>NC_079202.1:41385714-41745291 GCF_026745355.1 Beta vulgaris subsp. vulgaris | reverse complement strand
AGGCGTTGTACGCCGCTGGGACGTCAACCACGAGAAATTCCACCATGAGGTCCTTGGAACGAGACCCTTCTCCCAACTTTACTGCTAGCTTGACAGTCCCTTCTGGAACGACAGATCCTCCTGTGAAACCGATAACTGGGTAGGAGACCGGCTTCAAGCATGCTTTATCGAAGCCCATATTTTCGAACGTCTCCTTATATAGGATGTTAGCAGAGCTCCCTCCATCCACCAGCACGCAATGAACCATTGCGTTGGATATCTGCAGAGATACTACCAAAGGGTCGTCATGGGGGTAGAAGATCCCTTTAGCGTCCTCTGATGTAAAAGCTACAGACGTCGTTGATGGGGGTGCCGACCATTTTCTGGTAATGTTATAGTTCACCTGGTGGCGAACTTCTTTCAAACTAGTTTTTGCTCCATGGATGCTGCCGCCTCTTGTCGGCCCTCCGCTTATGACGTGGATCTCAGTGATCCTGTCCTTTACCGGCCTCCTGCTAGTATTTTCGTCCTCTCTGGGAGGAGTTTTGCGATCGACCCTTGCTTGATTGGTACTGGGTAAAATAACCTCTCCTGATGAGGTCTTCGATCCGGTCCTTAAGGTCCTTGCAGTCGTCCGTTTTATGGCCGTAATCATCATGGAATTCACATCACTTAGACTTATCTCGGCCCTTATAATACATTTTCCTGGGTCTTTGCCACTTATCGTCTTTACTGTGCATTTCAAAGATCCGTGCCCGAGATATCGTTAGTGGGGTATAGTTTTGATATTTGTCCGGCCGACCCTCAAACCCCTTTTTTACGGAATTGTTTTCCTCTCTTCTTGTGGTATCAGACTTTTTATCCTTCCGGTACTTGTCGTCCCGGCGATCCTTATCCTTATCTTTCTCCTTATCTTTCTCTACTGCTGCCGGCCTTCTAGCATTAGCTGCTTTGTCAAATTCTTCTCCTCTTATAAAGTCATTTGCCTTTCCCAAGACCTTTGTTAAGCACGTTATTTTCTTTCTACCGAGATAACTTCGAAATGGAGTCCCTTCTCTCAACCCCGTCATGAGGGCTAGGACCGCCACCTCTTGCTGCAGTGTAGGAATGGTGACGGCTTCAGCATTGAAACGCCCCACATAGTCCCTCAAACTTTCTATCTCACCTTGTTTGATAGACATCAAATCGCCGGTGGTTTTCTCGCGTCGCTTGTTACTTACGAAGTGCGTTACAAACATAGATGTGAGTTGGCGGAAATCAAAGACGGTTGCCGGTGGAATGCTCTTGAACCATGTTTGTCCTAGTCCAACCAAGGTAGAGCAAAACACCTTACACCATACTGAGTCGGTATCGGTGTACAACATCATATGTCCTTCATAGGCCGATATGTGATTGATCTCCGATCAGTCTTGCCGTCATACTTGCATGTCGGCATTTTAAGCTTCTCCATGGGCTCTTGCAGAATTGCAGTAGAAAACGGTGTTCCGCAATGATACCGGTGCTCTGCGCCGATATTCACTCCCCTTCCTTGGCTGGGAGGAATGCTACTGGACTTCTGTATCTTGCGCCTCCTCCTCCTCTTCATCTTCATCCCCCATATGCTCCATGGGGGTTTTGGAGTTGGCCACCTGATCCTGATCATGCCGGTCTCGCTCTCCCTGGCGGCCCGTCCACAGTGAGCGGAGCTTTCTCACTGGGCTGTGGGCTCTGCTCAGAGTCGCTTAGCCGGGGGACCAGTCGGTGGGGTGCCGTTAGCCATTGCCTGTATTACTTCCGCTGCACTCTTAAGCTGTTCTGGGGTGAACATGTTTTGCAGGGTATGGAAGATGTCTTCCTGGGGAGTCTCAGGAGTTTTTCTACCTTTGTCAGTGGGTGGCCGACTTTGCTTGGTAATTGGCAGTGGGGTTGAGAACCCTAGGGGAGCCTTCTCAACGGGAACATTGTTTTCATCAGTTTCCGGCATCCCAAATTGCTGCTTAGGATCCATGAGGGTTTTGTTTGCAAGGAATGGCTTAGAGTACAAAGTATTGTTCGCCCCTCCTAGCGCCAATTGTTCCGGTATGGGACAAATTACAGTGTCTTGAACCGGTAAGTCATTGTATTGAAGCTGGTTTGGATCCCTGCAAAAGAGAATACGTAAACTAGCCTCGAGGGTTGGTCCGAGGAACGCCCCTCCGATGCCTAAGTCATTATTTGGTTAAAGCCGGTAGCTCTCAAGTAAAATGTGTTGGGATTCGTGAACGTACCTTATGACTCATATCAACGGAGTATTTATAGGGACCCGAGTAAGCCCATATCTGGGTGGGCCCGGTATTTGCGGGAATATCCCTAAGAATATTCCCTTAGGATGTATTCTTATCTTCTACTAAAAGTATATCTTTTAGGCCCGTAGGCACCGAGGTGATGGATTGGATCTTGCCCAAGCCTTGGGCCATAGGCCCGTATAATGTTTAACCGTTATTGGACCGGTATGACCGTGTCCTCAGTTCCTTATAAAGTGCTTATACCACATAGGTTAAATTAAGTCGGTATGGAACTTAGTCAGCCCCCATACACAAATATATTAAAAAGCATGCGTGATACTGTATACATGCCACGTGGCACCATATTACTCCACTAGGATTGTCCAATGTATACATAAATCATGTCAATTAACAAAAGTAAAATTAACTTGCAAAATTTTTTGAACCCATGACCTCTTACTATTATACATGTTACAATTGCCATCTCAACCAACTTTTAATCATGCTTAAGTGTCCACATTATTATATTTGAACATTTTAAATGTTGAGTTTTCCTTAATATATATTAATGGGAATGAGAAAAATACGTATCAAGTTCGGAAAACAATACCAACCTGAGGGCAATATCCAGGCTCAAATACTAGTTAAAAAAATATAAATTGGTGGAAGCGACTACTCGGAAATTACAATAATACTCACTCCTCCACAAACTCATGGATCCAACATTAATAATAATAATAAAAAAAACCTAACTAAATAATCATTCTTAGAAAAGAAATATCCAGTCTCTATAGTACACAGACGCTGACACTAGTCACTACACTCCTGGTTTGGAGCAAACAGAAAGTGTACTTGCATAACTTTACTGTGCATATAGTCGCATAAATCCCGTGATGTCTCAACATAAACACCAAAATGAGCACCTAACCTTGTTTAGATATGATAGTGCATATATTTAGAATTATATTTTTCATTAATTTACAATATAGTATTTATATAATTCTTATATAATTTGAATTCTTAATATGATTAGGATTATTATTTTGTAAACGTAGATATAATAATACATGAAAACACTTCAATATTACAGAATTTTACATTATCCAACAAAACCCATTTATATAACACCTAGACTTGGACATGGGCTGGGCCTGTTCATGGGATCGACCCGCAAGCTTGGAAATGACGGATCGGGACGTGCCAGGCTTGAAATTTTTAGATTTTGTCCATGGCCCGGCCCAAGCCCATGGCCGCGGGCTGGGGTTGTACCTCATGCGGGCCTGGTCATTGTTTTATGTTGTATTTTGAATTTTTGATAGTTTTAGGCTAAAAAACAAAGGAAAAGGACGTTCGACCGACATACCATCTAGACGGGTTCGTACCGGTACGAGAATGAAATAAAATTTCTTGACCATGACAAGTCCACGACCCACGTAACGGACAATAAATCGGGCCGAACCCAAATCGGACCGGCCCGACCCGTATGCTGGCCCGGGCATGCCCATCTCTAGTAGCACCCTTAGGCTCCGTTTGGTAGGGCGTAAAACGTTTTCCCGAAAAACTGTTTTCCTCTATTTTCAGTTTTACATTGTTTGGTTGGCAAAAGAGTGTAAAACCATTTTCCCTTGGGGTAAATTACTCTCCCAAGGATGGAAAACCATTTTCCTTTCAAATGAAGGGAAAACTATTTTCCTTCTCTCTCTTGTACACTCCTCTCACTACCTCCTTACTTTCCCTTTCATTTTCTTTTCATTTCATCATTTTTTTTTACATCGAACCAAACAACGGAAAACTAATTTTGAAATTGTGTTTTCCATTGTAAATTGTTTTCCATGAAAATCATTTTACACTGAAAATATTTTACGCCCTACCAAACGGAGCCTTAAATTAGCTTTCTTCCATTACTTTTTTCCTTTTTTTTCTGCTTTTTATATATCGCGGCTTCGATTATAGACATGTTTATTTAAACCTGGAATCTTCCATCACCTCCTAAATTTCTAATCTTTTTGTGATTTTTTCCCTCGTAGCAATCCATTCCCTTTAAACTGATTAAACAATCTTTTTGTGGGACCCATAGTACAACTTCTAATCTCATCCATCCACGTGGCAAAAACTAGACGGTCTGATCCTTTAGTACGTTTCTTGTCAGCTATCTTTTGCTTCTTTAAATTGTTCATATTTCTCACAACTCAAAACAGGCACAAATTTCTCATTTGTGCCTTCTCAATATTTTCCAGAGTGCCCAGAAAATTTTTATCAGCTCAAAAATTTGCTGTTTTTAAACAAAGGTTTGATCTTTTACTCTCTTTTGACTTTTTATTCCCTTTCAATTTGATAGTTGACCTTGCTGTTTTTACAAAAATTTCTTGCTCAAATTAATGATCATCATCTTAAATTCAATTGCTATGTTTATTGCATCAGTTATGGTTGTTTTTGTGGAAACTAAACTTAATTTTTTTTAGTTTTTCTGGGTTATTGAGGGTAGGGGTAAAAGGGTAAGAATTTAATTAGTTGTAAAAATATTGGGTATGTTTTTTTTTTGGTATGAGAAAAAAATTGGGTTCTTTCTGTGGAATTTTGTTTGCTTGATTGAATTTGTTACTTGTATTCTTGTAATTGTTTATTTCTTCTGTTCTTCTGCATGTTTGAACTGAGTGATTAATCAAACAAAGAATTAGTTTTCTGGTAATTTTTTGTATGATGATTATGTCAAGACAATTTAATTTTGATATCAACAGTTTCCAAGTCAAAAGAATATTTTTTTATTTTATTTTTTGGGCTTGTTTTGATTGCAGCATGTTGCATTATATGATGAGGAAACTCTAGAACTTTCCATGCTATCTTGGTGGGTATTCATGAATTTAGGTAAAAAATTTACTACTTTTTTAATAAAAAAATAAAATAAAAAGGCGGATAAAGACCGGGGAACTTTTTTTTAGGAGTTGGGTTTTATAATGGATTTCTTTTCCCATAATAAAAAGGTTTTTGATGATTGTTTATGAGGAAAAGGGAGATTAGGGTTGTGTGTGATTAGTGATTACTCATAAATACAACCCATAATCGGAATTCAAAAAAGAGGTGGTTTATGTTGCTGAGTCAGTCTTGAATTTCTCATCATCTATTGTGCTGTTGACAAGTGGTTGTCTACTTGAGGCTTTGTATAAGTTTCTAATTGTGCTTAAAGTGTTAGGATACTAGAGTATTTAGTATTCTAGGTGTTTATGTTATATAGTCGGATTAGGAGTTCTAGTCATAGTTGGTTTAGGTTGAGTTTCCTGAACTCTTGTATATATATGTTGTCTCTGATTATGTAATACAACAAGTTATTTTCTTTTTTTTTTCATCTCTCTAAAGTTTAACATACACTGTTATCCTAACATAGATACAGCTTAATTATTTAATTGTAGTAATCTGAGAAGGTTTTATCTTTGTTGGGTGGCAAAAACAGGAATCATCTTTGGAGCTTTTTGATAAGTTGTGAAAGATTGAGTAAATGGAAACACAAGGAGGACTAAGGATTGAGGATTTGGACTCTTTTAAGAAGTTGATGGTGTTTGGAGTTGCTCTTGATGGTGGTGTCAATGGAGGTGGGGAGATGATGGCGAAGTGGAAAGATATTCCTATGGAGTTGCTCCTTCGAATCGTGACCCTTGTTGATGGCCAGACAGTCATCAGAGCTTTCGGGGTTTGTAGCGGATGGAGGGAAGCTATTTGTTTAGGGCTAACTCATCTTTCCCTCTCATGGTATATATTTAGTTTGTCATTGACTGCCTTTTCTTGCTTGGGTCCTGATAGTTAATATCTTGCATATTAGTTCATATTGAATTTAATTTGCTATTCTGCTGAAGAATTGACTCTTGTTGATATTTTTTTTTTAAACTTTTCTTTCGTTTTAATTGTTATGATATCATAATTTTGTTTCATATATTTGTGCATCAAATAAACTTATGATTTGCTTTTAGGGTGTTGATTGTGTAAAAATGTAGAACACAGAAAGTGAGGAATTTGTGCGATCTTTTTACGTTTTGATTGATTAATTCAAAGATTTAACGCAATTATAGGCCATTTTTCTGTATTTCCCTATTAACTTGAGTGGGGTAGACTACCTGAAGTTCTATAGCTTGGAAGCAACTGATATTATGGCTATCGAACTTGGTGGT
Organism: Beta vulgaris subsp. vulgaris; assembly: GCF_026745355.1. Lineage (NCBI taxonomy): Eukaryota > Viridiplantae > Streptophyta > Magnoliopsida > Caryophyllales > Amaranthaceae > Beta > Beta vulgaris. The sequence goes on along the minus strand of NC_079202.1, from coordinate 41,738,909 downwards.
TGAAGTTTGAATTCCATTTTTGGTTTTGATAGAAATTAATTTGTCATTCCATGAAGGCATGTCAATTATGGTCTTTACTTCTGATAATGGTTTGAAGCTTTTGGGTGTTTATGCACAGCACGTCCTGCTGATTGTGTAGCTAATTGTGTCCCTCTTTCAGTTTGTACGTTTCGTTTATTAGACGTATCTATCGAACTTTGCTGTACTAAGCATAATTCCATCAGAGAATGGGTTCTCTCTCAGTTTGTATGTTTCTTTTTTTAGACGTATCTATTGAACTTTGCTATATTAAGCATAATTTTATATGAGAGGGCCTCAAGGTTTGTTGGTTTTTAGAATGGGTGTTGGTTATACATTTACTCCCTCTATTTAAGAATATAAGATGCTCATGCTTTATCTTTTATACTGAAAGAGGATGCCCATGTTTTCTCAGATGACTTTTGAGTGTGAACTCTTAGAATAAAATGTTACTTTCTAAACTATATTTTCTTGGATGCTTATTGGAAAGTACTCTCATAATCCTTTCTTTGTAAAATAGTGTTTGTCAATATTTAAGGAAAATTAGTGGTACGACTTGTGAGTTTGAATTTGAAATTTGTGTGTCTCTTATATTTTCAGATAGCAGTAAATAAAAATGACTAACTATCTTTGCATACTTATTGCTATGTCGGATTGAGAGTACATTGATATGTGGACTGTTTTAGCTTTGTTGCTAAGAACTACATGTATGTGTAGGTGCCAGAATAATATGAACAGCTTAGTTCTGTCGATTGTACCAAAACTTACAAATTTGAGGACTTTAATACTTCGGCAAGACAAACCACAGCTGGAGGATATCGCTGTCGAGACTATAGCAAACTTCTGTCATGACCTACAAGAGCTTGATTTGAGTAAAAGCTTCAAACTTACGGATCGTTCTCTTTATGCGTTGGCTCACGGATGCCCAAATCTCAGGAAACTGAACATTAGTGGGTGTACAGCTTTTAGCGATGCTGCACTTGCATATTTAACTAGCTTTTGCAAAAAGTTGAAGTCGTTGAATCTTTGTGGATGTGTGAGGACTGCAACTGACAAGGCGTTGCAGGTATCTTTTGCTCGTATAGTTGCCTGAATCCTTATTTAGAAGACTCCGTTCTTTGTTTAATTATAATTTTTTTTTGCTTGCAGTCTATTGCATATAATTGCAAGGAGCTGCAGACTCTCAATTTGGGATGGTGTGAAGAAGTTGGAGATCTGGGAGTGACAAGTCTAGCACATGGTTGCCCGGATATGAGAGCACTTGACCTGTGTGGCTGTGTACTTATAACAGGTACTACCTCTGTCCCGTAAGATTTGAGATTTTCCTTTCTGGGAAGTCCCGAAATAAACTCAGCGCTAGCCCTTGTATTTTTCTTGTACTCGTTTTCTCTTACTGTAACAACCTCTTAATCTTCGTGCCATGGTTTGACGCAATGATACCCGGTATGAAATTCGGTTCGATTCGGGGAACGGAAACGCGTACGGGGTATGCAACCTATGGGTGTATTGGGTACGATGGGTGGTGTATCGGGTCCGATAGGTACATTTTTTTATCATAATAAAACTAAAAAGAATATCAATTTACAAAATCTCTTCCATACACCTTCTTCACTACTTGTCTTCTATGTTCTCTCTCCTCTATTTAGTTGCCAGAAACTGGCAACTATGGCGGCATAAGTGTCCGGAGATATGCCAAACGATTCGGATTTTTGTCCTTGACAAAAGCCACAACAAATAATGATAAAAATTTTGTTTCTTGCACCCTGAATTTCCAGATCTACAGTTTACCATATATGGTTAATTGCAGATCTAGGTTTTGAAATTTCGCCCTAAATTCTCTACTTATCCTTCAATCTTTCCGGCCAAAAGGGTTCGCTTGGATGCTCGAACTGGTTTGCGACCCCCGGTGATCTGGAATGCGTCCGTCCCGCGATTGGGAACGTCCGACTTGGGTCGCCGGTCGGAGCACCGTACCACGAACCGGGTATCATAGGTTTGACGATTATTGACGTATCAAAGAAGTATATCATGAGAACACTTATTGATGCTTTCTAAAATAAAGTACTTACATATGCTAACAATCAGAAGAGATGGTAAGTTTGTAATTGAATAAGCAACATTTAGGCTCCGTTTGGTAGGGCGTAAAACGTTTTTCCGGAAAACTGTTTTCCTCTATTTTCAGTTTTACATTGTTTGGTTGGCAAAAGAGTGTAAAACCATTTTCCCTTGGGGTAAAATTTACTCTCCCAAGGATGGAAAATCATTTTCCTTTCAAAATGAAGGAGAAAATTTTTCCTTCTTTCTCTTGTACACTCCTCTCACTACCTCCTTACTTTGCCTTTCATTTTCCTTTCATTTCATCATTTTTTTTACATCGAACCAAACAACGGAAAACTAAATTTGGAATTGTGTTTTTCATTGTAAATTGTTTTCCATGAAAATCATTTTACACGGAAAATATTTTACGCCCTACTAAACGGAGCCTTAGGCCTTGTTCACTTCACCTGAATTTTACTGAAATAAACTTCTCTTAACTGATGAAAACTTATTCTTACTGACGAGAAGTGTTCTTTGCAAAGCTTCTAGTGTTCTGTCAAGCAGTTCGTTATTTTCTGTTGATAAAACTGACTTTTGCTGATTTTAAACTGGTTTTACTGATTAAAATGGTCTGTATCTGGGATCTAGTTTCTGACTATTACAATTTACAATATTTTCTTCTTCCGGTCTCTAGGAATCTCATGTCTAATAATGGTCTGTATCTGGGAGCTGCTTGAGAACTCAAGCTCTTATCTTGTCCACATGTAAACAAAAACAAGTGATAAGAGAAGACGAGCTTCCTCCCAGCCAATTAGCCAAGCCTTAGAACTTGCTAAACAGGCTCAACTCAGTCTCATTTTTGAAGTTTTAATCTTATTTCCATGTTTCCTGAATCTTGAGTTCATATAAATCAGCTTAACCTAACTCAATTGACACTAGTTTGTTACTATTGTGCTTATGATTCTACTCCATGTTGCAGATGAGAGTGTGGTTGCACTGGCAAATGGATGCCCTCGCCTTCGATCACTGGGCCTCTACTATTGCCAGAACATTACGGACAAAGCAATGTATTCTCTGGCCCAAAGTTGTGTCAGAAACAAGCACGGTGTTTGGCAGTCCATCAAAAGTAGATATGAAGACTACAATGGTCTCATGAACCTCAACATTAGTCAGTGTACTGCTCTGACACCTCACGCAGTTCAGGCCGTATGCGATTCCTTCCCTTCCCTTCACACTTGTCCTGGACGACATTCTCTCATCAAAAGTGGTTGTCTGAATTTGAACTCCGTACATTGTGCTTGCGCTGTCCAAGCTCACCGTGCTGCAAGTACAATAGCTCACTGAGAGGGATTGCTCGAATCCGATATCATCCTCCTGTAAATAAGCTGGGTTCTGTTTAATCAAGGCTATGAGAGAAGTAGTGCTTTATATTTGGTTGTTTTTAACTTCGGAAACTAAGGTAAGTTAGAGGTGGGGCCTGAGAGAGAAACTGACTTTGAATTGCAGAACCTGTTTTGGTGCTGTTGTTATTTATTTGATCTTGAAGACAGTGACCTTGACTCTTGACTCTTGACTCTTTTGACTGTCGTCCATATCTGTATAAATTATTTAGCTGCTTTAGAATGGTCCCACTATTGCACTCTTCATTCTCTTGTTTCGCATTCATAAACTAGTTGCATTATCACATCACATTGATGCGGCTGTGGTGGTCCCTTTCACCGTGTGACGAAACTAGTATTTTTTTTTTCTTAATAAATGCATTATAAGAACGGAGCTTCAACATAATATTGTAACAAGTTATGTGATACATTACTATTCACATATTACTATTTACATATGACTGTATATATGGCTATAATAATTTGTGAGAAGCTCGTACATAATATTTGGTTTTGCTATTTTTTTAGGAGCGTAGGTGAGGTTTTCGTTTTTGCATGCGGATTAGACAGAAAGTGGTCTACAATTTGCCTAATTGAAAAACAGTGCAATCTCTTAGGGGCCAATCAATGTAGAATATAGGGAAAATATTACCTTCCATTTTAAAATATAAAACACATAGTCAGATTTTGATTATTAATTACTTTTTATTTATGTTGATAGAATATTTTAAAAAAGATGATGTTACTCTTGAAACCAATAACCAACTGAAAATACTCTTATTACTTTATATGTAAGCACAAAAATATTACACAGAGAAACCTAATTTCATATAAACTTAAATTGTGTGATAGTTTACTTAGGATGAGTCATCTTAGAAAAGATCCTTCGTATAATCATAGTAGGTTCAAAGAAGAGTGAAGAACTACTTAAGTTATAAAGTGGCTAATTTACTCAAATTAAATATATAGAAATAGGTGGAATAAACAAATTTTGGAAGGAAATTTTGAAAATAACATTGATAAATTTTGGCAGGGCGCGTGTCTATGCACACAAATTTTATATATCCATCTCCGTCTGCAGGTTAATGTTAAATTATCGCTACGACCATCCGGCCCAACTATCACCTAAAAAGTATATGTAAAATTCAGACCCGCCCCAATACCCATGATGAATATGATTTTCATCCCTATTCCTGTCCCATCACTCACAAAGGATGTACCTATTCCACCTAACTAGGGCTTATGCAGGCGGAGAGTTATTATGTATAATTTGCAATAAGTCCTTACATTATGTATTTTATATGTACATATGGAGTATTTAACAACTAAATTCAATCTTAAATACAATCAAATAACAAAGCTTTTGTTAAAAGGTTATATGCAAATTAATCAATGAATTTATATTGAATGCAAGCACTTTTATAAAATATGTATTTAATATATTTCGACATAAAATGTATTTACTCAGAGTGCAAGCCACATAGAGAATGATTCTTAATGGGAGAAGAGTCATAGTTTTAGATAATATTAACGACTCTTTGGTTAATTAGTGATCATCAATGGTGGCAATGATAATGCATTATATTGTGAATTTTTATGCATTACTTTATACCATATATCTATTTTCTTCTTAAATTTTCAGTACCATTTCTTACCTTTTGGGAACATGGTATAATGGAGCAGGGCTCGTGTCAATGCACATAAATTTTATAAATCCATCTTCGTCCCAAAGGGTAAATGTTAAAAAATTGTCCCTCTGATGATGCACCCCAACTATCACCTAAAAAATATACATAAAATCCACACCCGTTCCAACACACATGGTGGATACGATTTTCATTCCCGTCCCTGCCCCATCACTCACAGAGCCTTTACCTATCCCCACCTAACTCGAGCTAATGCGGGCGGAGAGTTATTATGGATAGCTTGCAATAAATTCTTACATTATATATTTTATATGATATTTGAATTTTACCACGGGTTTTATATATATAGACATATATGGTGTATTCAACAACTAAATTCAATCCTAAATACAATCAAATAACAAAGCCTATGTTAAAACTTGATATACAAATTAATCAATGAATTTATATTGAATGCAGGCATTTTTATAAAATATGTATTTAACATATTTGAACAATTTTGATAACGACCCTTTTGGTTAGTCATTATCAATAGTGGGAGAAGAGTCACAGTTTTAAAATACATTAATGACCCTTTTGGTTAGTCATTATCAATAGTGGCAATGGTAACACATTATAATATGAATTTGTAATGCATTATATCATACCAAATATCTATTTTTCTTCCTAGATTTTCATTAACATCTAGTACTTAGATTTGGGTTGTAATGAAATTGTAAAGAAAAACTCATGTGTTTGAAATGATGTTTCAATATTATGGGTATTGACATTAGAATTAAATTTACACTAAATTACAATAATATCATTTATGAACTTTAGAGAAACGCGCCGTTAGTACTAAAATTTGGGTGTTTTTTGTTTTAAAGAAATAAAAGGCTAGATTAGGGGCATTATTATAAATAATGTGTCACTGATATTAAGTCATAGGGGATAAATACGATGTAATGATTGATTTGTTTCTAAATACGAACCAATGTGGTTACTAGATAGGGAGTTCCTTCATGAGGTTAATAGAGTGTGGCTAAGGAACAACCCTATCCAGGAGAGTCTATCCCATCTTAGCGAGATATTATTTGATTGGAACAAGAAGACTTTTGGGAATGTGTATAGACGGAAGTCCAAAGCCCTCACTTGACTTAGGGGACCCAGAATTATCTTCAGACTAACCCCTACTCTAAGTTCCACTAGGACCCAAAATTAGAACTCCAGAAAGAAATTACGGATACTCTAGAGCAAGAAGAGACCCTTGGAGAACTAAGAGCCGTGTGGATAGAGTCAGTAAGGGAGACCGAAACACGAGATTCTTTCACAGAAGTTTCCTTATCAAGCGAAATATCTCTGAAATTATGAACCTTAAAGATGATGTACGAAATGAGGTCCAAGACTCGGATGCCATTCGAGACCTGATTAGGAATTTCTATGTAATCCTCTACTCCTCTTAAGAGGAGTATTGTTTTATACACAGGGATATTTCCCATGAGACTCATAATTTAGGGTTTGTTCTCTCTCCTAATGAAATCAGGAGAACTCTTTTTTACATGAAACCTTGGAAACCCCCGGTCCCCGACGACTTTCATCCCATCTTCTTTCAGAGATCTTAGGAGATTGTAGGAATAGATTTATGTAGCCAGATCCAAGAGTGGTTTAGGAAGGGCTCTATCCAGCCTGTGTCATGCTTTTATTTGCTTGATTCCTAAGCAGCCATCCCCGGAGACCGTCAAACAATTATGTTCGATTAGTTTATGCAACACCCTATATAAGCTGGTAACGAAGGTCTTGGTACAGAGATTGAAACCACTTATTCGTAAATGAATATCCCCAAATCAGAATAGTTTTATTGAGGGTCGAGGGCCAGAGGTAAATTTAGTGGTGGCCTCATAGGTCCTTCACGCTATTCATAAGAAGAAAGGGAAATGGGGGGTAGTTTGCGTTGAAAATCGACCTAGAGAAGCTAAGGCCTATAATAGGGTTGAGTGGGACTTTGTTAGAAAGTATCTCCAAAACCACAACCTTGACTCCACTTGAGTCAACCTAATCATGGATTGTGTGTCTAAAGCCTCTTCTGCGGTCCTTGTGAATGGAAGACAAACAGAGAGCTTCCTTCATTCTAGAGGTCTAAGACAAGGCAACCCTATGTCACCGTACCTCTTCAAAATTTGTCTAGAGGCCCTCTCTCAAATGATTAACCATTCTTGTTCTCGGAAGCTATGGACCCCTTTCCTAGTTGGGAGGAAAAACGTTCCAATATCCCATCTTATTTTTGCAGATGATTTGCTCCTGTTTGGGAGAGTAAATGAGACTACGACTTATGAGGTTAGAAATGTCTTAGAAACCTTTTGTCAAATGTCATGTCAAAAAAAAACAATGAAGAAAAAAGCAAGCTTACGTTCTTTCCAAACACAAGTGAGGAATATAAGCTTTTGTTCCAAGACATGTTAAATATCCAGGAGAATGAAAACCTTGGATTATACATGGGGATGTCCATTTCCCACAAAAGACTCAACCGTGCCCAAGTCCAGTTTGTAGTGGCTAAGGTTAGAAGCCGCCTTGCTAAGTGAAAAACAAAATTTCTATCTAAAGCAGAGCGTCTATGCCTTGTAAAATCTACTATCTTTACTATCCCGACGTATTACATGCAAGCGTTTGTTCTTCCTGCCTTAACTCCTCACGACCTTGATAACATTTGTAATAACTTTTTGTGGGGTGCCGGGGGGGGGGGAGAAGAGGGAAAAAAAAAAGATTCACCTTGTGAATAGGGAGACCACCTTTCGACCAATGAATCAAGGGGGTCTAGGGATTAGGAACCAAGGTCTAATGAATAAAGCTTACATGGCGGAGCTTGGGTGGAAGATGTCTCAGCATCAGGCAGACCTCGTCCAAGATTGTATTATCTCCAAATACATTCACTTTGACTATGTCACTCAATTCAGGAAAGGATCGGTTCTATGGAGAAACATTGGGAGGGGTTGGGAGATTTTAAATAAGAACAATTCGTGGTCCCTTGGGAATGGCCAGCGAATTGAATTTTGGCACGATAACTGGCTTTCGATTAGGCCTATACGGGAATTTATTCAAGGCCCTCTAGCTCACCAAGATATTAATCTCAAAGTAGCGGGGGTGGCTCCCCAAGGAAATTGGGATCTTACCCTACTCTCTATTGACATCCCCTCTTTCATCGCTCAAAGAATTCAATATACTCCTCGCCCCCCGCTCCGTAAGGGAGGATCTTCTGATCTCAGACTTTGTGTCTTTAAAGGGTTCTCGATCGCCCGCGCTTATGAGGCTCAATTGCCCACTAACCCTGAGGCAAACCTATCCTGGCTCTGGAAAGCTGAATGTGAACCAAAAATCTGATTCTTCTTATGGCTAGCTTGGCTAGACCGTATCCCTCATAAAAGTCTCTCATTTAGTAGGCGGCCGACTATAGATCCAGCATGCCCAAGATGTCAAGTATCTAGTGAAGATATTGAACATATGTTGTGTCACTGCCCCTCCTCTTCGGAGATTTGAAATATTCCTGATACACTTGTAATTAGCCACCTTGAATTTCACCTGTGGTTCAAAGAAAATCTTCTGTGTCAGGATCAATTTAGGGGCATAGTGTGGGGGGCTCTGTTCCCTTACGTGTGTCATGAAATTTGGAAGGATCGAAATGTTTGTGTCTTTAATGGGGAAAAGTCCGTTAGATATTCACCACATTCTAGGTAGAGCAAGTCAGTTTACGAGGACCTTTTGCGCTAGACCCCAGATTTTCTCCTCAACCCTTCATGTAGCTAACACTTAGTGAAACCCTCATTGGATGACTCATGATCCACGTTGATGCTTCTTTTATTGATCCCTCAAAACCCCGCGGGGTTAGGAGGATTTATTAGAAATGGTAAAGGGGAATGGCACAATGGTTTCGGGAAGAAAATTTATGCTAGTGATCCCCTTGCAGCTAAAATTTCAGTTATTCAGGAAGCGTTTTATTTTTTCGAGGCTAACCAGCTCCAAAATGCTACTATATACTCGGATCGTAAAGATACGGTTGAGCTTATTCTAAAACACTTTTAAATGAGCACATTAAGTGCCTGGATGACATTCACAAGCAGTAAAAATTTGATTATTTCCTTCTATCTTTATATTTAACTATTATCAGAAATTGTTTGATGTAAAACGAAACATTTCAAAAGAAGATTCAAGTCTTGCAAATGATTAGCAATACTATAGTAGTTGTGATTTTTCTTCCCCTTCCATGAATGAATGTGATTTCTTTGAAATAAGAATGGTATTTATAAACAATACATTCCAATAGTTTGTGTAAATAGATTATGGAACCAAGTATTATAATGGGTGTAGACACATAATTGTATCTCCCCATTTAGTACCCTATGATGACTAATAATACCCTGTTCCAATTGGTCCAGATCGAGGAAAGAATAAAGAACGAGTCTAAAATAAAATATTTTAAGTCCAAATCTATTTTCTAGTTTGTTTTATTAACTCATTTTCGAAAATCCTTTTTATAACTAGTTTTGATAAGCCCACTTCCTAAAAACGTTTTAAAATAACTTTTTAATAGCCCATGTTTGAAAAACCTTTTAAAAATAGTTGTTATGAAAGCCCAATTTTATAAAACTCCTTTTCTAGTCCAATTTAATTAATAGAATTATTTAATTAATTATATTGATTAGTTTTATTAATAAAAATATCTTTTACAAAAATAACCTTTTTTCAAACTGTTAGAATTTTTTTTCCTTAAACTATTTTGATAAAAATCTTTTAGAAACCTGCTAACTATTTTCTAATATTTTTAGAAACCTACTAACTTTCAGAAACCTATTACAATACAACTACCTAAACCTACTTAACGATTTTCCAATTTCTCATTAACAACATTTAACGGGCCACCATATACTTCGATCCGCATTGAATGTTGGGCCACTTGTTGAGGATAAAAGGACATTAAACTCATGTGAAGTTTTACCATGAGCCGATTGTATCCATTGAGCAAATATATGTTCGATCAAAATTTATTTTTCTCGAGTATCAAAAGCAAGCATGACATCATTATAAACATAAAGACCCAAAGTATAATTCACTCACTTCCACCCCTTCACCTGATCATCTCTCACGGCACAAATCACAAACCTCTCATCACCTGATCTCCGCGCTAATTTCCCCCAATTCACTCTCTAACTAATTCTCATCACCATACGTCCATACCAATCTCTAACACCGTCTCATCATCATCAACTTACAAAATCTCCCTACCACCGATTTGATTCATCACATCACTCGGCACTCACAGCAACTTCTCTAATCAAAACTCTCGTCTAACACACACCACCACCTAAACACTAAACATCATCACGCATCACCATCACAACTAATTGCGCATAATCATCATCCAAGTCAACTCCTTTTGCGTGCCTAATCCTCCCTTATTTCCTACAACTTGCTTCGCCACATCATCATCATCACCGTACGCATACTCTTATAAATCACATACGAATAATTCAATACTGATCAGAACAAAAATCTTTTTGAAGACTTGTACAATTCAATTTTCGAAGATTCTTACAAATCAACTATATCGAACGATGGTATAATTTATGAGGTTAACTAAATTAACTAACTTTATTTAACTTTTTTATTTATTTTTATTATTTTCATGAAGTTACTAACATTCTTTTTTTGAAAGAGAAATTTCATTAATGGAAGGCCAAACAACATCTACAATATGTATTAAAGTAAAACAAGATACAATTAAACAAGACTAAATCAAATTCGTCTTCGAAGAAACTACAATGAACCAGATCGAACAATACAGCACAACCCTCCTGTATTTGCTGAATCAAGCAGCTATTGATGAGGAAGTCTATCATTCTGATATAGTTTGGGAAGAACATTCTTGATCGAGTCAGGTTGACCGCATCCGAGATTCCAATACCTTTATGTTGAGTCTCGAACTTTAACCAATGAGAATAAGTTCTCATACCTAAAAACAAAAGAACCATACTCACAACTCCCATAGGGGAGAAGGAGATTTCCAAAACAGAAAATAAAAACCCCATAACAGGGTTTGAGAAAATCTCATAAAGAGAGACTAATCTATTGAACAAAGCAAGAAAATGAATTAAAAAGTGGAAATAAAATGGGGAAAGGGGCTTACCATGGATGAAAACATCCATGACAGCGCCTAATTGATGAAGAAGGGGAAAAAGAAAGGGAGGCTAGGTTTTTTTTATACAAGTTACTAACATTCTATTTATAATGTAGGTTATTAATATATTCTTGCGACGGTAAATATGGTATATATTATATCAATTCCCTACATTTTTTTTCTTTTCTTATTTTTTATTTCTTTTATGAACATATTATTTTTTAAGCCTAATTTCAATATTTATCACCTTGTATTTATTGCTCATCAAAACCTACATAGATTTGCTAGGAACCCAGTAATTTGATTGTTAAATTACATGTCACTAAAAATTAGCCTTTTAGGTGTTTCCTGAATCAACTTAGACTAAATGTTTTTAGATTGTTTAAAACGTTATATGATTATTCTTAGGCATAATTTGTTATGAATTGATATTTAGTAAAGACCAGCAATGGCAATATTGTACCCTCACCACCAATTAGGTTTATGATTTTTCCTTTAAAGAATTGTTGGCGACTTCAAAACGTTTTTTTAGTAAAACCTTAACCACGGGGTAGTCAAATAAACGCGCTAATACCGCATGTAGACATTAAAGGAATTGAAAAGGCACACCTACAACTACAATGGGTAAAGGCCGGTACCATATAAAGTACACTATGAACAACAACAAAAGCCCTTAGAAGATGGGTGATCTCCTTCCGAGCCCTTGTTGGATGGGTGAAGCCCAACAAACAATGAATAAGGGACATGTCATAGTTAAGGCTTGCAAGCATAATAATTAAACGGTGGGGTGAGTACCACAATTAGTTTAAAGATAGTCAGCTTCTTTATATATGAAGCCTCTCTCTATACTCGTGTTCGCTTTACCCCAAATAACTAAACACCTCGAACCTAAAGGGTTTTGAATGTTCTAAGTGGCAACTTTCATGATATAAATTCTTAATTTCAAGCGTTTGTGCAAGGATATCATCATTTGTAAATGTCTAACATGTGAAAAATAATTGTTTTAGCATATATTACATACAAATGATCTTAATTTACCAAAAATGAATTTAGGGGTTAACTTATGTACTCAACTGTAATTGATATTTGTTCTTGAACATATCCTAGTGCGGTCAGGATTGTAATTGATTGCAGGAAAACTTTGAATGTGGGGTGACTGCTTTCCTATTAATATGGCCGTGAGGGACAATATTCTATGTGAAGTCTTTTGATGTATGTATTTATTAGTCGAGTTATGTCCTTATGGAAAGTAACTTATTATCTGCATGTAGTAGATGTATGTGTATTTTGGAGTTTTTAGTTAAGGGTTGCTAGTATTGTAACAAAGACATTTCTAATTACTTACTTTAAGTATTTTGATTGCAACTTAACACTTGTGGCACATAACAACTCCGAATGACTAATGTATGTTTCCGCAACGCGCCCTAAGGCTATTATGATACTTTAAATTTCGGGAATGTAGTTACAGTTACTATAGTATTTTTCAAGACGAACTAACTGTATAATTTTAAAATTTTCCGTAAAGCGTGAATGGAACGGATGGAGTAATAGATAGTCTCAACTCTCACAAATATAAAATAAAATATTATTGCAACCAGACTCTCATCTGCAATATGGAGTAGGATCATAAGCAATAAGTACATCAGTAACAACTAGAGATAGCAATGGGTAGGATCTGGACAGAGTCCTCTAGGATCCAGATCCCTTTTTTAGGCAAGGATCCAGATCCTACCCAGATCTATTGGGTAATAAGAATGAGAATCCAGATCCAGATTCGTATGGAACCTACGTATCCGAGTCCTACGGATCCGGGTCCTAAACGAATCCAAAACAGATACTTGTCTATTTTGTTCAAACTGCCCTAATTTTCACAATAATTAAAGATTTTTAACAATAAAGTCTCTAATATCAACCAAAAATCACATTTAATTTTTGAAATATAACCATTCCAACCATTTACTACTATTTAAGTATCAAACTGTAGATTAATCAACTATTTCTAAAAGATTAACAATTATCAACCGATTTTTCGAACTGAATAATCCAGTAAATTGCACAGTAATGAGAATAATAATTCCAAATTCAAGCAAAAATAAATTATTACATGTAATAACGAATATTATAAGATTAAATAAATATTATAAAAACGGGTTATGGATCTGGGTAATTATTTATGATCTGATCCAGATCCGTTTTTTTCAAAGAGGATCCAGATCCTACCCGGATTCATAGGGTCCAAAATTTGAGGATCTAGATCCGTCAAAAATGGATTTGGATCCACGAATCCGGGTATGATCCATTAGACCATTACCCACTACTATCTCTAGTAACAACCTAGTGTCAAGAGATAGAGGAAGTTAAACTTTGTAATCAAGTAAAATCATTTTCAGGTTGGCATTGGCATTGATAAAAAATTAAAAGGAAAGATGTAACCTGAAAAACCAAAAGAAAAAAAACAACATAAAACAGGGAACAATAAGGTAAAAGCAGCTTTTCCCCTTTTATTTTCAGTTTTTAATTTATTTTCTTGTTTTGTTCAATAAATTAGTATCTCTTTATGAGATTTTCTCAAACCCTGTTATGGGGTTTTTAGTTTCTGTTTTGGAAATCTCCTTCTCCCCTATGGGAGTTGTGAGTATGGTTCTTTTGTTTTTATGTATGAGAAATTATTCTCATTCGTTGAAGTTCGAGACTCAACATGAAGGTATTGGAATCTCAGATGCGGTCAACCTGATTCAATCAAGAATGTTCTTCCCAAACTATATCAGAATGATAGACTTCCTCATCAATAGCTGCTTGATTCAGCAAATACAAGAGGGCAGTGCTGTATTGTTCGATCTGGTTCATTGTAGTTTCTTCGAAGACGAATTTGATGTAGTCTTGTTTAATTGTATCTTGTTTTACTTTAATACCTATTGTAGATGTCGTTTGGCCTTCAATTAATGAAATTTCTCTTTAAAAAAAAAAGTAAAAGCAGCTTTCATCATTAATGTATGCGTATAAACTGTTTCTTCGTCCCCTCAAAAAAAAAAAAAAAACTGTTTCTTCGTCGTAATGTAATATGGGCTTTGTTCTTCGCATAATCATACGCAACATATAATGAATTTGGGTTGTCAAGGGCCTTTTCCTTACCAAGAAGTAATCAAAACTTATACAAGTACAAAAGACCGAAAAACGTACAAAACTGATCCACACCTATCATTTGTCTCGAATTACTCAACCTAGAATACAATTGAGCTATGATAAACAGCTAATAAACATCTAGCAACGAATAAAAAAATAAAAAATAAAAAAGACAAAATATTTTTTTTGTTTACAGATTTTTATTTATCTTTTAATATATAAAAATATTAGTTGGGTTGCATGAACACTGTTTATTTTTTACGAACACTATTTGTTGTTATATAAACACTATTTGTAGCTGCATAAACACTATTTGTTAGCATCTTATTTTTCGAGGTTACTTTTTTGTTTGACTGACAACTTTACCTTTATTCTAATTGGGTTGCGTAAACATTATTCATATTTGGATAATTTGTCAAAAGGGACCTTAGAATTTTTTGTTTTTGCGAGAAGGGACCTTAAAAAAAAAGTTGGCATTTAAAGGCCAAACAGCAAAAAATATTGTGACGAAGGACCTTACCACCGGTTTCCGACGTTGATCAATCTTTTCAGGCATTGACTTGCCTCAATTTCTAAATGACACTCCCTAACTTTATAACTGCACTCCATCTAAATACCAAAAACAGACCCAACGGCCTGTCACTTGAACTCCTTTATTTCTCTCTTTCTCTTTCTCTCTCCAAAATTTGAAAACCACCATTAATGATGGTGCGCTGCTGAATATTGAAAGCCATCCAACTGATTAATTGCAACTGGTAAGTTCACTGCACTATCCTTTATTAAAGTTTTCATCTTTAATCTCTTCATTGCACTAACACAAATAAAACTGTTCGAAAATGGGAAAAAGCAGAGCAAGAAGTAGCGTAGCAGAGCAAGAAGGAGGAAAAGCAGAGCAAAGCAGCGTAGCAGAGCAATGGTATTTGGGGTACAAAGAAGCAGATATAAGTAAGGGAAATTAGGAGGGAAAAATATGTCAAAGTAGGGCAAAAAAAGAGGGAAAAATTAGAATAGGAGTGCTATTTAGAAATTGAGGCAAGTCAATGCCTGAAAAGATTGGTCAACGTCGAAAACCGGTGGTAAGGTCCTTCGTCACAATATTTTTTGCTGTTTGGCCTTTAAATGCCAACTTTTTTTTAAGGTCCCTTCTCGCAAAAACAAAAAATTCTAAGGTCCCTTTTGACAAATTATCCTTTATATTTCATGAACACCGTTAGTTGCATAAACACTATTTGTAGTTACACAAACACCAATTATAGTTGCATGAACACTATTTATTAGCATTACAATTTTCGACATAACTTTTTTTTGTTTGACTAACGGTTCGCAATATTCAAGATAACTTTTTTGTTTGACCGACAACTTTTTTTTCCATGTACATTGGCGATTTTAACCCTGCTGTTTACTAACATCTAACAATTAGATGTTTATCATTTCTGGAATACAATTGCACAAAAAATGTCATAACTTCATCCAGACCCAAACTGAAATAGATGGAAGCTAAATTATTCCAACTTGAAAATTAATATTCCTTTCTTTTCGGAATACTTGCAACAGTTTAATATTTATGTAGGTCAAAACCTAACTTTCATCATTAAGTCATTAATTGTTTATTAGTAGAATAATATAAAAATGATATTTATAACAATAATTATTTAGACTAATCTAATGCACTAATCGAATTGAATAACATTTTACATAATTAAATTTGTAACAAGAACATGATCAAAATTAGTATGTGTAAAGCGTAAATGCTCCAAGTATTTTGAAAGCCTTGAAGTATTGTTTTAGACGCAACCTGAAAATGAATTAGTATAAAATTTCTGGGTTGCTAAACGACGCCCTAGTTTTTCCTTGTAACGCCCTAAATACACCACAATAAATACGATGGCCCACCTTCATGTACTATACTCATTGGAATACCCCTCCATGTATATGAATAGCAAAATTCTCAATTATTAGTGACTAGTTCATCTTGCCTAACATCACATACACATTGCAGCAAGATTTGGAAATAGACATAGTTGGACTCCTCTCAAATATCAATCATCTTCAACTAATTGATATTCTCTTCTGCCTCCAGGTTCTCTTTCTCAAAACTCTCTCTTTCATCTACCCCTTTCCTTCACTTCCTATCTACCCTCCACTTTCTCCCTTTCCCTGCACCACCATCACCACCACCACCACCACCATCACTGTTACAAAATTTCCGGCGAGCTGTTACAAAATTTCCGGCGAGCTTGACCCCGATAACAAAGAAATTGATTTTTTTTATAAAAAAAAATGGTGAGGGTGTCCAAAGTAGCTGCCCCACCACAGGCGCAGGCGTCCATGGTAGGCGCCTGCACCTGTGGTGAGGCGTCTATAAAAGGCGCCCCACCACAGGTGCAGGCGCCTACCATGGACGCCTGCGCCTGTGGTGGGGCGTCTACTTTGAACGCCCTCAACATTTTTTTTTAAAAAAAAAATTCAATTTAATTTTTCTCATAAATTCGAATCTTACTTTCTTTTTGTGAGATTTATTATGTGGATGTGATTTTTGTATTGTGGGATTTATTTTGTTTGGATGGCCGGTGGTGGGGCATGATGATTGCCGGCGGTGGCTCTAGTGGTGGGGCATGGTGATGGCCGGCGGTGGCTCTAGTGGTGGGGCATGGTGATGGCCGGCGGTGGCTCGAGTGATGGGGATGGAAGGAGTGGGAGTGAGGGGAAGGGAAGATAAAGAAAGAGAAAGTATAATAAAAAGAAATGAAAAGGTATAAATACAGTATGAAAGTATATATTTAGGGCGTTATAAGAAATTATAGGGCGTCAATAAGAAATTATAGGGCGTCAAATAGCAAAATCCTATGATCATGATAATAAGTTAAATTATCAACATAATTAAGCATGTATGACACGATCCAACCCATATTTAGACTAAATGACTCATCACGCGAATATGACTTAAACCAAAGTCGATAAGTAACGATCCATCAAAGGAAAAGCTATACAAATTTCATATTTCATTATTTTGGTGCATCGACCTTCGTGATTTATAGTCATAGCCCATAGGCCATAAGGAGCCTCTACAAATACGATGTTGAAATGTTGATGTGTTTTGAGTCTTTTGACCTCTAATCTCCGGTACTAGTAAATCTTACATCAGCATATGCCTATCTCAACTCAGGGCCATTTGTGTAGTAAGAGGGAGTTTTTTTTTTTTTTTTGATAAGTTGTGAATTTTATTTCATTAAGGAAATCATAATGAAGATGGCCTCTACTCAAAATAAGGTATTCCCCCACTAGGTTGGCATCACAAAAGATGAGCGTATCGTCAGCATATTGCAAGTGAGTTATTTCAACGCGTTTTTTGCTTACTCCAACTCCTTTCCACATATTCAAGTTGTTGGCTCTTTTAATAAGTAGGCTTAGCGCCTCCACTATAAGGACAAAGAGGAAGGGGGAAAGAGGATCCCCCTACCTTAGACCCCGTTGTAGCTGAAAGGGGGTGTCAGGCGACCCATTAATGAGTATTGAAGCCGACGCGGTTGATACACAAGTCATTATCCACTCACACCACTTGGCCGGAAAGTTCATTTGATGAAGGATCCATTGTAGAAAACCCTAGGATACACTATCATACGCTTTGAGAAAGTCCAATTTGAAGAGAAGAGCTTCAATATTTTTCCTTTTGCACGTGTCTATGATTTTACTAGCAACCAAGGCTCCATCTAAAATTTGTCTCCCCTCAATGTATGATGATTGAAGGGGGCCAATGAGAGAGTTTACCACAGCTTGAAGTCTTTTTGCTAACAATTTCACAACAATCTTATAGATACACCCAACCATGCTTATCGGTCGGTAATCTTTAAAGCTTGTTGGGTTATCTACTTTTGGAATGAGGGCAATGTAGGCGGTGTTGCAGCCACTAGGAAGGCTTGAGGAGGCCCAAAATTTTTCCACAATTTCGTACATATCATGCTTAATAGTCTCCCATGCACTCTTCACAAACTTGAAGTTAAAACCATCGGGGCCCGAGGCTTTGTTGGAGTCACATGATGCCACGGTCGAGTCAATTTCCTCCTTGGTGAAGGGAAGAGTTAGGCTGTCAGCCTGAGTTTTGGTCAAACGATTGAACTCCAGATTTTCGAGAATAGGTCTGCTATCATAGTCCTCTCGAAAAATCTTTTTGAAGAAAACTCTTGCCTCCTTCTTGATTTGAGATGGATCATTTATGGATTGCCCATCAATATCAATACTAGCAATTATGTTTTTTCTCCTCTTGATTGTGGCCATAGCATGAAAATTTTTTGTGTTTCTATCTCCTTCTTTAAGCCATGTGATTCGTGAATTTTGTGCCCAGTATAACTCCTTTCTTTTCATCCACATCCATAAATCTGACTGAGCTTGCTTCCGTTTGTCAAGTTCTTCTTCATCAAGGTCTCTTTGATTGTTCAAATCATCAAGGTTTGCTATAGAGTCTTCAAGTCTCTTGATGTGTGCATCGATGTTGCCGAATTCAGTGTGATTCCACTCTTTAAGCTTTCGCTTAACCTCTTTCAATTTTTCACCAGTGGGTTTCATCGAGTTTTCCAGCCCTGATTCTCTTATTATTTTCAAGCAGTTTGGGTCTGATAGCCAACAGTTATGAAACTTGAAAGGTTTCGGACCCCAATCGAATTCTTGAGAGTGAGCAAGTAGCGGACAATGATCAAATAATCCCCGTTATAAGATGGAGACTTTTATCGATGGAAATTGAGTTATCCATTCCGGAGTTACTAGGAGCCTGTCAAGTATGCTTTTTGAGTTTGATCTAAACCATGTGAAGCTTTTACGTGTGGCTGGGATCTCTAATAAATGGAGTTCCTGCATAAATTTGTTGAAATCATCAATACCATTTTGAGAGAAAAATTGGTTGCCTCGTTCGGAAGCTTTTAAAACTTCATTAAAATCTCCTATCAGGAGACATGGCATTGAGTTTGAGTTTTGAAACTCTATTATTTGTTGCCATACTTCCGAGCAGCCACTGAGCATGGGTTGTACACTGTTATTAGAATACATTCAAAGTCAGTGCCCGAGAAAACTCCATCCCCTAATTGCTATCCAACTTTGCATCACCACGTTGGACTTAACATTGAAGATCTTTGTGTTCCATATGGCAAGAATACCTCCTGACTTGCCTCTGGATGGGCTGAAAATCCAGTCGATATCATTCGACTTCCACACAGTTCGGATTGTTTTTATATTAATCTCCTCCATAATAACTTAAATGAACCGGGTTCATAATAACTTATTGTGTATCGGACTCCACATGATATAGTTAGTTTTCATTTGATATAGTGATTATAGTTAACTTTATTTGGTATATAATCAATTTTTGTATGATGTAAAAATACACCTTTTATGTTATTTATGACTTGAAATCTTGTGAATGGCATAACGCCAACTTTGAATGCAAATATCTCTTAATCTATAAATGGTTTTGGTGTGATTCAAATTGGAGGTGATAACTTGTTCAAAGAGTTTTCCAACGATAGGTCATACCCAATTTCGATGAGAAACAAGAAAGTTATGACTGTTTTACGAAGAACTGACGAAACTGTTTCGTCCCGGGCACGATCGGGCGGTGCGCCATTTGTGCGCTGTACGCGTTTTTCGGTATTTTTCGTTTTAAAGTTATCTTTTAGGGTTTGTACGGGGTTCGTTATGTTATAAAAGGACTTCCTAGTGTTCATTTTTTTAACACTTTTAGCCTCTAGAATTTAAGACTCCTTGTATTATTCTCTTTGATTTTCTCCATTATAGTGAAGAAGCTCTAATCCCCCACCTGTGGACGTAGGTCAAATTTGACTGAACCACGTAAATCCTTGTGTTCTTTATTTGTTCATCTTTATTGTTTTCTCACCTTTATTATTTCATTGATTTTCTGTTCCACATTAATCAAACTACAATACCCTATTTCCTAACATTTTATATAACGAGCTTTTTATAATTAGTCAATTATGATATAGTCAATTTTCATATGATCTAGTCAGTTTTTTCCTAATATAGTAAGTGTCCGTGTGATAAAGTTAGGTTGGTTGCATAATAAATTATTGTGAACCCAGTCCATCCAACACATTTTTGTTTGTTCTCTAAGGATAGTTGTTTCCTGCAAAAGCTTAATCTTCATTTTCAAAGTCTCAAATACCGAGTGAAACAACAGTATAACACAGCAAATGGAAATCAATAATCAGCCTTTCAGGAAGATTCGATGTTTTTGACTGAGTAAATGTATGTGAAGCTAATATGCTGCAAGATCAAGTCACTATTTGTGCAGAAACTGATTCCAACTTTATGTTTTGATCAAAGTTCATTTTACGGTAATTTAGCAAATTGGATTAAAAACTTCAGATAAAGAAGTTTCAAATATATTAGCATATCTTTCATGTACTCGCCTTCGGATGGCAACTTCTCTTTTCGAACAAGCCATCAGGCTAATAAAACAAATATATGAATGTTCACTTCACAAGTCAAGCCAGTAACTTTGGACAGCTATATGCAGATAATTCAAAGAGTTGCAACTTCTGTTGATGCATTTGTCATCGTTTTGACTTTTGAATAGCAATAGTTTGGTGAATTTTGTGGAGTCATTTCCCCCTGTAGACAATCTCATCATCATCTACATCAAATGCAGGATTACACAAGCATCTGAATAGCTTCCCAATTCCCTGTAACAGAACAATATAGAAGATTTAGTGTTAACTCTTTTGATTATTTATTTTCTTCTATTCATGTATTTTACATCAGATTATCATTAATCATTATGTATGTATGTATGTATGCATGTATGAATGTATGTATTGTCTACATATCAATGTATTGGGGGTTTCAAATATAAGTTAACATTGAAAGTTTTGAAACTTGCCTGACTCAACATAGGAGTACGATAACTTAGCATCCGGGATGAATCCTCTTCAGAACCGCTATCAGAATCACTGTCATCTATCTCGGCTAGTGTTTTTTTCTTTGATGTTTCAGATTCCTGTGTGAGTTTTTCCCTCTGAAAAGGAAAAAAATGGTGTTAGAACAAATTTCAACAGGAATAAGAAACTGCATTGGAGAATTCATGTACTACGTTACATTTTCACTAGTGTTTTCTGTAATATCATTTTCAAACAAAGGACAGAACAAAATGTCATGAAGATACCTGGAATGTCTTCCCAAGTAATTTCAGAGCTAAAGCGCGATCTTTCAACTCTTCTTTCTTTACGTTCTTCTCCAGTAGCACCTGCAGTTATTTCAACGATGACCAGTATATTATGATCTCGAATATCGCAACTGTCCAACATGCCTAGTAAAGAAAATAAGCATATTTCCAAGACACACTAACCAATTGGCAAACATGTAGGAGAGTCATTTCAATGTCAACAACATTCAATTTCCATAACGAGCTCATAAGCATTTCTTTGTTTTGCCGTATGTGAGATTCAAAATCATTTGCAGGGCCGCTACCATCCATCTTAAATTGGCGGCGTACATCTTCTTGTAATTGAAGCAATTGAAAAGCACCTGCAAATGCGGGGACTTATGACAAGTTTATGTATTAAATGTTGTGATACTTGAGTATATGCGTAGTGCTATACCTTTAGCTGCAGTTATCTGGGATTTCCAGATATGCCCTTTATTGCGCACCCACTCCGCCAAGAAGGGCATTCCAAGGTACATAGTTTTCTTCCCAAGCTCCAGTGCAGCCTGTCTTGAGTATACATAGCCTATGGTGTTTAAGATCTCGGTTCCAAAAGCTGTATTTGTACAGTAAAGCAGATTAAGAAGTTGAGATATTAATCTTAATGAAGAATTCTTATTTCTTTAAAAATTACATATATCTTCAAAAAATATTTGAACTAAGATATCGAACTAATTTGATCGAGCAAACACTAAGTAAACAATATACTTATGCAGAACATCTGGTTGTTGCATATGCAGTCGCTTGCAAATTTGTGTCACAATCATTAGAGCTAAGTGGTTATGGTGAACCAGGTCCAAACAATTAGGATTAAGCTAAATTTCTAGCTCTAGACAGCAAGAATGTGTTGTGCGTGCATATATACTTTCGAAGGCACTTAATACGTTCTCATCATCAACAACCATGGATATTGACTGCCTTCTAAACATAAATGAATATAATCAGAATAACGCTGCTATCATGCATCTACCTGCATCAGTAAGACGCTTGACCTCACTTTCAGCTCGCTGTATGAATCCTTTCTTATCACCGCGAACATATTGGTTAAGAATATGCTTCAGTTTTCCTGCCAGCTTTTCTTCCCTTTCTCTCTGTACTGCCTGCATTACAAATGATTCCTTGTAAAAAGAATGCACCTTTTTCAGCTCTGTTATGTTCATTTTTTTTTCTCCTTTCACTGGTTTTGCATTACAATTATGAAGAAAAGAGTATAACTTGCAACATACTTGCCTTCAACTTTTCATTAATCCTTTCAGGAGTATCATGCTCACTGATTAATTCAGAGGATGCCATCGATGCTACAGCTAGATGTCCAATGTAGTCCTCGAAAAGTTCGCTTCCAAATAGCAGGGCGAATACTGCTGTTGGATCAAGCATTGAATCTCTAGAAAATAAAACATGCTCAATTCAACTAATCTTCAAAATTATAGGATCACGTAACAAAAATCATGGTAGTTTAAATCTTTGATCAAGTAATGTGCAATGTACTTCCAAGAATAGCTTAGAATCTAGATACTAAACATTTAAGCTAAGAGTTCGACATAAAAAAGATATTAGTGACTTCAAAGCACAAGTAAATTTTCTCATCACAGCATTAATGTCAACAATTTTTTGCAGATCAATACATTTCAATTATCCTAATAGATTAATGAATCTGTTAATATACATATCTACAGAAAAAAGTGATGAGATGTACTAGAATTCTAATACTTACTTCAAAACGCTATGCTTTCCATTTCGATCATATGCATCTCGTTGCACTGGATCACTTAGAGCTTGGTAAGCTTCTCCTAATATCTGATACCATCATTGTTTAAATTACAAACAAAATTCAATTATAAGACCGAAAACTATAATTAAAGACACATCACCTGAAACTTTTCAGCAGCTTGAGGATCATTAGGATTTTTATCCGGGTGAACTTTTCTAGCCTGTTAACCAATAAAATTTCAAACAAAAAGAAAAATCATGTCAAAAAATTAAAGCTAAGATCCCCAAATGGGACATAAAATACAGCAACAAAATATGATCAACAAATGCAACAGATAAGACACCCAATTGATAGGTCGAATTACGAGTCGAAACATATAATCTATGTAATAATCAAGTATAAAACCTTGCATAATACATAGAAAAATGAAAAGGGTTGATGAAATCGATCAAGAATAACACCTTAAGATAATAAGCTTTTCGAATTTCGTCCTCGGACGCACAAGGGCTAACACCCAGAATATCATAGTATTCTGTCTCCTTCACCATTTTTAATCTTTGTTGGAGTATTCAAAGCAAAAAAACAGGAAGAAATAGGAGAGAGAAAATGAAGTTAAGGAAGAAAAAGAAAAGTTGGTGTAAGTGAGACTGTGAGAGTAGAGAAGAGAAAAATGAAGCTAAACTCACGAGTAACACTTAACTTTCCAGAACTGAAAACAGAATAAAGAAATGGGGTCCTAACGCTTTTTCCCGGGCAATAAACAGTATTTTAACGGCCAAAAGTTTTGATAGATCAAAGGTGGTGGCGCTTATCATGAATGGGGTCCCCACTTTTTTTATAGTTTAAATAGAGTTTTTTTATGGGTGTTGGTGTAAATGTTTGATGGACTTAGGATTTAGGATTTGGGTTGGATTGGTTGTCTTCTTAGGTTATGTTATTGGACGATTCTTGGTTTGGGGAAGGGTGAAGTTTTTGGGAGCCTCTATATTTATATTTATACTATATATTTCAATGATTTTAACTTTTTTTTTATAATGATATTGATGTATCTAATTAAGGGTGTGTTATCTTCAACTTATATCAGATCTGATCAGATCTCAAACCTCTAATAATTTCAGCTCTTATCATATCAGATTAGACTAAATTAGATCTTATAAGTTGAAGAGAATGCACCCTAATTCACCTTAGTTCTTGAAACAAATTCTTAGGTGTTAATGTTGCATCATCATTTATGGCGTAATAATTCACAAAACCACCACTTTTTTCTGTACAAAAAGACTCAAATGACATGAAAAAAAAATTGACAATATGGCATGAGATTCATGTCATTAGTATAGTTCATATCATTATTGTTGAAATATATGTCATTATGCAATTACACGATGCATTATTGTATAACATGTTTCATCCAATATTCACTCATTAAAGATTTATTAAATGATTTTTTTTACTCAAGGGTAACAAGACGTCATCACTTTATAAAGTTATACTATGAAATTTTAAATTATACTCCCTCCGTCCCATAATATAGTGCTTACTTTTTATTTTTCACAAGAATTAAGGAAAATGAAAGGAGTAAGTGCTTTCTTGGTACCTTTGTCTTGGAACTAACTCTTTACTTTCTTTTTTCCTTTAAATTAATATTAAAAAAAAAAACAATAAATGTTCATTGGAATGGTGTAAAACAATATATAAGGGCACATATTTTAAAGAAATGTAGGGGTATTTTAGAAAGTTTATGTAGAAATAAAGGATAATTCAGTCCAAATAAATTGATAAAAAAGAAAACAGGTACAATATTTTGGGACACCCTAAAATGAATGTGAGTACTATATTATGGGACAGAGGGAGTACATATATAACAGTCTAGGTGCTTTTTTAAAAGAGAAGTCTAAGAATCTTGAATTTAAAAGATGTCAAATACAAACAAATGATCTTACTACGAAGACAGACAAGAAATGATTACATTTGTAGCAAAAAATAATGGTTTTAATTTTACATGGTCTAGAGGAAAATAAAGAAAAGAAAAAAAGATGAATACCTAAACTGGTCAACAACTTACAATTTGTCGAATTTGAGTCCCCTCTACATGGAGCATTGAAGATATCGTTCTGTCATGTATTATCTTGTTATACATAATTCCTATCTTGTGTAATCTTTGTTTTAGAATACTTGTGCTTAGCCAATCTTCTCCTAATTCTTAGAAATGATTCTAGGCTTAACTTTAGCTATTGTATAGTTCACTTGTTGTATTTATACTGTGCCAAAACTAAATGAGTAAATAATCTTTCCCATATCTTATATGGTATCAACCTAAAAACCGATTCCCCTCCTTCCCTCTCATCCACCATTACTGGCGCCTTTGTCACCTTTCCAAATCACTCTATTCCTCTTGACTCCACTTCCAAGCTTCATGTCATTCCCTTCCCCAATTGCATAAAACTCACATCTACAAATTACTTAGCTTGGAAAATTCAAATTGAAGCCATGCTCATTGGCTTTGACCTTCTCAAATTTGTTGATAATTCGTTTCCTGCTCCTCCCACCACCATCACTACCGACTCTGTCACTACTCCCAACCCGGAACATGTTGCGTGGCTCCGCCAAGACAAACTAATTTGTGTTGCTCTTGTGGGTACTCTTTCCCACACTCTAATCCCTCTTGTTTCCCAAAATGCCTCTTCTAAGGCTGCTTGGGATACCTTAGCCTCCACTTATGCCAAACCATCTCCGGGACATATTAACCAAATCAAAGATCATCTCAAACATATTACTAAAGCCACCACTCGATCCATTAGTGAGTATATGCAATCCATTAAAACTTGTGCTAGTTAATTAGCCTTACTTGGCAAACCTCTTGATCATGATGATTTTATAGACCACATTCTCGCTGGCCTTCCCTACAAGTCCAACAAACCAATTATAGATGTTGTGAATGCTCACGACGCCACCATTCTATATGATGAGTTACAGGAGAAACTTATTCAAGCCGAAATTCACATAAAAAATAACGCTTCTTCTAACCAAGCTACTACCTTCCAGCCACTGCTCATGTTGCCCAAACTAGGCCCTCATATACACTGTATCCTACTGCCTCTAATGTTTTACTACCTACACCCACACAACGTGCTTATGTTTGTACATGTCAGTGGTGTTGTGCTAAGGGCCATTATGCCTCTCAATGCCCCACCTTCAAACAAGCTCATCCTACCATCCAATATCCTGTCCCTACTCATGCAAACCGAACTCACATAACGACGCCGCAAGCTAATGTTACTATTGTGTCTCATGCACCTTCATCGGCTTGGCTTATTGATAGTGGTGCATCTCACCCCGTAACTAATGATCTCAACACTCTTGCTCTTCACACTCCGTATGACGGAACTAAGGAACTTGTAATCAGTGATGGTACATCTCTTCCTATCTCTCATATTGGTTCCATTTTTATTAAAACTTCTCATAGATCATACGTTATGTCTAATGTTCTCTATGTCCCTTCTATCTCTCGTAAAATATTATCAATCTCTCAATACTGCCGTGACAACTCTTTCATCATAGAATTCTTACCTTCTTCTTTTCTTGTTAAGGAGCACTGATAAGAGGTTTTTAGTGTGTCGTAAAGGCACCAAAAACCGCTTTCCAAACAATATTTATAAGTCCTAACAAGCAATTACTAAGAGAATAATAAGGGCAAGTCAAGGGTCGATCCACAAGGCAAAGGGATTGGTTAAACTCTATCAAGTCCATACTACCTAATTGAAAGGTATTTGGGGATTTGAAAGAAGTTTGGTAACAATTAGGACTAACTAATAACAAGAACAAGCAAATATCAAGAGTTTAAATATCTTATAAAAGACACTAGAATTAAGGTTACTAGTATGAATAAGAACGAATAATGATTGTTAATGCGATTGTGAAACAACGAAGACGATTATGCAAGGTTTAGTTTTCCTCTAAAATACTCGACTCCTCTCTCGAATGGTCCTCAAGAGTAATCACTTAATCAATCAACTAAATCCTCTCTCGAATGGTCTTTAGTTCATTGATTAAGAGATTCAATAAGTTTGGAAGACCCCTAATGAAGGATCCCCTTAATTTCTACCCAATATCTTGGCCTAGAGATTAAGTTGATTCTTGGGGATAGATGATAGAAGAGTTCAAAATTCGATTTAAGAACATTTGAAATCAAAATACCAAAGTATAAATGTGAACATTATCTATCCTAAGGTTTCAAAACACCAAGATCAATGCATAAACTTCTTTAAACATCACAATCACATCAACAACACATTTAAAACCCTAATTCATACTTTCACCCTAACTCTAGCTATGACACTACTCACTAATCATGTAGTTTAAGCAATAAAACGTAAAATCTATGACTAATCTAAGGCTAAACATGATTAATAAATGATTAAACTAATAGAAATCATAATTATGAAACTAAGAGAATGAAGATCTAAAATAATCTAAAAACAAGAACAAACACTAAGAGAATGAATGAATAACTGAAACTTTGAATTAAAATTCAATAAAGAGTACCTTTGATGTTGATGGAATCACAAACTAGGATCAATGATCTCAATTTTCTATCAAACTAAAGTGTTTTCTCTCTAATACAAAACCCTAAAATATTCTGTAGAAACTAGAATAAAACGTAACTCTCAAAAACCAAACAAAACTATAGTTTAATGAGCCAAGAATTCTTTCCAGAAACGCATGGTGCGGGAGCACCATAAGGAAGTGCAGGCGCACCATGCATAGGTGCGGGCGCACCTGACTCTTCAGTCTCAGGGTGGAATCATCCGCGGATGGTGCGGGCGCACCGGTGGTTGGTGCGGGCGCACTGGTGGTTGGTGCGGGCGCACCTTGTGCTTGGTGCGGGTGCACCAATGTCGTCTGTATTTGCTTCAGAATTGACCGATGGTGCGGGCGCACCATCGTGTGCGGGGGACTCCAATCGCACCTCATGCTCCCTCACATCCTCTAGCTTGTCCCCTTAAGCCATGTCTCGCATTACTCGGCCCCGAAGAGGGTCAAACCTGCAATAAAAACACGAGAAAACATGGTGAAAGCATATGTGCTAGAAATTCGATCAAAATAGATCGAAAATCTAGCAAAATGTCACTATGATCAAGTGAATGAAATAGAAGGGGAAAGTGAGAAAAAAGATGGAAGAAAGGGGAATAAAGGGGACCAAAACAAGCCAAAAAGAGGTCATAAAGTGCGTTAGAAACGCACTCATCAAACACTATGGGACAATCCTATTCCACGGCCCAACGCATAATGGTGTCTATGAATGGCGCCCTCTACTTCCTACTGCTTTTTCCGCTGTCAAGTCATCTACGTTTGATTGGCATCACCGTATTGGACATCCTACCACCAACATTTTAAATAAATTAGCATCTATTTATCCCTTTGAAATTTCTATGTCTTGTACTTCTCATTCGCCTTATAAATCTTCTAATATCAATAAAATGCACAAACTTCCATTTAGTACTTCCACTCTCACCTCTAATGCTCCCCTTGACTTAATTTTTCGAATGTTTGGACTTCTCCCACACTCTCCCATGATAACAAAAAGTATTATGTAATATTTGTTGATCATTTTACTCAGTATATATAGTTTTTTCCATAACAACTTAAATCTCACACATATGATATTTTTCTACGTTACAAGACCATTGTTGAAAAATTCTTTAACGATCCATTCTTCAACACTATTCTGATAATGGGGTGAGTATCTCAAACTCACACCTCATCTCTCACAAAATGGTATATCTCACCTCACTTCTCCTCCTCATACACCTGAACATAATGGCTATGCAAAAACGTCGTCATCGTCATCTAGTTGAAACAAGCCTTACTCTTCTATCTCATGCTAATATGCCTACTTAATATTGTCCCCTTGCATTTGCAATATCTACTTATCTCATAAATTGTCTCCCTACTCCCACCCTCAATTATGACTCCCCATATCTCAAATAACCCCTCCTAACTACTCCAAATTACGTAGTTTTCGGTGCTTGTGCTACCCTTGGCCCCTACAACTCTCACAAAATTGAACCGCGCTCCAAACCTTGTATTTTCGCTGTATTCCGTATCTCAAATTGTTTATCATGTCCTTGACCCTACCACTAATAAAATATACACTTCTCGCCACGTTAAATTTGTTGAAAGTGAGTTCTCCTTACTCACTCTACAACCTCCTAAATCCCCCCTCCCTATTGTCAATCTTCATGATTGGTGCAACCTCACTCCACCACTTATCACTCCTTCACCTTCCCTACTCCCTTGTCTAATTCTACTACTCCTATTCACTCGTCAACTCCTCTCTCACCTCTTGTACACTCTCCTTCTCTTATACCTCACCCTACATCTCCTACTGTCATGTCATCCTCTTCAAGATCCAACTCCTACTCCTCTCATATCTCTTCCTCTAACTCCTCTCCTCCTCTATCACCTATACTAACCCCTGCCACTACCAACTCACCCACTGTAACACCCCGATAATTCTCTCTTTCTAGAAAATACTTTTATAATAAAACTTAGAGAATTACCCAGGCATTATCGCCCGTGTGATAACGTATCGGCTTACTCAGAATTTTGCAGCGGAAAACAACTTATTAAAAATCAACTTTATTAAAACTTATGAAACCAATAACAATTGTCAGAACTAAACACACCAACTTAAACTATTGTCTGAAAACATAACTCCTAGGAAAACAACTTAAATGGCTCTAGTAATACAAGAGCCTCTCCATTCCAGTTTCCCCAATGATATGCATCTTCGAACCTGTAAAGTCAATGTCGTCTCAACTCTGCTCCCCCGAAGGATCACCACAGGATCAATAGGCAAAGCCATGATCACAAACACAGACAAGCACGTAATCAGCAAAGCTGAGTACTACATATCAGACATAAATAATCCTAAACATGATACTACAAAAATAACTTGCAGGAATAAATAATAATATAAGTAAATAATAATCTGCAGACAACCTTTACTGAACTAAACTTAAACTAACTTTTTAACACTTATATGGAATAGTTATTGGGACGAGTTGTCTTGCCTACTAATAAGATGAAATGGGGGCGCGACTCCGCATTTCAGAGTGACCTGCGATATCGAGGAACCTTTGAAATAAAAGAGGGTGGTGATCAACCCATTACTAGAAAAGCTATGGCACGCTCACCATAACCCCAACCCTTATGTCCAACTCTAGACGTGCACCAGTCTAAAGTCTATAACCTATTCTTGTTTCACTTTACGTTGAATACATTTTATCACTTGTGTTGACACCACAAGAAGCAAATAACACACAATTCATAATCACACAATCATAACAGAATTCCTTTTTATCTTTGGATTAACAAGTGATCACAACTTATCAACCAAGACTCCTTTACTTCCTTTTTAACCTTTACCAACTTACTTGTTGAACCTAGCCAACAATAAACTTTACCTTTATATAGGTAAACTTGTAACTTACCAAATAAGATCCACGGTTCTTATAAGATAAATAAATAATACTCAAGAATCCATGTAACACATGATTCTATATTACTTACATTGATTCACTCATGAATTAATACATAAACTGGACTTATCTGCTTGCATCAAACTTCCATACAAACATTTATAATCATAATACTTCTAGTTTACATGTAGCACACAGGCAAATAACATGTAAAACAATTCCAATAAATCATATATATGAACAACAGAGTCCTATACATGATACTAATAAATAAAACATCCTTAAAGCATGTTTCTAAATCATATAGCACGTAGACAATGTACGTACCTTGTATAAACAAATCTGTAGGCCACTTTTACGCTCTAAAATCTCCCACACGAATTCTCCCCCTAGAAAATAAAATAATGAAATAAATATCCTTGAACTAAAAATTTACAGCAACTTTAAAAACGACCCAAACCCTTAAACGCTTTTTAAAATCGTTTTTACGTATCAAACTTTCGTTATTTTTAATCCCTAGTATAGTACAACTATTCTAGTGATTAAAAATCTTTAAAACCCTTAAAATACTTATTTTCTGAAATTACAGCATTATAAAATTTTATAAATCTTCTGAAAATATATTTAATACTATAAAATTATATACTAACCAAATCTCATGATTTATATTTTATAAATATGTTTCTAGTGATTAAAAACCCTAAAAACTATAACTTTCATAATAAAAACTGAAAATAACTTAATATATAAATCTGAATTTATTATACTATTATACATATGATAGCGAAAATATTTTTAGATATAAACAATAATTTAAACATAAACATGCTAATAATAATAAAATAATATAAAACTATATACTTTAATGGAATCTTAGAGAAGAAGAAAGAAAAACAACCACAACAAGGAGGAAGGAAGGGCCGGCGCGAGTGCGCAGCAAAGAGACGGCGGCGCAGCAATACTTGGTTCTGAAAAGATTTGTGACGTTTCTTGTTCAACAAGAAACGTTACTTGAAGAAGAAAGAAACAATTTTTGAGAGAAATGAAAGATGCCGCACAAAGGAGAGAGAGAGAAGAAAGCGCGAGTGAGAGAGAAGAGAGAGAAGTCACGTGAAGAGGAGAGAGAAATAAAGTGTAGGGTAAAAATTTGGGTTTTTAGGATATTTAAATAGAGGCTTTCCTTTTGGGCTTAGGAAAAGAGATTTTAATAATAAAACTTTGATGACTAATAAGATGGGCTCATTAGGACTTTAGTCATCAAATACTCTTTCCCTTTTTATCACTTTTGGGCTTTGATTCCATTAAGCTTCTTTTCAAAATACTTTTAATAATTAAACTCTTATTAAAACATGCTTAATTAAAAATTACAATTTTATTAAGCTATGAAAAATATTTTTAGTTGACTTTTAAAATAGTCAACCCTTTTTAAAAGTCAAATCATTTTCCAAACTCATTTGGATTTAAATATAACTACATAAATACTTAATATATTTATGAAAATTCTTTAAAATTGTGGGGGATTACAGTCTACCCCCCTTAAAAGAAGTTTCGTCCCGAAACTTAACACAAAACCCTCGTACTTTCAAAAGTTTGAACTACAACATTTCGAAAACTTTTGAAGAAAGGTAGTGCCTCTCGTGCACTTTCCCATTTTTAAAACACTTGTGTTACTTATGAACACTTTTCTTATGCGGAGACTCTACTTCTTTTGCACTAACATGTGCAAATTGCCCAACATAGGCATACATATGCATGAAAATCTCATAAAAATAGACAAAAGCGCGAAATTTATCGCATTCTACCCCCTTAAAGAAAACGAGTTACGCCCTCGTAACTCACCTCAAGGAATAGGTCTGGATACTTTTTCTTCATATCCTCTTCGGCTTCCCACGTTGCCTCTTCTGACTCGTGGTTAGACCAAAGAACTTTGACAATATGAACATCCTTGTTGCGCGTACTACGCACTTTCCTGTCGAGAATCTTGACAGGTCTTTCCTCATATGTGAGGCTACTATCTATCTGAACTCTTTCAGGTCTCAACACATGACGCTCTCAGGGATATAGCGCTTAAGTTGGGAATTGAATACATCATGCATCTTTTCAAATCCATTGGCAATGCCAACCTATAAGCTACTTTCCCAATGCGCTCCAAAATCTTATATGGGCCTACATATTTAGCACTTAGCTTGCCCTTTTTCCCAAATCTCATAACGCCTTAGTGGGTGATACTTTCAGAATACTTTATCACCTACACAAACTCATCTTCGCGCGTTTTAAATCTGCATAACTTTCTGCCTATCTTGCGCAGCTTGAATTCGAGCCTGAATCAATCTGACATTCTTGACGGTCTCCTCAATAAATTCAGTCCCCAAAACTATATTTCCTAAAGTCATTCCAGCAAATGGGACTTCTACACTTCCGTCCATATAATGCCTCAAAGGTGCCATCTTTATACTCGCATGGTAACTATTGTTGTAAGAAAACTCAATCAAATCTAATTGGTCCTCCCAACTTCCTTGAAAATCAATGCACAAGCTCTCAACATATCCTCCATAGTCTATTAGTCCTCTCAGTCTGACCATCGGTCGCAGGGTGAAAGGCGGTACTCATTTTCGTGTTGTCCCAAGGTTTAATTGGACCTTTTTCCAAAACTTAGATAGAAATCTAGAGTCACGATCCGAGATAATGTCCTTTGGAACCCCATGCAATCTCACTACATGCTTGATATAGGTCTTAGCGAGTTGCTTCTTTTCCATGTCTCCTTAATAGGTATGAACACGCGGACTTGGTCAGTCTATCCACAATAACCCAAATGGTATCATTTCCACTCTCGTTTGGGTAAGGCAGTCACAAAGTCCATAGAAATAGAATCCCACTTCCATCCAGGAACCTCTAACGATTGAACTTTCCCCATGGGTCTCTTATGGTCTATCTTCACTTTCTGACAGGTTAGACACTTAGACACATATTCAGCTACTTCTCGCTTCATGTTCGGCCACCAATAGATCACCTTAAGGTCTTTATACAACTTGTCACCCCCAGGGTGCACAGAATACGGAGTATTATGCCCTTCGTCCATAAGACGTCTCTTAAGGTCATTGCACTTCTGTGGTACACACCACCTCCCTTTAAACCTTAGACTCCCATCATCATGAATCTTGAAGTCTACTTCCTTACCTTGCTTCATTTTCTCCTTATCTTGTCTAGATGCTCATCCCGACTTGACCCTCAATAATCTCTGCGAAAACTGACACTTCCAAAGAAAGATTACTAAGTCTAGCCTACTTTCCCCAGGATTTAAAATTTCTAGGTTCAACCTTTGCATATCTCTACACAACTCCTCAGGGACTATCAAAGCTCAACTATGACTCGATTTCCTACTCAAGGCGTCAGCAACCACATTTGCTTTCCCCTCATGATACTGGATGTCTAATCGTAATCCTTAATCAACTTCACCATTCTTCTCTGCCTCATATTCAATCTTTTTGGTAAATATGTACTTCAGACTCTTATGGTCTGTAAATATCTTACAAGTTGCTCCATAAAGATAATGTCTCCAAATTTTCAATGCAAACACTATGGCAGCTAACTCTAGATCATGGGTAGGGTAATTAGCCTCATAAGGTTTCAATTGACGCGATGCATAAGCTATTACCTTACCATTCTGTTGCAACACACAACCCAAACCATTTTTCGAAGCATCACTATAACCTCAAATCCCTCATTCCATCAGGTAGGGTTAAAACAGGTGCAGTGGTTAAACGATCCTTCAAGATCTGAAAAGCTTCCTCACACTTCTCATTCCACTCAAACTTGGACTCCTTTTTCATCAAATTAGTCATAGGTCTTGCTATCTTGAGAAATCTCACATGAATCTCCTATAATAGCCAGCTAAACCCAAGAAACTCCTAATGTCTGACACACTCTTTGGAGTTGGCCACTCACTCACAGCTTGAATCTTAGCAGGATCTACTGAGACTCCTTCCTTGACACAAAATGACCCAAAATGCTACTTTCTCCAAACGAAACTCACACTTAGAGAATTGGCATATAGTGGTTCTTCTCAAAGTCTCCAAAATAATCCTCAAATGTTCATCATGCTCGGTTTCATTCCTCGAATATATCAAAATGTCATCAATGAAAACCACTACGAACTTATCAAAAAACTCATGAAAGATCCTATTCATCAAGTCCATAAATATAGCAGGAGCATTGGTTAACCCAAATGGCATTACAGTGAACTCGTAGTGACCATAACGCGTTCTAAAGGCAGTCTTAGGTACATCCTTATCGGCTACCCTCAATTGGTATATCCTGAACGTAAGTCGATCTTCGAGAACACACTCGCTCCATTCAGTGTCGAATAGGTCGTCTATTCTAGGAAAGGGTACTTGTTCTTGATGGTAACATTGTTCAACTCCCTATAGTCGATACATAACCTCATACTCCCATCCTTTTTCTTCACGAACATACAGGAGCTCCCAAGGCGATGCACTAGGTCTGATATAACCTTTATCCAAAAGTTCTTGCAATTGCGTCTTTAACTCACTCATCTCAGGAGGTGCCATTCTATAAGGTGCCTTGATATAGGTGCAGTTCCAGGAACTAAGTCTATGGTAAACTCAACGGCTATTGCAGGCGGCATACCTGAAATTTCACTCGGAAATACGTCCATAAACTCATTCACTATTGGAACATCCTCAAGTTTTAACTCAGCCTCCTTACTTACATCTTGAACGCTACAGAAGAATAGCTCACACCCCTTTCTCATCAACTTCTGCACTTGCATGGCAGAGATCACTCCAAACTTTTTGGTTTCCCAAATCGTCTATATGAGGTCAATTTTCCCGAAGGGTTTCTAATACTACCTTTTGAACTTCACAATCAATCCTGGCCTTTAATGACTCAACCAGTTCATCCCAAGAATCACATCTAAGTCTCCTAAGTTAAACTCGATTAAATCGGATGGAAAGACACTCCCTCCTATCTTCAAAGGTAAGTTCTTGAACAACTTCGTACACTTAATGACTTCCCTAGTAGGAATACTGATAGACAAGTCAATTAATTCATACTCTACAAACCCCGGACTCTTTAAGACAGAAGACGAAATAAAAGAATAGGTCGCCCCCGAATCAAATAACGTTTTAACGAAAATTGAATTAATAGAGAAATTACCAGTCACCACATCAGCGGATCTCTCTGCTTCGCTATGACTCATTGTAACAGCCCGCACTTCCGAGCTGCTAGCTAATCATACTTAACATTCACTAATCACAATCAATGCTTAATAACCTCGAATTAATAATTACTCGCAGCGGAAACATAAACCTTAAAACGAATCTGGACCTGTGGGTTATGGGCCCACAACAATATAACTTCACAACCAATAACAGATTACAATTTACTTTATCCCCAAAATAATAGAATATTAAATCTCTCACTAAGTACTTGAATACTTCCAAATACAACCTTTGAACTATTAAGTCTAATTATAACCTTGATATCCAAATCCTTCCTTTCATCCATTCTGAGCTTTCCACACACGAACCTGCAAGGTCACTAACAATGAACTCTGCCCCCACCAGGACAGGTTCCAAGAACAAAATCAGCGAAACTGAGTACACACTGTCCAACCATAAAATATTTTCAGTGACTTAAAAATGTATGTACAGATTTAAACTTATCTTATGAAACCATCGTAATCAAGATGTTACAAGACATTTGCAATTTAGATACATCGAAGTCATAAAGAAGTATATAACAAATATTTGAACATAGTTTGTAATGCTACTTCCATAGAACTAATACAATCTTTCGAAGTCAACTCTAACATACTTTACGTCAATAAATCTCTCTCACTTCTATGGATCATATACCAAAAATATTTAATCCATACGTATATCCTAGTTAACTCTTGCATATATTCCTAACAAAATTCTTAGTAAATCATTCCATAATTGACGCATAAATTCCATAACTTGAGTGCGCAAAACATCATTTCAAAAATTAAAGTTTGAAATAACTCTCCACGAAACCACTCGAATACTTAAATACAAATTCTATTTTCTTTCAGAAATTATATTATACTGGGGAAGAGAACACGAATAGAGTTGCCTTTCAGGCGAATTCTCTAAGCTTTATACAAGGGACGTCTCCCTCTTCCATTTTGTACTGCTTGCAAGACTTTTAGGTCATGACCCCACATAACGGAGCAATTTCCGCTCCGGAGCAATACCCGCTCTAGCACATAATGAGCAAACCTGCTCCACAAATGTTGTTCGTCACTGCTTTAGCAGCTTCTTCCCCCTCATAAAACAGAATCAGAAATTCATATTTTCGAAGATTCAGATTCATAAATGTCAAATTATCATAATAGAATCACTTTCGGGTATTAGATATACCCAATTTAAATTGCTTACATAATATTTTAGTAACTTGGTATAAATCATCCTTTATAAAAATTCTTTGGCTAAATCTCTTTCAATACCGACTTTACAGAAACTATGCTTCATTTTCGTAAAGGATTCTCCAAAACAAAACATTGCTTACCAAAAGGTCATGTCTCCAAATTAGAGTTTCTATTTTATATAAACTTTGTATCCAATACCCAAATGCTCTTTACGAAGAATAACCTTTCCATTCAATCTTATTTGGCAATTCATCAACTCACAAACATCCCCAACGTATATTTCCTATCTTTACAAATCCATTTCCAAGGATTCGGAATTCTCCAAGGACTACCCCTGAATAATGTGACATATCTTTTAGTCGAAGTTCTCTTTCTTCCCACAACACATTCATACAGCTTACTTATTACTTATAACTTTTTAGATGCACTCTAAATCTAATATCCCAATTGATATGTTGCTGGCTCCAATAGTATTATAAATTCTCAACATATAACCAAAGTTGTTCTTCCAGAGAATACCTAAAGGTACTTTTAAAGAATATAATTTAATCATAATCTGGATTTCTATTCCTCACAAACATATATCACAATATTTAGTTTATGAACTTAAAAACTCTTATTTCCCAAAGCCGAAGGACAAATTCCTCAAAATTTATATTGGAAAACTCCTTTCTTTGAAGACTTATATTATAGTCATAATGAGTCGCATCACAAACATCTATCAATAATTTACATACATAATCTAAGTTCATAATTTGTCTAATAGATATATCGATTATACTTGATATCTCACTCTAGAATCAAATCCAATTATAACTTACATGTGCCTGAAATAACTCATACGACTACTTTAGTGAATACATAAAACATAAAACATAACTTGTAGCCAATAAAACTTAATCTGCGATTTAGTTCTACCTTTGTCTTAAAACTCATAAACATGTATTTCAGAAACCATATAGTACACAAATCACATTTCTAATATAACATAAGTTTAACTTATGAAACATATCAAAATCAACTTATATAGTTTATATGATCAATCGAAACATCAATAATATATTTTGAAAGTGGAAGGACATATGTGTACCTCTATGCATCTTCAAACAACACTCGATAAATTATCCTCAAGAATTCAATATCCTCTTTATCCAAAATATACTCAAGTTCCACAATCATTCACCTCATAAGAACAATAATAATTAGTATCCATTGTAGAACAATTCAGATTAACCATCTTAACTTGATTATATATATTCCTAAACTCTTATATGAACTAATTATGACATTCGTATATAAACCCTTATTCTAATCGAACTCACATCATTGTCCTCACTTGCTAACTATAATAAACCGCATTTCTCTTAACAACTAATATAGTTTGCAAGTTCAAATTCTCCATCCCACACTCTAGTTTAACATGAGGGTTTACAAAACAATACCAATTTCTGAATTTACTTAGTTACCTAAAACAAAAATCAACAATTAATTTCATACTTTAACTTGAAATAAAAATGGAATTCAGATTATAGATTTCGGAAATAAAAAAAAATATAAGTTTCAATCTAATAATTGAGCAAAGTTTCAATCTTTAATATCAGCAACCCCAAATAATCCAATTTAAATCTCATAATCTGATTTTCCAACTCAATAACAATTTCAGTTATACTTATGAAAAATCAAAACTATTATAAATATATAAATCAGATTTGCTATTGATGAAGTAATAGTCAAAATGCTCAAAATTATACCTTTCTAAAGAAATCAGAACTGAAACTCAACAACAATTTACAAGAGCTGCGAAATAGGAACAGCAACAACAACATTCTGCAGTAACAGAGCAGAGGAGAGAGAAAACGATGGCAACAGCAGTACCTTCGACCACCGTTAGCGGCGGCGACGGCGGACCACCAACCAAACAACGACGGCAGCAACACCCTAGGACAATGGCGACAACTCGCCGGCAAAGAACACCGAAAACAGTAGCATCGACGGTGCCGAAATTTCGGTCAACACCGACGACAGCAGCACAGGCGCATGAGAGAGAAAATAACAGAGGAGAGAGAAAGAACAGGTGCGAGCAACAACAATGGTGATATTAAAGATTGAAGAGCATGAGCGCCAGATTCCGGCGAGGGTCACGAGCAGCCAGTCGAGGAGAGAGAAAATTCAGATTTAAGGAAGGAACCGTGAGGTTGAGAAGAATCTAGAATGATTTGGGTTTCTTCAATTCTTTGGGGATGAATTACCAGAATTGAGATTGATTTGCTAAAATATGTATGCTTTGAAAATCTGACTAAGTTTTTGGTGGTTTGACAACTCACAAATTTGTTCTACTTGGCTGCACCTCACTAAGGCACGAGGAGAGAGAAAAAATGGGTTCCTCTTTTCATCATTCATTTTTTTTTTTTTTTTAAGAAAACAAAAGGTTTTGTAATTTCATAATTAAGTTAGAATCCAACTTTGATCTTGATATTATAATTTCAAGAGTTCAATAAACTCAATAATCATTAAGCAGATTAAAAACCATTAGTTAAACTAATAATCATAATTACTATTTAAGAAAATTGCTTAAAATGTTGGACTGTTACACTCATCATGAACACTTTTCCCGCAGGCTTGTTCTGGGTAGGATTTTCATTAGCAGTAGGCCTACTATAGTTTCCTTGGTTATTCTGACCTCCAGGCTTAGGACCCTGGTTTCCTATCTGATTGGACCTTGATCTAGCCTGATTACCATTCCCCTGAGTCTTCAAATCCTTCCCGTGCTTGGAGAAGCACTCATACTCTCTATGACCCTTCTTCTGGCAATAGTTACAGGTCACTAAGTCTCCCTTGCATTCCCTCCCATGATGATTTTTGTTGCATTTCTTGCAATGGTAAACCCTATCAGGTCTCCCCTGACTACGGTTGTCCTGGTTGGTTCTTCCTTGGAAATTCCCATTTTCATTCCGGTTTTTCTTAAAATTACTTTGGTTTCCCCCAGTACTAACCTCTTTTCTCTTTTCACCAACAATCCCATTCTTCTTATCCCTTCTTGATTGCAACCCATAGATATGAGAAGCTCTCCCATACACCACATCTAAAGATGTAAAGGTTTCACCCCCTAATCCCAGCTGGATTTCATCAGTCAACCCTTGCTCAAACCTCTGAGCCTTAAGTTCCTCAGTAGCTACCACCTCAAGTGTAAACCTAGACAGGGTTATGAATTTATTGTAATATTCAGAGATGATCATACTATCCATCCTAAGGTTGATAAACTCTTGAGCTTTCTGTTTTCTCATGAAGGCGGGGTAAAACTTTCCTCTCAACACAACCACAAAGACTTCCCAATTAAATCCCTTAGCAGTACTCAATCTAGCCCCGTTTTCTCTCCACCACAAATCGGCCTCATCCTTTAGGTATAAAACAACCTGGCCTACTCTCATATTGGCAGGGCAATTCACTACTTCAAATAATTTCTCAAATTCCCTAATCTAGTTTTCTAGGAAGGTAGGGTCAGCTTGTCCCTTAAAATAAGGTGGTTTCACTTTGGCCAGTCTTTCGAGCATCTCTCCAGCAGTCTCTGGACGTTCAACCTTGTCCTGGTTCAGTTTTTCCGCCAAGAGGCGGATATCATCAGCTAGTTCAGTGTTGTTAGCCATTCTACTTCGGGACCTGAAAGTAATATAATTCTACTCAGGTTCCAGAAAACTTACATAGTCATCTAAGCAAGGCAACACTTGATTTGATCATTAAAGATCGCATCATCAACATACAATTTCACTAAGTTTCAATATGAAATGTTCTCTAATATACACATAATTGTTCACGTAAATCATTTTGTATCAACATGAAATGAATTGAGCAAGAAAATAAAATCACATAATGAAAATAAATAATAAAAAAAATATTTCCCATTACGTGCCCAAAATAAATTCTTAATCCTCCAATAAAATAAACTATATTTTTATTCTTCCATAGAAGGGAAAAAAAATAATGTGAAATAAAATAACACACTAGTATCTATATTTTTCCTAAAATGATAACTCTATAAAACACCTTTGTCTTGTTGGCACATATCCAACATTATTCTTATAACTAAAACCTTATGTATATCTATATGTATATATAAAAATAATAAATAAGTATATATAACCTATGGCACTACATTGCCATCCTTATCCTTGTCTTCCTTATATTGCTCAGGTATGAAGGTTTCATCACTAGCTTCATCCTCTTCATCATCCTCATAGTAATCGATGAACTTCCTCTGAATTTTAGATCTTGTAATAGGTATGGTGTCTTTGTCCTCTTCAGGGTCAGATTCAATCCTCATACATGCATCATAAATATCCTCCCTAGTAGTACCTCTAGCACGGTCCATCTCTATGATGACTTCATCATCCCTAGCAAATTCTTTCCTCAAAATACAACGCATTATCCAATGCAGTTCTTCATACTCCCTATGGTCAATGGGTGGATGACAGTCGTCGGCTTCATCGTCAGTCAGAACGATGGGGTTAAAATAGTTTCCTAGATTAGCAGCCATATTCGTAGAGCTACAACACAATAAACCAAAAGGTTTAGCACTCTTCCTGACGTGTTCCCACAAATAACAAGAGGTAAACAACAACAAAGGCATGTAAATATACACTTTGCAGGCAAGAATTATATACAATTAGCAGGAAGAATAATATTTATGCATCAATAGCAGGGAAATATAATAATAATGCATCATTACAAGAATAAATGATAATGTGCAGATTTGCAGGGAAGAAAAATAATAATGATGCTGAACTAACTTCCTGATGCAGACATATAATGTTTCTATCCTATATGCCCTTCTTATACTATCCATTCTCACAATGCAATACCATAATCCTTAAAGGCATGAAAAATAATGCAGACACTTTTATAAATAATATTACTCCAGTGCCTGAAAATAACTTTTCGAAATAAAAGAAATTTTCGGACCACCAGGTCACTCGAAAAAAAATCTTCACTCGAAATTTTATTTTTTTTTCGGACTCAGCACTTTTTCGAAATTTTTTTTTTTTTTTCGCCGAAAACTTAAAAGAATTTTCAAACCCCTAATTTTTCCGAAAAAAAAAAATTTCGGTGTTTATAAAAAGTTTCTGAAATCAAAACGTAGGAGCAATACTAAGGTTTCCTTCAAATAACCAATAAGCTAGGTACTTAATAAGCTAAAGTCACTTAATAAGCTAGTTAGTTAGGCGCCTATAAGTCTTAAACTAACCTAAAGCTCCCATATACCACTTTGTACACCCCGATAATTCTCTCTTTCTAGAAAATACTTTTATAATAAACCTTAGAGAATTACCCAGGCATTATCGCCCGTGTGATAACGTATCGGCTTACTCAGAATTTTGCAGCGGAAAACAACTTATTAAAAATCAACTTTATTAAAACTTATGAAACCAATAACAATTGTCAGAACTAAACACACCAACTTAAACTATTGTCTGAAAACATAACTCCTAGGAAAACAACTTAAATGGTTCTAGTAATACAAGAGCCTCTCCATTCCAGATTCCCCAATGATATGCATCTTCGAACCTGTAATGTCAATGTCGTCTCAACTCTGCTCCCCCGAAGGATCACCACAGGATCAATAGGCAAAGCATGATCACAAACACAGACAAGCACGTAATCAGCAAAGCTGAGTACTACATATCAGACATAAATAATCCTAAACATGATACTACAAAAATAACTTGCAGGAAAAAATAATAATATAAGTAAATAATAATAATCTGCAGACAACCTTTACTGAACTAAACTTAAACTAACTTTTTAACACTTAAATGGAATAGTTATTGGGACGAGTTGTCTTACCTACTAAGATGAAATGGGGGTGCGACTCCGCATTTCAGAGTGACCTGCGATATCGAGGAACCTTTGAAATAAAAGAGGGATGGTGATCAACCCATTCCTAGAAAAGCTATGG
This sequence comes from Beta vulgaris subsp. vulgaris, assembly GCF_026745355.1. Classification (NCBI taxonomy): domain Eukaryota; kingdom Viridiplantae; phylum Streptophyta; class Magnoliopsida; order Caryophyllales; family Amaranthaceae; genus Beta; species Beta vulgaris. The sequence continues at coordinate 41,695,803 of NC_079202.1, read as the reverse complement.
CACGCTCACCATAACCCCAACCCTTATGTCCAACTCTAGACGTGCACCAGTCTAAAGTCTATAACCTATTCTTGTTTCACTTTACGTTGAATACATTTTAAGAATTTCCTTAAAGTAATTTGTATTATTAAATCGTTATTTTATGTACATATATAAAAAGGGGTTATTTAGGAACTAACTTAGATCTCGTTAACATCTATTGTAGACTCCGATTTTGTAGACGAGGATTATCAAGAGCGCTAATACGTTCGTGAACTTAATTTTTAGGCACGCGTCACGAGGTAATCTCCGATGTCCATCTAAACATAGATCTCGTTAGCGTAAAACGAATTGATTACGTGATTATTATATGCCGATGAGATTTATAAGTATGGACTAATTATGAATTATCGACTTAATGCGGATTATGAATACGAATAACAAGTGGACAACGACTCTGGATTATGAATTATAAATAATGACTATGGACGATGTATGACAACGAGGTTTACTATAACGTTATTAAAATCGGTTAATGTTATTTAATAATGTTATGATTATTATTAATATATCATTATTATTATTATTATTATTATTATTATTATTATTATTATTATTATTACGATTATTATTATTATTATGATTATTATTGTTATTATTATTACTATATATCATTATGATTGTCATGAATATTATTATCGTTATTAATATTGAGATTTTATGAAAGTTGGAATTGGTAAGAACTTATGATAATGGAATGATTATGAATCTGAAGTGATAAATGGACTCAAGTGACAGTCGTGTTAGGAAATGAGTTATTGAAATCTCTATTAATGGATTGAGATTATGATGGATTGAATATGTTCACACTGGATTGAATAAGATGACGTAAATGTATATGTGAATTATGTGATGACGTGAATTAAAATATGTTAATCACGTAAAGTGAAATACCGGAGGGAAATGATGAACATGTTCCCCTGTATGAGTGGTTCAGCGGCCCCTACAGGTTTTCTGGTTACTATGCTGACTATTCTGTTACTGTCTTTCTTCTATCTTGTTGTGATCCAAGTAGAAGGGTGTGCACACTAAGGACTCTGTTATGGCCATTATGATTTTTCATAGGTGGTTACATGGTTTCGTCCCGGCCTACAAGTAGGTGGTTACAGGGTTTTGTCCCGGCCTACAATGTTGAAGTAGGTGGTTACAGGGTTTTGTCCCAGCCTACAATGTTGAAGTAAGTGGTTAGAGGGTTTCGTCCCGGCTTACTGGCGTTCTCTTTCCTCTCCTTGAATAACTGGGTTAATTAAATTAATGATATGTTATTCAGTGTTATGTGTATATGTGTTATGACTTCCAAAACTATTAATATACTATTTTACAAAGTATTTTCAACTTAAGTATTTTACGAGATGGAGTTGGAATTACTCAGTTTTTCTGATTTTTGGGAGCTCGTCTCTCTTGTCTCTTTTCAATGTATTTGTGCAGGTGGGTGATCGAGCGGGGGAACAGAAAGGGAGATCATTTAGAGTTGTCATCCACATAGCATATGATTAGCTTCCGCTGGAAACTCTGAACACTTAATTAATTAGTAATGTTTAATGAACAACTGCTTAGTTGTAATGATTAATGAATTTGAGTTGGTGTGTTATAACTTAGCCTTGCATTTATTTCCAAGGAGATAATTGCGGCGGTAGCACCACCTCGTCGAGTCGAACCCTCGTGGATTTACTTTCCCCCAAAACCTGAGTTTTATCGAATAAAGAAGGGTTCGGGTCGGCGAGGGTGTTACAATAAAACTATAAAATGACGGGAGATGATACACAATAGTATGCAAACGAAAGGAGAAAGTCTATACTATAAAAGTATATCTTATATTTCCTTTGAATCATTTATTGAAAACTTATTTCCACTTTCATTATAATTGATCACATTTATAAATATAATAGATTGTTGTGTTAACATTTCCTTTATCTACTCATAATTTTGAAAATCGTGATTCTTGGTTGAAATGGATGTTAATAATGACTATTGAAATTTATTAAATTTGTACGCAACCATTAAATAAAGTATGTATTTAATTTTTTTTTGAATTATAATACCTCTATCTAAAACGAAATCCTTGAAGCCACATGGTATGAAGTTAGAGAATTTTTCAATGAAGCTAAAAAATTGAGTCATCAAACAAAATGGTAGATATCACTTGGTGAAGGAACGCAAAAGATTATGAAGATAATTTTAGTCAAAAAACAAAAAAGATCAAAGGAAAGTTCAGTTGATAACATCATAACATTATGGTTCAGATTTAAGGAATTCTTTAGATTTCAATGAGAAGAAAAATAGGTAACTATTTGATAACTTAAATAAAGTTCGTAGATGATTAGGAGATTCCATTTATGCAATAATGATATAGTAAAGAAGGAAAAAAGTTAGGAAACTCTTTATATCTAAATAAATATATGTTAAGATTATAACATAATTAAAATTAGTTTCATCATAATGGAAGCATAATCACATAGAACTAATGCATAACCAAGATCGAACTAGATCTATTCCATCACATGAAATTTTCAAATGTAAAGAAACGGGTTGGTTATTTTATTGAAACACTTATCGAATCGTATTAATCATACTATAAGTTTAAATATTGACAAATCCAAACTTGGCGTGTTAAATTTCTCTAACACCTATATATTTAGATCATGATTTTTATAGTGGAACTAAATAAATGTCTATAATACCCCTTTGTTCTAGAGATGGATAGGTGAATGTCAAGTATGAATTGAAGTCAATATTTTCATTCAATTTGAAGTTAATTGTATGATTAGTGGGGTGGCTATGGGAATAAAATTAAAGGGATGAGGGTGGTTTATATTTAAGGTTGGTTTACATTGAGTAGGACAAAACAATATGAAAAATAGTATATGCTAAATTCTGATTTTACTAAGTTGCATAATAGAGGTGTGGTTTAGTGTGCATTTTGGTCGAGTAGGACCACTTTCTATTAGTAAGTTATGACAGTTATGGTAATCATAATTCTTTATGTTATTCACTTATAATTCTTTAAAGAAAAACCATAATTTTGTTGAGTAAAAATAATGACTTTAAAATAACAAGGAGTATATGAAGGGTAGGGCCAAGCCAAATATCAATGGTGCATCAAATGCAACTATTTTAAAACATTTTGGGGGTAAAGAATATGACTTGTCTCTTGATCAAAAGGATCTCTTTCCTTACGAAGAATTTCTTTTTCAATTGGTCTGACGATTCATCTTACCGAGAACATCCAAATGGACTCAAGCGAGTCTTATGGATCTCTCCTCATGTTTTGCCTTGCTAAAAACATTAAGATCAATTTCCTTGCATTAATGATCTCCCATCTCTCTTATTATATTTCTCATAATACTAAGGCTGGATATGCCAAACCTTATTTCTATCATCCTCGAGAAAAATCAAATCAAACTCCCTTCGAGTACATCATTTGACCTTGAACTTTATAACTACTTGACCAATGATACCCTTTCTAGGTTGTTCTTGAAGGTACTAGGTGGAAAGTTAGTCTTTGAGGGAGCAAAGACAAAGGGGAAGGGAAAACTTGGGTCTAATAGGAAATTAGAGGAGGATGTCAGTACAGAGGGTCCTAGGTCTGTTTCCAAGAGTCAAAGAATCGCCGAGACCAAGACCTCTAGGGAACAGGGTGCAGTTCACATAAATTTGGAGGAGGATCAAGCTCCTTCAGGATCTCATGCAGTTGATCATCCCTTACTCTCTAACACTGGTCTCTTTGGGATTCTTCGCTCTCTACAAGAGTCTCCGACTCTCTTGCATGCTAGAGTCTAGGGTGTGGAAGCTCGAGTTGCACCCCTTTACATCCAATAGGAGACGGCCCTTACTGCTGTGAAGCATAGTGAAGCTGTAGTGAGAGAGAAGATTGACCATGTGGTATTTTCTTTCTTTGTTCGTCCCAAATCCTAATCCCCATTTCAATTTCCTATCTCTGAATCTCATCAGACAATTTTTTTTGGGTTGTATTAAATGTTGGTGACTTGTTTGTATTTTTTCTTTATCCTATGGTTGTGCGGAGCACGCCCTCTTTTGCTGCTTATTTTTTTCATTTGCCTCATTTTTTCTCTTTTCCTATTTCCTTTTCTCCTCGAACTCATCTTGTGCATTTTCTTGTTATTTTGCATTACTTCTATCTTGCTATTTTCATTACACTGCATGGATGGCTAGTATTATTAGATATCATGTTTGATCTATTATGCTATGCTGCTGTATATATCATGTCTTCTATGCATCTTGCTGATTCCTTTATTGTTTTCTGATGATGACAAAATAGGAAAAAAGGTGTGGCACATAAAATAACATTCTAGCGATTTATGATTTTTGGTGAATTTTTCTTTGATAGTCTCTTGTCACAAAAGATTTCTGATTAATTTCTTATTATGGACTCGTTTAGGTTAAGTTGTTAGCATAACTTTAATTAGTGTAGTTTTACTTGACGTATTTTAGTTAGTTTTTGTTCTTCATTTTATTAAACCTCATACTCTTAATTCTTTTGCTTTTTGCTATTAATTTTTTTATTTTATGCCTTATATTTGCCATCATCAAAAAGGGGGAATATCGTTGCATTCCATGTTTTGATGATGCCAAGTACTTAGGTAAAAATATTATGTTATTTTAGAAAACTGTAAAACACTAAAAATATTATCATGTTTATTTTACATATCTTGAAGGGAAAATATTTTACAATCTAAGTCAAGAGATTACTTTTATTCACTTAGCATTATAAGGTATATTTAATGATCTATTAACTTAGAATCATTTTTATTAAAGATTCATAGTTATTAGATATAGTTGTTGTTATTGTTGAAATGCAGTTAAAATTAGCATTGGAGCAAACCGGTCCCCAACAAGTTGGTTGGCTGAAGTGGCTCCCAAAAGGAGGAACCACTTCCTTGAAGTTCTCTAACCTTCCTAACAAACCGGCCACACACAAAGCAACTACCGGCTAGAATCTTGCTCCATTAATGGGTAGTGGTAACTGCTATTACCGTTGTTCTACTTGTGGACCATGAGCAAGTAATTTAGCCCATGACTCACACGATCTTACAAGCATGGATTTGGGAGATCATGAAGAAGTAAAATTCCGGAAGAAAACGGTCGACTTCAACAGCTATGAAAGAAGAAGATTTGTCGAAGAAAAGATATAACTTTCTAGCTCTTAAAGACAATTATCATTTAGAAATTTTTTATTTTTCTTCTTCTACTAATCCTCGTAATATTCTAAGTGTTTGGGTGAGTGAAAATTCAGAGAATATCCTTGAGATAAAAAGAGAAAAAGAACGAGAGAAAATAGAAGACTTCTAGAGAAGTCAAAGTGAGTGTCATTAGTTCAAGGAGAACTGAGTGACTGGAAACAAATTCATAGAGGAACAAAGAAGGTCCTTGTTAGGTTGTAAAGAGAGATTCCTTTGACCTATTTCATTAAAGAAAGTTGAGATTAAAATCCCTTCGGGTCAAGGTTTATCTTCCTATTGGGACTAGGAAGTTTTCCTTATAAAATTTCGTGTGTCGTTTCTCTTAAGTGTTAAAGTTATTTCTATTGTGTTATAAATTTGAAAATTTCACCTTAACTAAAATTTGCCCCCCCTCTTGTAGTTGGCTCAGTGTTCATACTAGAATAACAAGAGGAGTCAGAGAGAAGAGGATGGAAGCCAAAAGAAATGAGAAAAGTGTGGAGTTCATTGTACTAAACCCGAGGCGCTTGTTTGAGGCCATAAAAAGCTCTGTTGAGTTTACATACATGAGTGGGATTATATGTTTCAATTGAACCCAGGGGTTGAGCCATGTAAACATCTTCATGAAGAGTGCCTTGCAAGAAGGCATTATTTATGTCTAACTGATGTAATGGCCATCCATAGGAGTGAGCATCCAAGAGAGAGACTGATGCGAAGAGTAATGGGTTTAATAACTGGACTAAAAGTATCCGGATAATTAATACTGGAGCATTGGTGAAAGCTTTGAGCAACAAGACGTGCTTTGAGGCGTTCAATCGAGCCATCGACTTTGTACTTAACACAATAGGCCCACTTGCACCCAACAATGTTTTAAGAGGCAGTAGGGGGAACAAGATGCCAAGTACAAGATCATTAAATTCTTCAGTCATGGCATGACGCCACTAAGGATGAGATAAAGCTTGATTAATATTAAATCAAAGTAAATTATTTATGAAATCCTTTTAAGTAATGAAAGATTACTTCAACTTATTTTTATTAATTTTAAACATGAAAACTAACTTTATTATACTCCTTATTTTATTTTAGAAAAAAAATCAAGAGAACATTTTCAAATTATAAAAGATTAAGTGAAACTAAAACATACTAACTTAATTAAGTAAGCTAGTTTAGGAAGGTCATTAATCTTGTTTTAGAAAAAATAAGAGTAAGTAAAACACAATTAAACTAAGGCTATGTTCAGTTCACCTTATTTTTGCTTATTTCAGATCTAATCAGATCAGATCAGATCAGAAAAAATAAGTTCAGATCAGATCAGTTCAGATAATGCTTATATTTAAAAAATCACTATATCTTTCATTACATATTAGTTAATTTAATATTAATAAAATACTATTGAAACGAATCAAACAAGACCCCACATGACTATATTTTTTCTTATATATTGAGAAAAATTTAAAAGATAAGATCTTGTTATCAGATCAGTTCAGATTAGATCAGATCAGATCAGATCATAAAAAATAAGTTCAGATCAGAAAATTTCAGGTGAACTAAACATAGCCTAAAAGGTAAAAGAAAAGAAGGTTTTTAAAAGAAAACAAATCAGTTTCTTCAACTTAGAAAAACAGAACAGATGGAAAATGAAGGAGGGGGGCGACAAAACAAAACAAGGGAGGAAGTGGTGGAGTTTTGGTGATGCCGGCGCACAGCGGTGGATGGAGGAAATAGGGGTCGCGAAAGGGAGTCGGGTTAGGCGGTGGTTCGAGTGGAGGTTGTAACGATAGCAAGGGCAAAGAACGTGCGAAGAGGGGAACAAGGCTTGCGGTGGTGGCTGGCGCGGTTGCGCGAAGGGTGACAAGGGGTGTTGAAGGCTGGTTTTGTTGTGGTGGTTCAAAGGTGGTCGTGCAGGTGGTGCGGTGGTTCAGGAGAGCAGAGGAGGTTGATAATTGTGGTTTTCAATTTCATTTTAATTTCAAAATCGAAAATCAGGAATTTAGGAAGAAAGAAATGATTGAAGCAAACCTTTGAAGTTTTGTTTGCTTGAGTAATTGGATGTGTTTGGGTCTCTAATTATAGGAAAAATTTCTGAACTTGTGGAGTTTAGTCAAGGTCCATTAATGGAGGGAGTGAGGTGAGAGAGTTATGGTGTAGACTAGCTTTGGAAATTTGTTGCCCCTAATATCTGAAATGTGGACTGAAATCAATTTTCCTACGGACAAGGTTGAATAATTCTTGAAAATTTGGCTCCTTTGGAGCTGTTGAATCAGACGAGGGAAGAAGAGAGGAGGGAAGAAGGTGGTGAATCAGTTTTTCACTTCTTTTTCCCTTTTTTTTATTTTTGTTTTAACTTTTCTTTTTGGTAATAGACACATGGACTATGGACTAATGTTTGGGCTTGGATTACTAGTGTGGATGGACAACATAAACAAAGGTATCCATAAATCAATTTAAGGAGTTTGATAAATTAGAAATAATAAAATGAATAATAAAATGATGTAATTGAAACTTGTTAAATAAATCAAAACTAAATGAAATCATTATTTTAATAAACATAGTCAAATAAATCGCTTTATCATAAAATAAATTATAAGTGGAAATAATATTAAACCTTAATAAATAATAAAATAATCTTTGAAAATTCGGGGTATTACATTTATTGTTTCACTTTAGAAAAATCTTTATATATGAAAATAATCACACGAAAAACAGAAGAAATCAAATTTTCAAAAACTTACAAAATTTCATACTTTCAATTTTGTATTAAAAAATGAACATTAAATAATATATTGATAGCTTAACATGAACGGAAAAATAATTTTATACAACCATTTTCAATAACATATTCCCTCAACAAAAAGATCATTGCCCAATAACAAATTCTATTGCATATATAAAAAACTTCTTACGAATCATGGCTTTACTTTTCATTAAGGAGTAAGTAGCATATATTTAGACATAGAACACTATATTTCATTGGTATATATGACATATTTATTGACAAATGATTATCTCAATTACATCTTAATTCACTCATACTTTCATATTTAATTTGAGTTTAGGATATTAAATTTATAAAACAATTAGTGTTTCGTAAAAATAATTAGTTAAAGGAAAAAAACACATACTTCTACTTCTTAGAAACTTTTACTTCCCATGTTTCCTTTAGTTAACCAAACAACACCTAATTTTGAAAAGTTGCAAAAGTATCACTGTCATTAGTATCCCAATTTAAAAGCTTGAAATATCGCTCCCTATTATTCTTGGTTGTTCTAATTGTCATATCTCAATTGCTAACTTATAAGTTATACCTATAACATAAATATACAAAAAAATCGCAATTCACAACATGATAGTTCTAATGGCTAATAGTCCACAAATTTGTATCATTCTCTTTTCTCTGTCTTTAAATACAAAAGCAATAACTATCTTTTCATTTCTCAAAAAAATAATCATACATTTTTAAGAGAAGGTTGAATCATAATGAAGCAAGATAATTACATCATAATATGTAGTATAACAAAGGAGACTAAAAATAGCAATGACGGGTAACAGACTGCAGGTTGAGCAGAAACAACAAGCTCAACAATCGGCTACTGAATTTATTCCAGAACCAAATACATCAGAACCAACCTATATTCAACAGTGTGAATAGACAGTCGCTGCCAAAACAATGTTCTTGCCTGCAGAAGGCTCCATTAAAAGTGAGCGTGACCTTAGCTTTGATTCTGATCAAAATTCAGAGGAGCTAATTGGTGGCAACATGGTGCGAGATGAGTTGTGGAATCATCTCCAGGTTTTGACGTTCTTGTGGATGAGCAGACCGAAGTGGTGTATGAGGATGATCCAGATTGCTTACATGCCCTTGATAGGGATGATGGGGACTGTGAGGGCCTGTTTATTCTCCACAACGTTGCCCGTCAGACTGACTATGATGAAAGAGGGTTCTTTGACAATGGCTTATATGAGCCATCTCACAATGATAACTTGACGTTATAGATTTTTTTGGAAACCAAAAACAAAATCAGGAAAAACGTAATTTAAAGGTGAACAAAGTACAAAAATGAATGATTGATGTTTGACAAATTGTATCATATACTCCCTCCGTCCTTTATTAGTTTACCCCTATTGACTTTTCACATTTATCGATGTTAAACTTTGAGTAATAATATCTCTAATTATGTATTTGTAAAAATTATAAAAATTTAATATTCCAAAACTACATATTGAGATGAATCAAACAATATTACACATGATTATATTTTCCTTACATATAAAGTACAAATGATGGTCAAAGTAATAAAGATAAATAGTGTTATAAGTCAAAGTGGGTAAACTAATAAAGGACGGAGGTAGTATATAACAATGATGTATTTGGTAGAATGAAATCCCTAAAAAACATCTTATTTGATTAATTTATCACGATACCGGGAATAAAATCGTAGATCAAATGTTTAGATTCATAATAACTAATTGTCATTAAAAAGAGTGGAAGATCAAGTTATTCATATTAATAACCTTATAAGTAGTTGTAGATGTAGTCAACTCGATTTGCCATTTTTGACTACGCATTGTTTTAATAATATAGATAATGATAATGAAAACCACAAAATTTAAAACCCTAAACGATCAACGATAATGAGGCAAAAAAATACAAAGTAATTGAAGCATAATGGAAAAAAAAACAAATCAATAACAAATAAATATATCATTCAAAATTAATTATATAATTTGAAATATTATATAATTTCCCTGATCATTAAAAACACAAAATTGCGTTATTATTGAATCTTACAAAATGATATTTAGTAATCGTTTGATAGATACTGTAACAACACTGTGTGATATGAAGTGATGAATTGATAAAAGATAACCGAATACATGATAGTAGAGAATGATTTATCTCCAAGAACATGATAGTATCTCCAAGAACATGATAGTAGAAAATGTAAATTGATGAAGATATCCGAATACATAACGAAAATGAAACTATGCAAAATTTCGGCCATGAATCTACTCGTTACATTGCCCCATTAACGATGACATGGTCTATATTTATACTTGTAATATTGTATATTTAATTGATTTTTTTCCCTAATTCCAAAAATATATGTGATTGACTTAATTTTGGATCCCTTACCCCTAAGCTACGCTTGTAATGTCAATCAATTAAATAAAAAATGGCAATGATTTAGTAATGATTTAAATTCATAAAGATTTGAGGATACTAATTTCCTAATTAAAGTCATAAATCACCTAAAATTATGGTTGATTAACAATTAGCATAAATATTGATTGATTGATATCTTAATTTTATTACCATGTTAATAATTTTTTATTAATTTCGGATACTATCAATTAAATTAAGTGATTGATTGACAATTACCATTAACGGAGACAATAATTAAGATTGATTGATAATTTAAATTACTTGCCATGTTTAGTTGCTTAGTAAAATTTTCGAACATAACCAATATGACGAAATTTCGGCCAAATGTATATCAATTTGAGATTTTAATTACTTAATTGTAACCATAATTAACGTCAATCACATTAATATACTAATAATTATTTCCTTAATTATATAGATTACGTATCAATTTGATTCTGAATCTTACTGATTTCCTAATTTAGTTCATCTCAAATCAATTATATGCGTGATTAAGGGAAGGGATTATTCTTTGATTTTCATTGCCACGTGGACCATCTAATTGAGCTTTGAATAACTCTGAACAATGGAGCATGCCACATGGGAACGAAAGCTCTAACTTTGCGCCACGTGGCCTGAAGGATTCTTCTTTAGACATATATATATATATATATATATATATATATATATATATATATATATATATATATATATAATTCGATCTAACAAATTGTATTACAATCACGACAAAAATAAAGATGACAAATAATGTTAAACATTGTTACAAAAAACTATAATACAATCCGTGCAAAATAGTATGTAGTGAATATTTAAAACACAATTAGTACTCGAAATTATGTAATTCTACATTAGTTTGTAAACTAAACTAATTTTCACGTTGATTGTATGGCTTTAATTGGTAGATTAACTTCAAAAGTAAAGGAAAAGATTTGGAAAGAAATCAATTAGAATTCGTGATCACCTCTTTTTTTTTTATAACAAATATGGGAATGTAATAATAATAATAAAAGACTGTAAATTCCTTAGCTTCCTAATATTCCGTTTACACTATTTCATACAAATTAACTATGACCATAGTATCTTTCCAAAAAAATAAAACTATGACCATAATATATTATATATATATATATAAAAAGAATGATATAGAGGAAACTAATGACAAATTGTGTTACAATCACGACAAAAATAAGATGACAAATAATGGTAAACATTGTTACGAAAAACTCTAATGCAATCCCATGCAAAAATGTTAAGCAACCACGTGAGATATGATACACTATTTCATTCACGCAAGCCATGAATAACGAATTGATATTCCCATTTGATGTTGCGACGAATTCACCTTCTACAGAAAATTGGATGTTGTTGCAAACCGTGAATGATGCTTGACATATATTTTTTTTCTCAAATGATGTATGAAAACGTGTTTAGGGTCTATGAATTTTGATGTTGTGGTGCAATCAAATATGATTAGCGTATTTATAGTGCAAAATAAAGATTGTTTTTTACTCGATTTTTTTAAAAAAATTAATAAAATATCATTAAATTACGAATTTCCATATTAAAGCTTGATTGAATCAATCCCTAAAATCACATCATTCAAATTAGGAATGATTTTGATTCACGTGATCAACTTTTGATTGAAGATTGTGATTGCTTGTTTTCATATGGAGTGAATCTCCAAAATTTTCGGCCAAATTTAAACATAATTGGAGATTATAAAAACCGACCTTGCCTTTTTTATTCCACAATTTACGCTAATCATCAATAATTACCTCAAATCACCCCTAATTAAGGCAATTAAATTTCTGAAATATTATAATTTTCGGATTCCACCTAGGCAAATCCTACGTGGACACCCTAGATGAGATTTTGACATTCCTCATGCTCTAGAATTGTTCGGTGATTGTGAGCTTGACACGTAGGATTTATCATTTTGCTTTAGATAATGATATTGATGATTAGAACAACCAAAGATAATTAAGTGATCCAAGTGTATTTATTTTCTTATTTCAATATTTCTTTGGGGGACAAAGAAAAAAAATTGGTTTATGAACTTTGAAGAAATTGGAAATTTGTTATCGAGTGACTATTGAAGAAACTAAATAATTTTTATTTAAATTTTTTGAAAAAATTGAAGAATCTGTTGTTTTGAAAATAAAGGAACGGGACATTTTGCATCCTACAATTGTGAATTATTTTCTTCGTCTCAGCGATCGTTAGGCATACAGGAAATTATGCAGGCAATATAAGTTCTCACGATTTTTAGATTTGGGTAGTTGTTTGGTTGACAAGAAGTGAGGAAAATGGGGGGGAATGCAAATTCATGGAAATTTGAGATTCCCACAAAATGTAGGAATTTATTTACCTACCCTCTTCTTGGTCACTCACAATTCCTTATTACTACTAGAGCTGTCAGTTTGGTTAATGAACTGCTGGTTGAACTGAACAAACTGAAATTTAAACTGAATTAAACTGAACTGGGAGTAACTGTAACTGAAATCAACTGAAAAATGCTAAACTGAAACTGAAATAAACTGTAAATGAAAAACCAGAACTGAACTGCAACTGAACTGAAACAAACTGTAACTGAAAATAACTGCGAAAAACTGAAAAGTTGATCGATCAACTGAACTGAACTGAACTGAATATTTAACTGAATTAACTGAACTGATTCAAACTGAAACTGAACTGAACTGATTCAAACGACACTGAAACTGAAACTGAATTGAACTGATTCAAACTGAAACTGAACTGAACTAAAACTGATTCAAACTGAACTTTTTTAAACTGGTTTTTAATTGTTCACGAACCGAATTCACATATTAGCTGAATTTATGATAGTACCTCCAACTCACATAGAAACACAGAAAATGAACTCACATTGTGCCAGCCTTTAATATAGTTGAGCGTCAAAATAAAGCGTCTCCCATGCTTTAATTTTCAACGCTCAAAATTGGGAGATAAATTATCTTTTGACGCTAGGTTTGTCCCTCTATTAGTGACGCAAATGACACCTTGAGCCCACCAGCAACAGTACAAAGGGCGTCGGATAATAACCAATATGCGACACATATGCTTGTACATCTCAGAATAGGTTGCGTCGGACTATGTCCAACATCCAACGCAAATCACGGTTATTTTATTTAGAAAAATATAAAGTTACAAATTTATATAGAATTTATTAGTTTATCAATGTAAATAACACTTATGTTTGATTCTGCACATAATTTATTAGTGTTACTATCAAAAATGTATTACAAACCACTATTCGATTTCGAATGAGAGAAAAAAAAATATGTAAAATAGATACAAATAAATTACATTTTTGCATAAGTAAAAGAAAATGTAAAACCAAACTGAATCTAGAACAATGAGAAATAAACTGGGCAGACGATGACTGTCGACGTTTGCAATGAGCTTGAATAGGAAGAAGGCTTCGAGAAGAAGCAAATCCGGATCTGAAAACGAACAAAAAGAATTTCAGAACTGAAAATTTAAAGAAAATACTAGATCTGAAAAATAAACCCTAGACTAGGACAAATGCCATAAAAATAAACAAAAAATCAGATATAAAAAAAACAAAATGATATTATTTTCAGTTGCACGAAAAATGAAAAAACTAACATTCAGATAAGAAATTAAAACAAAAAATGAAAATGGAAAAGCAAGCAAATCAGATATAGAAAATGAAAGGGAAATTCTATGTTGTACCCCCGAATTTTTGCGTTTTACACGTTGTACCCTCTCGTTTTGGGACTTACACACTATACCCTTCAAGTACTTGTAATCTACACGTGATGCCCTTAATGAGTGTTTTAATTCTAACTTTTGTTAACAGCTACTTAAACCCCTAATTAACCTCTTAACTCAACCCCCTAATCAATTTAGCCCCTAATTAACCCCCGGATTGAACCCCATCCAATTTTCACCACCCACCCACCTTGACCCACCCACCCACTGCCCCGCCTCCACAACCGCTACAACATCGCCACCACTGAACTCAATCACCAACCCCCACCAGCAACCTTACCCACCTCCATCACCGGTACCTTAGCCGCCCCTTCCCCACCCACCATCCACCTACGAACCACCCCCAACCACAAACCACTAAAACTACCAGACCACCCAAACACCACCAAAAACCACCGAAATTCAGAACTGAAAGTCTAAAACCACCAAATCCACCAGTATACCACCGAAAACCACAACCAAAACCAACTCGAAACCCATCAACCTCCACGAAACTCAACCGAAAACTTAGCCACAATCACAAGAAAACCCAGCCTCGAAATTCAAACGAAAACCCATAAAATCAAACCAAATCAAACGAAAACCCACAAAATCAAACCTATAAAATCAACCAAATTTAGGATCCACAAAAACAAACAAACTCGAAAATCAAGCCCGCTGAATAAGAAGATCGAAAATCAAACCTATAAAATAAGAAATTTAAAATCGAAATCTAAAAATGGTGTTGGTGGTATTTTCGGTGGATTAGTAGTGTTTTGGGTGGTCGTCGGTGGTGATTTCGGCTGATGAAAACGCAGCAAATATCTTCTAGAGCAATTGAGAAAGTGGATGTGATAAAATTATAGTGTAAAATATCAAATCTTCACCACCAAAATCAAGTCCAAAATGGAAGATTAGTGGCAACATCAAAAAAGTGAACTCACTCTTTCTTTTCGATCCATCTTCTGTTTCCTCTTTGTGAAACCCTCTTTCGTTTTCCTCTGCTTTCCACTCGAACGGCGCCGGTGAAACTGCGAAGACCAGCAGCGGACAACGACGCGTAAGAGAATGATGAGATTCAATGGTGTACGTGAAGATGGGAGAGGAATGAGGAAGATGAAGAGGGAGGCTGTGAGGAACTAGTATGAGAGAAAAGACAAAAGAGGGAGGGTTTTGGGATAGGGAGGGATTCAATGGTTGGATTTTGATCTTTTTCAAATCAATGGTCTTCGTTCATAATCCATGACATTCTTTTTTAACCAATGAGAATTGAGAATGTCCAATTACATGGATTGCTAACTTAATCAATGGTTGGATTTTCATCTTTCTAAAATCAATGGCCTAAACTACTAATAAACTATTGTATTTTGATATTATTTTAATTTGAGTATTGTAAATTTCTAATTCTAATATTATTAGTTTAGTAACTTTAAAAATTAGTAATGTTATTATAACTTAATAGAAATTATAAACTTTCAAAATTAAATTAGCATTATTGATTTTTAAGAAATTATTAATCTAAATTTATAAATTAGAAATATGTGAACATGTTACATGCGGTGATTAGGGATTAATTTAATACTAACATGTAAGATGTAACATAATAACAGTTAACCTACTACTACTACTTGTATAGGTCTTACATTAATACTTAAGTTATTGGTTATAAACTTATATTAATCCAAGGTTATTAAGGTAGATTTCTTATAACCTTAATTATACAATTATTTATTATTACTCAGCTATAAATTGGTTGTATTCAGTTAAGTGAACTTATATACGTTATAACAAGCCTTAATCAGTACTAGACCTTATCTTATAGTATACTACATATACAAATTTTCGCTTTTCATTCAATATCTTACTAACAAGCAGTAAGGTTTACTACGACATAGTAACAATAATTAACTACTTGTTTCAATTCAATTAGATGATTTGGGTTTCGAAATGAACTTAACTTAAAGACGATTACCTTAAAGTATTGTTAACTTCTATTAAGTTAATTAATTAACTTACATTGATACATTTGTTGATATTATCCAATACCCATTATCTTAAACGAACTTACGCCATCTTGAATTAGCTAATCGACTTACATCGATACATCGATCTAATCCAATATTAACTTGTTTCAATTCAAATTAGATGTTTTGAGTTTCGATATGAATTTAACTTAGAGACGATTAACTTAAATGAAGCATTGTTATATTGTACCAATCTATTGAGTTATATTGTTCTACATCTGTTGCAACTGAATTAGATGCTTTAGGTTCCGAAATGAATTCAAGTTAAAGATGATTAATTTAAGTAGAATACTATTATTATCTTGAAATAAACTTAGGGTACTGTTTAAATAGATGTTTTGAGTTTCAATATGAATTTAACGTATGGAAGATTAACTTAAATGGAATACTGTTATATTAACCAACCTACTGAGTTACATCATTCTACATTTGTTGCAACTGAATTAGATGCTATTTGTTCCAAAATGAACTCAACTTAAAGATAATTAACTTAAGTAGAGTATTGTTATTGTATTGAATTAGTTTATCGACTTACATTGATACATTCATTCCAATAACAACATGTTTCAATTTAAGTGAACGTTTTGAGTTTCAATTACTTTATCGACTTACGTTGATACATTCATCTAATCTAATATCAATTGTAATTTCTTTTAGTTTGGCTAAGATACGTGAGTTTAAATTGAATATAACTCGTTAACGATTAACTTAAATGGAGTATTGTTATCTTGATTTCACTTATCGATTCACATAGATACCTTGAGCTAATCCATAATCAACTTATTTTACGTCGATTATAGGCTTTCAATTTTCAAATGCATAGAGCTTAATGACTAATATAGATATATTAATCCATTGAACTAATACACTAAGAGTAAGACATTAATATAAGCAACTTTTTCAAAACGTATAACTCGTCTTTTGAGAAAGTTTATAATAATTTATATTGATATGAGACGTCCTTTTTAAACCAAATATGATATGATTTGCATACAACTAAAAGTTTGAATACCAACTTACATATTTGTCTTATTCCAAATCATATATATTAGTAATAGAGTACACTTTTACCGATGTCACTTTCATTCACGTTTTTATGAAGTACAACTGTTTTTTTGAGGCAATTGTGGAAGTATCGACAACACTTATTTGTTGCATTAATTTTTAGCCGGACCCGAAAAAACACTTGGCCAAAATCGACATGAAGCTCAATTTTTCCCGAACAAATACAAGAGTGTGATTAACTTCTACCCGAACCGATGCGATTATCGTCGAAGTTATGTGGTTTTCGTCAATAATTGAAATAAACCAAAACGAAACTGAAAATAACCGCAACAAATTTTAACTGCTATGGATTCAACCGTTGGTTTGTTTAACTGTTTGGTTAAAACTGATTTAAACTGCAACTGAACTGAACTGAAAATGGAAAGGAAAAAAACTGAATTAAACTGAACTGAAAAGTTTGTTAACTGAACTGAACTGTTAATTATTTCAACTGATACAAACTGAACTGATATCAACTGAATAGTTTGGTTATAACCATAACTGAACTGTTGAACTGAATTGACACCTCTAATTACTACCAAACAATTTAGACTACTTCCTATGAATTTCATAAATGAATTAATTTTCCACAAACTATAAATTTCTATGAGAATTTAATTTCCATTGCAACCAATCACACACTTATATTACATTGAAGGTCAAAATACAAAATGTTAGTCCCTAATAAACTATTTAAAACATATGCTTGAGGCCATGTTTTAAACTGAATTAATACAAGTTTAATTTAGCTCACCTAAAAAATTACTATCATAATTTCAATTTCTCTCAATTCAATTCAGGCAACAGAACAACAAAGCCTAACCTCCTAAAGCTTAAACCCTTCTTTTCTCACTTTCTTTCCTTTGTAACCTAAAACCCTTTCTCTTTCTCCTCCTCCTCCTCCAATGACGAAAGAAAAGAGCAACGCAGGTTTTCTAGTAAGTTCTCAAGCAGAGCTGAAACGCAAGGAATTACAGAAAAAGAAATCAAAATCAGGAGGATTTGAATCCCTAAATCTAAGCTACAATGTCTTCAGAGCAATTAAAAGAAAAGGGTACAAAGTTCCCACTCCTATTCAACGCAAAACTATGCCGCTCATTCTTTCTGGTGCCGATGTAGTTGCCATGGCACGTACTGGCTCGGGTAAAACGGCGGCGTTTCTTATCCCTATGCTCGAGAAATTGCAGCAGCATGTTCCTCAGGGTGGTATTAGGGCTTTAATTTTGTCTCCTACTAGGGATTTGGCGCTTCAAACTTTGAAATTTACTAAGGAATTGGGCCGTTATACAGGTGGGTTTTCTATCAATTCTTGTTTTATGTTGAATAAGTTGTGTTTAATGTTGATGCTTTATAGTGTGGTGTTGAAATTTTCGACTTGATTGTGTGATTAATTTGTAAAATTTGGGTGTCTGATGTTTGTTAAAACGAGTGTTCTTTCTATATAGTGGGCGAGATTGAAAGTTTTTTGCCAATTCTATGAAGATTTGATGAAAGAACTGTTTGACATGAACTTAATCATGTAGCTGTTCTCAGTTTTATCATTAATGGTTGAAGCTCATTATTCAAAATGTGGGTGCGTTACGATTACGAATTGGGGAGTAGTTCATTTTAAGTGAAAGTGTGACATTTGAGAATCAAAAGGAAAAAAACATTGTTCTCTATGTAGATAAGGTAAACATAACTGATTAAGTATGTATTCCCCTTTTATCAGCAAGAAGGGGATAAAAGATAGCATATTTGTTGTAGCCTGAGATATGAAAATGATTTGTGTATTTTGTAGAGAGATTTTAGCATTTTGAGCATATTTCTAAGAAACAGTTGTTGAACTTTTTCTGTTGGGTAAATTTGTATCCAGATCTCCGTACGAGTCTCCTAGTTGGTGGGGATTCAATGGAAAGACAATTTGAAGAATTGGCTCAAAATCCTGACATCATCATTGCCACACCGGGTAGGCTGATGCACCATTTGTCTGAGGTGGATGACTTGACTCTTCGAACAGTGGAATATGTGGTCTTTGATGAAGCTGATTCTTTGTTCGGCATGGGTTTTGCTGAGCAATTGCACAGTATCCTGACTCAGTTGAGTGAGAACAGGCAGACTTTGCTTTTGAGTGCAACTATGCCAAGTGCTTTGGCAGAGTTTGCTAAGGCTGGTCTGAGAGATCCTCAGACTGTGCGCTTGGATGTAGAGAAAAAAATTAGTCCAGACTGTAAGCTCGTCTTCTTTACCTTGAGACCGGAAGAGAAACATGCAGCCCTTGTGTATTTGATACGGGAAGTGATCACTTCTGGGGAGCAAATGTTGATCTTTGTTTCCACCAGACACCACACAGAATTCCTGAAATCATTGCTTGAATTAGAGGGTATTGAGTCGGGAACATGCTATGGTGACATGGATCAGGAAGCTCGCAAAATCAACATATCAAAGTTTAGAGCAATGAAAACTAAGCTGCTAATTGTTACAGATGTTGCTTCTAGAGGCATGGACATCCCTTTGCTTGATAATGTAATTAATTGGGACTTCCCTTCAAATCCGAAAATGTTTGTGCACCGTGTTGGAAGAGTTGCTAGGAATGGTAGGACTGGTACTGCGTTCTCTTTGGTGACGCCTGAAGATATGCCTTACGTCTTGGATCTTCATCTCTTTCTGTCAAAACCCATCAGGCCTGCACCAACAGAGGAGGAGGTTCTGAAGGATATGAATGGTGTTATGGAAAAAATTGATCAAGCTATGGCTAATGGTGAGACTATTTATGGGCGATTTCCTCAAACTGCCTTAGATCTTGTTCAAGATAAAGTTCGGGAAATCATTGACTCGTCTGCCGATTTAACTGCTTTACTGAGAACTTGTATAAATGGATTCCGTGAGTATATAAGGTCAAAACCCTCGCCGTCAAAGGAATCAATCCGGAGAGTAAAAGATTTACCTCGTGAAGGTTTGCATCCAATGTTCAAAGGTGTTTTACAAGGAAATGAGCTGAGTGCATTAGCATTCACTGAACGCTTGAAATCTTTTAGGTAGGCGTTGATTCTTGATGTTTGCTTCCTTTATGCATTTATATATCTTACTCCCAGCTCCTTCCTGTCTTGCATGTATCTGTACAACTGTACCTGGTCAGTTTTCATCTAACCCTTTAATTTGTCAATATGAACTAGACCCAAGCAGACGATTTTGGAAGCTGAAGGTCATGCTGCAATGTCAAAACGACGACAAGTAATTCTTTATTTGTTACAGCATCATTTATGCTTTGTTCAGTTATATAATCTCATTGTTGTTGAAATGTCTTTGCAAAATTTAGTTGAAGAAAGTGATAAAGGGTTTCCAAGCTTCTCATTGTATGCAATTGCAGACCGTCTTTTAATATAATCTTTCTGGTAGGACCTGTTTTGTTGTTTATTTTTAGGCGGTATACCAATGCCACTATGCTAGTATGTGGGTTCACAGATGAGGGGAATAGAATTAGTATGCTTAAAGCTGAAACGGAGGTTTAGCATAAAATAATTTAGAATATTTCAAATCTGTTGGATAATGAAGTACGGAACTCGACTTCAATATTTACCTGTATACCTTAATGGGCATATCTCAGTTATCCAATCTTTGATTCATTGCCATAAATATTAATAGCGAATTACATATGTTGATTATCACGCCAAACTTATGCTAATGTTTCCTATGAACACTACATGCAAATGGGGATGCTGAGAAAGATTTGATCTTGGTATTGATTATTAGGAAATTAGTTAGTGAATATCGTCCGTGTAATTTGTCTTTCACAGTGGGGATATTCGATACATTGAATATAGATGCTTTTAACAAGTTCTAATATTTGCTCCCAAGTACCGTGTTAATGTTTGTCCTTAGATGTACATGCTAATGGTGATGCTTGAGAATATTTTTGATTTTGGCTATTGATCATTTGGAAATTAATTAGGGAAGTATTCCGCCTAAAAAATCTATGTGCCTATATCATTCCTTGCTCCTGCGGATCTTTCCCATCTGTGGCCATCCCGGCTTCCTGGAAAAATAAGGACTAGGATAAGGGAGAGGCCACCGAGAGGGTAAACAAGGTCGTCACTTGAGATTTTGCATGTGTTATTTCTTGTGCATTCCTAATTGAATGTTTTCACTGAAGGGTTCTTCTAGTCAATGGGTTCACGTGATGAAGAAGAAGAGGGCTATCCATGAACAGATTATTAACCAGGTGCATCAGCAATGCTCTAGTGATAAGGCAGCCAAGGTAATTTTTCGAGTCATGGCTGCAATGCTTCAGACTCTATGCTAAAGTATAATGTGAACAGATTTTGATGCCCTTTGTATTCTAGTCTAGAGAGTTTCTCAGTTCCTCATTAATTCCCTACGCTTTAAGTTTATAACAATATGCTTTGTAACCTTCAATAATTTTCATCCAGTAAATTTGCGCAAATTTTGGATGGACTTAATTAGAATAGTTTATCAGACTGCCTGCACTTTTTCTTATGGAGTATTAGATGGTTGTTTTAAGTACACTTGATAACCTCATTGCTGCTGTATGTAATTTGTAATCTTACCTCTTGTAGAGAGGTAGCCTCTTAAGAGTTATTAGGGCAATGTCCATGTTGATTCTTAATTAGAATAGCTCATTACACTTCCTGCATTTTTTTTAATGGAGTATTAGATGGTTGCTTTAAGGTCAATTGATAACCTCATTGTTACTGTATTTGAAATCTTACCCTTGTAGAGAGGCAGCCTCTTAAGAGGTATTAGGGTAATGTCCTTGTTGATTTTTCATTTTGATGCTGAACCCCTCTTTATGCAGGAAGTCGAACCTGAGTTCATTACACTGAAGACAAAGGAGGGAAAAGGTATCTTATCTTATTATTTTATTCTGACGAGCTGCTGATTATAATATTGACAATGACAGCCCATATTTCACAAATGTTTTGTCATGTTTTATCTAAGATGTTTTATGCCGGGAGCTTCTCAAATATATTTAAATGTGGCCTTCCAGACACCTTTTTCTTTTTCATTGATTGTTGGAGCGGATCTAACCTGATTCTGGTGAAAAAAAAAATGAAAATGAGCTAGGCTATATGAGTATATGTTTTAATTTTAATTGATATTCTATGCATGGAAGATGTTAAATCACTTTTTTAAGATGACTACGCTATATTTATCAATCTAACCTTCACTGAGAATATATATTATATGATATGTGATCGAGAGAACTAGAAAACCTACTAAATCTCACTTGCAGCTACGGATTGCAGGAAAGATCTTTGTAATCTTCATCAACAAGCCTTTTGTTATTATGTAAGGCAATACATGGGAGACACCAAAGAATAAGAAAAGGAAAAACTAGAGACATAAAAAGAAAAGGGTAATTGCCAACCATATTTACACAAAAAACCCCCCCTAATTTTTCTCTAACTCTCAAAAAAAGTTACACTACAACATCTTCTTCCTCATCATTTGCAAACAAAAAATACAGCACTAACAACTATGTTCCCCTTTTCAATTTTTGTAAACAACTTTTGACGAAAATTATTACTAGAAGTAATTAAAGAATATATTATTTCGCACGCATAGCGTGCATATAAAGCTAGTATATATATATATATATATATATAATGTAATCTAGGGATTTCCTGCTTTGATTTTTTTTTTTTTTCCAATTTGATGTCTGGCAAGTTTTGTTACTCGGACTCCAGTACCCATGTTGGACATGGGTATGTGTCCGAGATTTTTGGTGCAACTTCTCCCGTCCTGTGACCTTGGTGCTCTTAGTATCATTCTCTTGCTCAACTTCTCATATATCTATGATGACATTCTATAATCTCTGACAATACTCGTATGTTTGTATTAGAAACTGTTGGCTCTAAAAGGAAAGCAACGAGCTTCAAGAATGAGGAGTTTTTCATCAATCCAGTGCCTACAAACCAGGTAGACTTCTCTCTGGTTTTTTCTTGACTCTGTTGGTGAAAGCTCATCATATAGTCTTTTTCCCATTTAGGATATTGATGTCCATCCCTGAGTTTCAATTGTTGTACACTTGTACATATCTTTTGTGGCCCGTTGTTACTGAAGTGATCACCTTGTACTTCTGAGTGATTTTTGACTTCATATATTGGCTTGGCTTTCAGCATTCGGAGGCTGGACTTTCAGTGCGAGCTGACCAAGGCTTTGGATCAGACAGGTGTGGCAGATAAACAATTATTTTGAGAGCTATTGATGTTGTTAATACTTCGTTCTTCTTGTTAAGTAATAGAGGGAATATATCAGATAGACACCAAGGGAGAAAGATGGGGGGGGGGGGGATGTGTCACCTATATACTTCGAAAACCAGCAGAAGTGGGAGGATAATATATTCCTATGTCGTGTTGATGCTTTCTAAATGATCTGAAATATCTGCTCTCTGGCTCTTGATAGTATTATTCCTATGTCATGTTGATGTTGATGTTGGGTGTGATTTGATTGCTTCTGTGCTGCTTTTGTGATGGATTTACTAGGAATTTGTGTCATAAGGCTCCTCAAATAAGTAGGAATTTTCACCCTCAAATGGATGATACATGGACCAGCATTAAATTCCATGTCTAATGTATGTAGGCACTGAATGTATGACAAAAATGCTTGTTCAGGGCTTAACAACTTGGCGGTCCAAATGTAATGCTTGTGCAAAAGTCTAATTTGCATAACTTGTAATTACTTCATGAACCCATTGTAGGTTGGATTCAGCTGTCATGGATCTAGTTGCAGACGATAAAGCGGGCATGCAGAAACAAAGAAGTGTCTATCACTGGGATAAGGTACCTCTTAGTGTAGAAGATCTTTTGGTCAACTCTGTTCCTGTTATTTAAAGATGTTATGTTAACATAGATATACTTTTATTCTTTCAGAAAAGTAAGAAGTATATCAAGCTTAACAATGGTGATCGTGTGACTGCCACTGGAAAGGTACTTCATTGTATTATTTTGCAGATTCTTCAACTTGTAGCAATTAGCATTCTATTTATATATATAATTTATCTCTCTCTCTCTCTCTATATATATCCGATAAATTGTTTATTGGTACCATGCTTTCTACATATCTGAAATATATGAGGATATTTTCTTCTTTTTCCTAAGGCAGGCCTCATACTGCCTTTCTTTTTGCATCTGACAATTTTCTCCTTGGAACAATGTTCTCCTTGGAGTTTTGCTGTCTTCTTGAAACAATGATTGTAAAAATCTTCTGGTATTTCTACTTTCTATAGAGTATCTACTCCCTGTGTCTTTTTTTAGTTGTTACATTTGCTTTTTCACAGTTCACGAGATGCAACTTCAAACACCAATATCTTGAGTTACATATTCGAAAAAAATTATAAAAATTATATTTGTGGAAAATACAAATTGGGACTAATCAAACAAGATCCAACATGACTATGTTTTTTTGCATGTATATAAACTAAAAGACACTCAAAGTTATCATGTGAATAGTGCCCACTGCCCAGGTTCAAAATGTAGCAACTAACAAGACAGGTAGTATCATTTAGTGGCCAAGTAATTTTGAGAATTTTGTTTTTGAACTTGTGTGCAGCCGCCAGTCAAGCTGGTATAGTCTGACGCCTGTTCGTAGAGATGCCCTTCTTGCTATATTTCTGCTTCTCCCTATAAAATACATTCCCTCTGTTTGTCATTGATCTACCCACTTACTGTAGATCCAAAGACCAAGGAAAGTGCAAGGGAGAGACCATTTTTTATAGGGGAGAGAGTGGTGGGTTTATGTGATGAACTCTGATGGATTCACCTCTGCCAACCTATGAAAACAATTATTTAGAAAACACCAGAGGAATATAACCAATAAACAAGATAAGAGAAATGTGAGAAAGAAAATAAATAGGCAGAGGAAGGTTTTGTGTGAGTATAACCAAGAGGAAAATAATTACAGATAGTGGTGAACTTTCGAGAGGCTCCTAACTCTCCCAAGGCCAAAATCCTTACAAAAATCTCAATAACTACCTTCTCTCCCTCTCCCCCTTTTCATTGATAATCTACTGCCTTTGTTAACCAACTCTGACGTCATAATTACAAAATATTCCTTTTAACAAACTTTCCAATCTATTCCTCATTTGCCCTCCCATTTGTCCTCTTCTTGCGTCTCTGATAGGTTATCAGTGGAGTAGTGGTTTGGTGCATCACATTACCTTCCCCCCAAAGTCTCACCTTGTCCTCAAGGTGGAAGGATGGAAAGCTATGATGGATGGCAGCAACATCCTCCCATGTAGCTTCAAATGGTGGTAGCCCTTGCCACTGGATTAAGGCTTCCATGTAGGTGTGCTGGCCTCTTTAACTTTACGGATATCAAGGAGTTCAGCAGGTTCCACCACTAATTCCAAATCAGAGGACAAGTGCTCTGGAATAGTAGGCAGCACAGGAAGGGAACCAACAGCCGGTTTCAGTTGAGAAACATGAAACACTGGGTGCACTTTGCTGGTAGCAGGAAGTTTTAGCTTGTAGGCGGCAGGCTCAATCTTCTGTAGAATAGTGAAAGGTCCATAGAAGCGTGCACCTAACTTCTCATAGGGGCGCTTAGCCAAAGATTGTTGGCAATATGGCTGTAACTTCAAATACACACTATCTCCCACATTAAAGTGCACTTCTCTTCTAGTAGCATCAGCACTATGTTTCATCTGTTGTTGGGCTTTTACCAAGTTCATATGCAAAGCATCCAATATGGCATCTCGTTCCTGGAGCATTGCTTCTAAGCTTTCCACCGGTGAAGTGCCGTGTTCACCCGCACCACAGTGGGAGGATATCTTCCATAAAGGACCTTGAATGGGGTCATTTTGGTAGAGAGGTGAGGGGAAGTATTATAAGAGAATTCCGCCCATGGCATACCACTGGGCCCACGTACGTGGGTGTTCTCCTACAAAGCAACGCAAATAAGTCTCTAGAGCTCGATTCACGATCTCCGATTGACCATCGGTTTGGGGATATGATACACGATGCTTCTTTTGAGTGGTATTCTGCAAATGGAATAATTCCCACCAAAAGATACTCATGAAAATACGATCCCGATTGGAGACAATGGAGGAAGGAAATCCATGTAAACGAACCACCTCTTTAACAAAATGGGCATATTTTGATAAACGATCCACCACCACCAGAATAGTGCTCACCCCTTTTGACCTTCGACGAAATCCATGCAATAAGCCCTCTAGGCTTTGTTGGGAAACTTTTTGTTGTTGACATACACCACAACGTTGCACATATGCTGCCACAACTTTCCGCATTGCCTTCCAATACCAGTCGGCAACTAACCTGGGTTAAGTTTTGAGGTTCCCAGCATGGAGAATCATGGTATTCCTGCATCAAAATCGAAACAAAGGCTGAAGAATCGGGAATCACGTAGCTCCCTTTGAACAAGAGTTTGTTGTCCACCAAGGAAAAGTGCAGATGGTTAGTGACCTTTCCCTGGAGGTCTTGTTTAATTTTGGAGAGTAGAGGATCCCTTTCGATCTCCTTCTCCAAATCTGTCCAGACCACCCCATGAGTAGAGATTAAAGCCCCCAATTCCACACTCCCCACTGTTTTGCATGATAACGCATCTACACAGTTAGCGTACCCTGGTTTGAATTGAATTTCATAATCAAACCCTATGAGCTTACTCATCCAATATTGGGACTCCGAACCCACTTCCCTCTGATGAGTGAGATGATGCAAGCTTTGTTGGTCTATGCGAATGATAAAGTGCCGATGCATAAGATAATACCTCCATTTCTGAAGTGCCAAGCAGATTGACATCAACTCCTTTTCGTAAACCGGTTTTAACTGAGCCCCGGACCCTAGTAACTTGCTGTAGAATGCGATAGGTTGGTTGTTTTGCATCAATACCACACCACAACATACCCTGATGCGTCCGTCTCAACTACAAACAAGAAAATCTGGCAGCTTCAAAACTGGGTTGTAATCATTGCCTCCTTAGTTTTTCAAAAGCCAGAGTTGCTGCTTCGGACCACCCAAATGCATCTTTCTTGAGTTGGTGAGTCAGGGGTCGTGCTATCTGAGCATAGTGAAGCACAAATTTACGGTAATAACTCGTGAGTCCCAAAAATCCACGTAACTCTCGGAGATTTTTAGGAGGGAGCCATTCCACCATTGCTTGGACCTTGTCCATATCCTCGACCACTCCTTCACCGGAGATAATACTCCCCAAATGTACCACTTTCGATTTCTGAACTCACTCGGCTGCCAGTGTGCTCAAAACGAAAGCCACATGTTCCTCATGCGTCCAGATCGGATCTACTTTAGATCAAAATATCGTCAAAAAAACACCAAGACAAACTTGCACAAAAACGGTCGAAAAACCTTATTCATTAGAGATTGGAATGTGGCCGGTGCATTTGTCAACCCAAATGGCGTTACTAAGAGTTCGTAATGCCCTTCATGAGTACGAAAAGCCGTCTTGTGAGTGTCAGTTCGACCCGAATTGGATGAAACCCGCCCTTGATGTCGAGTTTAGAGAAAAAAGTGGCCCCGTGAAGCTTATCCAACAATTCATCGAAAATGGGAATCGGATACTTGTCGAGAACCTTCTCCTTGTTGAGATCCCGGTAGTCAACACAAAATCTCCATGAACCGTCTTTCTTTTTTACTAGAATGACCGGGATTTAGAATGGGCTTGTTGACGGTTTGATGATACCAGCTGCTAACATCTTTTTGATGAGTCGTTCTATCTCATCCTTCTAGAATTAAGGATAACGACAATGCCTCACCCCCACCGGGTTACTCCCTTCCTTAAGTACTATGGCATGTTCATGTTCTCTGATACGTGGTAAACCTTCTTGTGTATTAAATATTAAATCAAAAACTGAGTGAAATTTGCCAAGCATTGCACTTAAAAACGCTGGAATAGTAGGGTGAGGGTGTGAACTTGATGCTTTCTCAAAACCATGTTCAATCTGATTTAATTCGAGCCATAGACCCCTACCTTCCTTCCTCAAAGTCCGAAGCACCGCCTTGAGTAAGATGCGAGACCAAGCTAAAGTGGGTTCCCCTGTAATGTATACTTGTCACCCTCCATTTCAAAACTCATGGTTTGAGTTTTCCAGTTACTCTCCAGTGTACCCAATGTCTCTAACCACTGGATTCCTAGAATCACATCTGAGTTTCCAAGCGCTAATGAAAGAAAATCTGTTGTTATTTCAAGCCCATCTTTCAAACTCAACACCACCCCTTTACAAACTCGAAAGCCCTTCACGACTTGCGCATCACCTAAAGATACCCAATACCCAGAAATGGGAATGGCTAACTTCTTAACTGTAGCTAATGACACGAAGTTATGGGTCGCCCCTGGATCAATCATCACAACCACATCACACCCATAAATTTTTCCAAGCAATTTCATGGTTTTAGGATTAGTTAAATCTTCATGACCGGCAAAGTGGGACCCTCACTGCCATCGGAATCCAAATCAACTTCCTCCCCGTCGTTATCCTCCATGAGCAGAACACTTAGTTTTTTTTTCCGGCAGCGGTGACCATCGTCCCACTTCTTGTCACACTTAAAACAGAGCCCCTTCGCACGTTTCTCTTGCTTTCTCTGTCGACCTTCTTATCTCACCAAAAGTCTTGTGGCTCTCGGTGCATTCATGAACCAAAGTTACTAGCATTAGAGGCCCAACTTCGTCCCCCACTTAGGCTTACTATATGAATTTTCGGAAATCTGAATGTGCACCATAAAGTGAGAAAGTTTTTTGTTTATAAGACATTGGGCCTGCTTTCTTCACTCCTGTTGCCGGATTCTACTCCTTAATCCTTATAGTGAGGTCCATGGACTGTTCTAAGGTGTATGGTTTCAAAACCCGAATCTCACTTTGAATCTCAACTTGCAAACCTGGTATAAACTTACCAATCAGAATTTTCTCAAGCACGTTATCTAAAGGTGCTGCCTTCTCGATGAACTGACGTCGGCATTCCTGAACAGTGGTGGTTTTTTAGGTTGCCAACCATTGTTCATACAGAGACCCAACGTTTGTTGGTCGAAATTGTTTGAGCACAAATTCCTTCAATTCCCCCCATGATGAGATCGGATGCCTTTTATTTTCCCATTGAAACCACCTCAGTGCATCACCTTTCATGGATACCACCGTCGCTTCGATTTTATTGCTCTCCGACAACCGATAAAACCTAAAATACCTCTCCGCCCTCAGGATCCAACCGTCTGGATCTCCACCATCGAAAAGTGGCATATCAAGTTTACGATATCTCCAGTTACCACCTCCACCACCGCATCCAAGTACCTGTGGGTCCTCCACCTGTTCCACCTCCTTCATACACATCGTTTTCCCCAAATTCATTCCCAAATTCTCCCCTATTTTGCACCCCTTGACCGACCATCCATCTCTCCTCAGATCCAAAATTAATTTCCTTCCCAGGTAGCGTTTACCTCTCGTTGCACCGGTGGCCGTTTTGGCTTGTCTGAAGAGTCGCTATTGTGGTGCGCATCTCAACGTGGAATTTAGCGTGATCGTTTTGAATCACCGTGATCAGTCCATCGAGATTCTCCCTAGTGTGGATGATTCTTACCTCCAACTGGAACTTCACAACCTCCTGTTCCTCCTTACTTTGCCTCAACGCTTCCTCCATACTTGCCGAGATTTGTGCAGCAATT
The DNA here is from genome assembly GCF_026745355.1 of Beta vulgaris subsp. vulgaris. Classification (NCBI taxonomy): domain Eukaryota; kingdom Viridiplantae; phylum Streptophyta; class Magnoliopsida; order Caryophyllales; family Amaranthaceae; genus Beta; species Beta vulgaris. The sequence goes on along the minus strand of NC_079202.1, from coordinate 41,665,994 downwards.
GTGACCTTCGCCGCCTCCATTGCGATTCCCATGGAGTTAGTGATTCGCTCATCGCTCAGCAATGGTGGTATGAAGTTTGGTCATCTGGGTTCTAGTATTTTCAGCCTCTGGTTGTTTGTAGGTGGGGCCACGGTATCCAGAAAAGCTGCTCTGGTACCACTTGTGATGAACTCAGATGGATTCACCTCTGCCAACATATGCAAACAATTATCCAGAAAATACCAGAGGAATATAACCAATAAACAAGGTAAGAGAAATGTGAGAAAGAAAAGAAATAGACACAGGAAGGTTTTGTGTGAGTATAACCAAGAGGAAAATAATTACAGATAGTGGTGAGCTTTCAAGAGGCTCCCAACTCTCCCAAGGCCAAAATCCTTACAAAAATCTCAATACCCACCATCTCTCCCTCTTCCCCTTTTTATTGATACTCTACTGCCTTTGTTAACCGAACTCTTGACATCATAATCACAAAATATTCCTTTTAACAAACTTTGCAGTCTATTCCTCATTTGCCCTCTCATTTGTCCTGCTGCGTCTGTGATAGGTTATCAGTGGAGTAGTGGTTTGGTGCATCATAGTTTAATATATGTGAAGGGAGATAGAAAATATGGAAGAGAGAGAGCATGGACTAATGATGCTTGAAATATTATATGACTTTTGCGAAAATAGGAATAAAATACAAATGGTTAGACTTTAAAAAGGGGTTGAATATGGAAAGTAAGTAGATCAATGAAAAACACAGTAAGAAAATATTAAAATATGATAGCTTACAGACAGTTTTCATAAGAAAGAGCCCCCATGGACTTGATTGCTATAAAAAACAAAGGAGAGGAAGCCAGGGTTCTTCCTCTTCCTTTAGATCCCTACTATCCTCTGAAATTCACAGTTCCTTTGTTTGTATTACTTTCTTCCAGGAATTGGATCAAATTTACGAGACTAAAAATATAAAGAACGCACATCATCTCCCAGTTCACATAATTTTCCTCCCTCTATGCATTCGGCCACTACTTTAAAGTTATGTGGTTGATATTGATCCAAGCCATTGTCCTTTGAGCCAATCAAGCTTTTATTTTAATCATAATCATATCTAACACTACAATTAGTCGTATTGTATTATTGCTACATCTATGGTCTTTATTTAGTGGTTGAACTTGAAATTGAACTCCTAGCTGTGTCATGCCCTGGGTATAAATCACCCCCTTTCCCCCACCCCCGTAAAGAAGGGTTCCGGGGGGGGGGGCTGTGGGATGATTTGGGAAGTGGGATCCAGTGATCTCCCCTTCCTTTCCCTTACCTTTTTTTTTTTCTCCGTGTGGGCAATATGGAATATGTCTGATCAACATTGTATTTGTAATTCCATGATGAAACTATACTTGGAGGTCATCGCTAAGGCTGGAGAAAGTTTAAGTGATTTCATCTAAGGATTATGTCTCATTTAGAGATGAGGGCTGGGATTTGGCCTTTTGGGGGTGTGACAAGGCTTAGATCTGTGTCTATCAATCATGTGGGAAGAATCGATGGACTTTTAGGAGATAGCTTGCAATGCTTCAACTACTTTCCAGGTCTTTCGTCGAAGATCCATTTGAAAGGAACTCCTGTTGAGTGAATTCTTAGACAGGATTATATAGTAATTGAATCCGTAATATTTGTTGTTGCATCTTCGTTGACAGGTTATGACACAGGGGGAGTTCTCAACTCTTATTCTGCTTTCAATACTTGTAGAAGATCTCTCACACTTTTAGCATCCTTGGCGACCTACACAGCATATGCTCTAGTTATTGGAAGCAGAAGCACGAAACTAGTCAATATCAATTTAGAAGTAGAACCTGCAAACTTTTATGCTTTAAATGAAGATGAATTTACTAGTGACATTCATGAACTCTATTTGGAAGGCTGTTCCCGTTGTTGTTAAAAGAGTTAATTGTTTCTGACTTGGTTGTTCCCCCCATATCCCCCTAGTTGATTTGATTGATCATGCATGCATGTTTTCTATTGGACAGGTTAAGACTGAAGGAGGGCATAAAGTGAAGGCTCAGAAAACTGGGATTTACAAAAAGTGGAAAGCAAGTACACATAATAAAATTGCTTCTAAAGGATCTCATAATGAAGGCAATGTTGGAGCAACAGTTGGCTTTGCAGGTATTGTTCAGACTTCAGAAGCATGTAGGCATGTTGGCAAGAATTCAAAAGTTGATATTTGGAAAATATACGTTGAGACGAATCTAACAAGATCCCACATTACTATGTTTTTCCTTAAGTACAAATCACAAAAGACAGTCAAAGTCATGTATGTGAATAGTGTCAAAAGTCAAAACGGGTCATCTAAAAAAACGAAGTATATCCTTTTCTAATTGAGCAGAATTTTGGCTGTCTCCTTCACCTTTAATTCTCTAACCAATAACCATCCATGGTTCAGGCCTGGTTATTTTCAATTGACTCTGTTACAATTTTTGTGGGATAACTAGCCAACAGATGGAGCAGTATCATGTTAGAATAAGTTGAGCATGGACAATTGAGACTAAGTGGTAATTATGAGGACTGATGTTGGCAGTTCATTAACCCACCTGATTACATGTGTTACTTAACAACCTCTGTGGTAGGCGGTGATAAATGGTGGTAATGGTAATGAATCTAGTATAATTTTGTAAGAAAAAACATGTTAATGAGAATGTATCCCCAAACATGTGTGTTCTTGTTCATAAATTTGCACCATCCGTACCACTATTGATGTGGAATTGTGTGGTAATGGAAATTTATGAAGAAAATCACATAGCATCAGTATCTTTCTTTCCCCACCTTCTAGGAAGGGTTGAAAAGATATATTCTTCATGTGCTCCCCAAAGACAACACCTAATAACACCAGGGCCAAACAAAGCCAAAAAAACCACATCCAGCGTATGAAGATTGGGTTGCTCTTTATATGTCTCCTGACGATGTTGTTGCTTGTAGGTGGTCGATTTAATAGGAGGTTCAACGGACAAAACCAACAGCGATCGATACCAAATGCCCACGTGCCTTCAGAAATTAAAGATCTTGAACAAGTTCGTAAACAAAGACAAAAGAAGGCGAGTCAGCAATCTGCTATGAAGAAAAATTCAAAGGGAAATAAATTTGGTAAAAATAGCAAGAAAAGAAAGAGGTAGAAGATAGTGAAGTCAGTGTCAGGTCTCCTGTCAAAGGGTACTAGCTGATATTTTGACTATGCACCAACAATTTTGCCAATTGCTATAAAATTTTATTATTCATTGTCATTTGCCCTAATCTCTAATTCATTGTCATTTCCCCTAACCTCACATCCCACTAAAACTCCCACCAACTCATCTTTTTTTTTGTCACAATGGTGTGGTTGGTCTTACTTGGTTTTTCTATTTCTCTCTCCTACTTTTACCAAATCCCACCATATATACTTTCTCTCATACTTTTACCAAACCCCACCATATACAATATTTATTTTTTATATAAAATAGATGATTCAAATTAATAAAAGCTAATTAGATTACGTAAAATTAATTACGAGAAAAAATGAGTTGGAAAGAATTTTGGTAAAATATATGAAATTTGGACTCAATTTATAGATAAAAATATTTTATAGCCGTTGGTGTAATTTTTTTTAAAAAATAATAAGCTGAATTTTTTTATTAACGTTACAAAAATTATTAACGTTACAAAATAGCTGTTTGAAATATCAGAGGGAAAACGGGAGTTTTGCACTTGCAGCACACACACGTGGCGCGACGTGATAGGCTGTTGAGTGGGACTGATAGCAATTAAAGGGCTTGCTGCTTCAAAGCAGTGTTTTGGAAGCTTAAGCATCGTTCCTCTTTCTCCCTTTCGGTCAAGTGCTGCGTTTTTGAGCTGGGCCACATTTTTTTTCAGACCTGCTATGCCACGCGTCACGCTGTGATGCCTCTTGTGCACACCATCCCATGCTCATATGGTCTGGATTTCCAGACCAACCAAGCCAAAGAGTCAAGTTCCACAACAACAAAACCAAGTAAAACTAGTTTTACTATTTGCTAGACCAAGCTAAATCCACCCCATTGTAGATGCTCTTAGTTTCCAAGAAAATGACTGAGGGAAATATGGGAAATAAGTGTCATTAATGTGCCAACTTGTGAAAACTAATGACATTTAACACGAGGTTGTCGTCTCACTTGTTACACATACAGCGAATTGGTGCGCGGTCAATCTCATATATCAAGCGTTTCATAGCCATTGAAAACCTAATCTGTCGACCGTGCTCCGGGAGCACCATTTGCTTCGTGCTCCCAGTACAAAACGCAGCTTCTAACAAACAAAACACGGACTCTAAAAACTGTAAATATCGAATAGAACATTTAGTGGAACAATATAGATCATATTTTGCCGGAAAAACAAGGATTAAAAATCAACATATAAAACCCCAAACTCATTTGAAACTTCCATTTCTCTCACTTCCACAAACCAATCAATTTCAAAAAACCTCCATTTTCTTTCACTTTCTCTCTCAGAAAAACTTATCATTTTCTCTCACTTTCTCTTGAAATCAAATTTTGAAGAATTATACAAAATGGAAGATAAATCGAAAAAGCAAATTGCACGACAATATGTCAGAACAAAAAGTATAAACATTGATTATCATCTTCAATTTCACTTTTGATCTTACTTTCGAATTAATATTCTAATTTAGTAAAAATGTTATGAGAATTTGGGTGCAACTGAACATATATAATACAAACTGAAAAATCTGCAAGTTCTACGCAAGAAACTAAAGTGCAAGTTCTACTTTCTTATGTTCTATTTTGATGGAATGTCCTATTTTTATGTTCTTTTTTTTTAAGTTCCAAATTTTTATGTTCTATTTTGATTGAAATCGATATACTATATCGAATGTTCTATTTTCATTACCTATATGTTCTATTTAATATGTTCAAATTTTGTGATATGAAGTTTCTTTTGATGTTCTATTTTTATACGGTGAATGTTCTATTTTGTATGTTCTATTTCGTATGTTCTATTTTCTAAACTAAAAATATGTTCTATATTGTAAACCGAATGTTCTATTTCGTATGTGCTGTATTGTAAACTGAATGTTCTATTTTCGTATGTTCTATTTTCTAAACTAAATGTTGTATTTTGTAAACTGAATGTTCTATTCGTATGTTCAATTTTGTAAACTCAATGTTCTATTTTCATATGTTCTATTTTCTAAAGTAAGTGTTCTATTTCGTATGTTCTATTTTGTAAACTGAATGTTCTATTTCATATGTTTTAATTTGTAAACTGAATGTTCTATTTCGTATGTTCTATTTTGTAAATTCAATGTTCTATTTTCGTATGTTCTATTTTCTAAAGTTAGTGTTCTATTTCATATGTTCTATTTTGTAAACTGAATGTTCTATTTCGTATGTTATATTTTCTAAACTAAATGTTCTATTTCAAATGTTCTATTTTGTAAACTGAATGTTCTATTTCGTATGTTCTATTTTCTAAAGTAAGTGTTCTATTTCATATGTTCTATTTTGTAAACTGAATGTTCTATTTCGTATGTTCTATTTTGTAAACTCAATGTTCTATTTTCGTATGTTCTATTTTCTAAAGTAAGTGTTCATATGTTCTATTTTGTAAACTGAATGTTCTATTTCGTATGTTCTATTTTGTAAACTGAATGTTCTATATCATATGTTCTATTTTCTAAACTAAATGTTCTATTACATATGTTCTATTTTGTAAACTGAATGTTTTATTTCGTATGTTCTATTTTCTAAAGTAAGTGTTCTATTTCATATGTTCTGCTTTGTAAACTGAATGTTTTATTTCGTATGTTCTATTTTCTAAACTAAATGTTCTATTACGTGTGTTCAAATTATGTAAAGTCAATGTTCTATTTTGCTATGTTCTATTTCTAATTGAACAAATTTTTTCTTACATATATTTTGTTACTAAAAGTAGATGTTCTATAACATGTTCTTTTTTAATGACCTAAATGCTGAGAAAGTGTTCCTTTTTATGCCATGTTTGTTCTACTTAGACAATAACTTCTAAATTCCTTCTTTAATCACCAAAAGTTTTGCTATTTTGACCGTGTGAGGTTCAAAACAGGACATTTCCAAGAGAATTCCCAATCATATCATGCTGGAAGAAGAATATGATCAGGCAAAGAATGAGAATAGAGGAGCAACATGGATTTGGAAAAGGTCTTGTTCTGCTAGCCAAAATTGCGCAACAACATCAAGCAGTTAATGTACTACCACAGCCACCACCACCACAACAACCAACTATGCAACAACAACAAATTCAACATGATGTACATCAACCTGTCCAACAACCACAACAACTCCCACCACCACCACAACAACAAGCAACAACAAGCACACACCAAGAGAATGTTGAACAACAATATCAACCTCCATCAAATTTGAAGGTATGAATGTTCAAACGATAAACAGATTATGTTCTACATAAAATGCATAATGTTCTAATGAAAATGAAAATGTTCTTTTTCCATACATGTGAAATATGAAACTGCAAATTGTTCTAAATTTAAGGTTTAAATGTTCTATCCTAAGATCATATTTTCTTCTAAATGAATTGAAAAATTGTTCTAAATGAAAATAAAAAATTTTCTTTTTCACTAAATGTTCTAATTTAAGCTGTATAATATCTTAAATTTACTTCTAAAATGTTCTATCTTTAATGGTTAAATGTTCTAAATGAGATGTACAATTCTTCAGAATCTTGTATTATATTCTTTTCAGGATTCCATAGAGGAGTTCAATAAATTGATAAAGAATATTGGAGGAAACATTTCAAGATTTTCCTACTCATAACAACTTTCCCAACAAATATTCAAAACCAACCAAATTGAAGATGTAATGGCAAATGTTTTCAATGAGATATGGGACAAGTGTGCACACAAAGTGAAGCTTTCACAAAGTAACCGAGAGAAGACCCGAAATATTCTTAGTCAAGATGAGGTATTGTTTGCTAGTGATGAAATTGTAGAGCTTCTGAAAAAATTCGAAACACAAGCTATCGACACATACCAAGGAAAGAAAATATCGGTTTTTGAAATGACTCCTCCATCCTTTTCTCTAGAAATTGATTCCAACCAAACACCACAACCAAGAGAGGTAAATGTTCAACAGCCAAGCTTAGACTTGAAGTTGGATATTGACGACTTGGATAATCTGATTTCTACACCAGAACACACTTCAATTGAATACCTCTTTGAAAAAGAAATGCAAAATCTTGGAAGAGAACACAATGACAGGTAACTTAGTCTCAAGAATTGTTAACTTTTTGTTATACTTATAGTGATTTTGTACTGATATGAAATGGCAAACATGAAGATGAATTACTAACAAAAATGTCCTTTTGATATAAATATTAATTAGTTTAAAGCTGGTCTTCTATTGAAAAATGTTATTTCTTAATTTCTGTTTGTTCTATTTCAACTCAGGAATGTTCTATTTCTATATATGTTCTATCACACAATTACATGTTCCATATCTTATTTTACTATCCTCTATCCTTTTGAAATTTCAATGAGAGCAGTTTTATGTTCAATATCTCAGCGGTAAATGTTCTATATTCAATGCATAAATGTCTTAATTATCATGCAGAGATTTGATGAAAGAAAGCAAACGTCCTAAGCATATAGTACAAAATCTGCCACCTTGCTTTCGTTATCCATTCCTTGTCAAATACGAGAACCTTTTCAAGAACCTGACAGGATCGTACACAACATTATCAGACTATGCATTTCAACAAGGAAATGAAGACAAAGAGTAAGTGATCAATTACAATTGTTCTAAATTAGTATATATAAATACATGCCTAATGATTTTTTTCTTCAATCTTGTCTAAAGAGATTTTGTACTATGATGGGATGACAATAATCATTATGAGTAATATGCAAAGTCTATCATTTGAAAATGAAGTGATAAACAATGTAATTGATGCATGAACAACTATACTCAACAATAGAAACAAGCAACGTGGAGTGGATGCACCAAATAGAATTTTCTTCAAGACTAATTATGCATTTGTAAGTGTGTCAATTCTTTCAAAGCTAATAAATAAAGTACATTAATGTAAAAAAATTGTCATTTTGTAGATATTGTTGTGCACAAAAAACTATAATGATGAGAAGGTTGATATCCCAGCAAGGACCAGACAATTTATCGAAACATTGGATAATGAAATGAAAGAAAACAACATACAAAATATTGATCAATTTGATCTGGTAAGTCATAATTCAAATTTGTTCCAAACTGATTTTTAAATGTTCTACTTTAGAAGTGAATGTTCTATTACATATGTTCTATTACAAAGGTTCCACTTTAGAAAATGTTCTATTACATATGTTCTATCTTCTATGTTCTATTACATATGTTCTATCTTTTATATTTTATTACAAATGTTCCACTTTAAAATTGAATGTTCTACATATTCTATTGAATGTTCTACATGTTCTATTAAATGTTCTATTTTCAAGCAGTGAATGTTCTATACATATGTTTTATATTTCTTATGTTCTATTTTAGTGGACAAAATGTTCTACTTTATCTATGCATTTAATTTATAAACTGAAACTTTATACAGATATTCTTCCATATCAGTGTGAACACTATTATATCTTCTGCATCAACATGGTCAAACCATGAGTGGGTAATAGACATAATTGACAACACAAAGTTGGCTAGGAACATCAACTTCAGATCAAAGTACAAAAGACTACCCAAAAAAGATGGTAAATATTTATTCAAATTGAAAATGTACTGTACATAATACAAAATGTTCTAAATAAAATGAAATATGAACTCTAATAAAAAATATTCTAATGTTATGTGTAATTTAACATTTGTGTTTTTATTGTATGCAGAAGAATGCATTTCAAGAGTTTGTGAAAACAAAGGGAATAACAACAAGTGATTTGCTTGAGCAAATGAGGTAAAGGATAATAAAGATGCCATGCAAGGACAACATCAACCACACAGGCTGTGGAGTGTTTGTCATGAGACACATAGAAACATACATTGGAGGAGCAGAAGAATGGGATTGTGGACTTGGGTACAAAATGTAGGTTCATACTTAATTTTCTCTAACTTTCGTTACATGTTCTTTTTATAACTGAATATTCTATTTCTAAAGCATGGTGTGCAACATTTATACATGAAGAAAAGATAAAAAAGTTGAGAGTTAAGTATATCTTAAATAGGAGTTTAGTTCTACATCTAACTGTAAATGTTCTATTTCTATTTGTAATATGTTATATCTATATAGTTAAATGTTCTATTTCCATCTTTTTATAGAACATGTTTAATTTATAAGAGTATAATGTTCTAGTTTAGAATGTTTTGTCTTGTCTTCTTATAAACAGACGTCCCTTTTACATGGAGAAATGTTCTATTTAAAAAATGTAAATGTTCCTTTAGTTCTAAATGAAAAAGGTGTCAATAGTGATTACCAAGTTGTAGTTAACATCATATTTCTACTGCAATATAGTTTTCGTAATAAGGAGTAAGTTAATGTTTTCATTTCAATAAACCTTGCGTTTCACCACGACAGTAACACTCCCAAAGTACGATAGAATGACAAGGATAAATATATATTTGTCTAAGTTAAATTTGGAAACAAAATTCGGATAAAAATATAAAATGAGCAAACATATTTACATATTCCCGTATATTTACGATCTGAGTGCACTCTAGAGAAACTTTTGCTCTGTTATCGGTAGGGCGCCAAAGAACGAAAAACAAAATTGTGTAAATTTACAAGAAAAGCACAAGTAAAAATTTACAGAGCAAGCAATGAACCATTCAATGTCTTAGATTAATTTGGTGAAGAAGGTGTACATTCTTCCATCCTTGATCTCTTCCCTGCTCAATTGTAGACGAAAGGACTCTGTGCAAGTACTCCGCCTCTTCCTTGGAAGCTAATTCCAATTCTGTCTGAAAGAGTGGAAGTGGAGTTATAGGTTTACTCAATAGCTTTGTCCTACCTCCAGTCGTATGATGATGTTGATTTTGCCCAATTAGGGTTTCTGAACTGCTTCCAACAACAATGTACACAACTCCTTCATCAACACCAAAAAGTATCACACTTTCCAAAGCAATGTCAATTACCAGTTTCCACTCCGGTTCTGCAACAATGCCTTGAAATTCTGACTTGCCTAGATCTACTAGACTAGAACATTCAATTATGAATATGAGTTTTTCTGTAAGAACTAAAAATCTCCCAGGAATTTTCAGTGATTTGCACATTACTAGGACTTCATCCCTGTATTTTGAATCATCAATCTCCAAGAGCACAGCTGTACCAATCGCTTCCTCCCAAGAATAGGGTCTGAGGGGGAGTTCTGCACTCAATGACCTAGGAAGACGAACACGTAAGTGACGCAATCCTGTTCGGTGAAGCCTACTCCGGTTCCTTATACTCTGTGCAGTCCTTCCTGTGGCTTGAAGAACACTGGCAGCAGGTTTTGCAACAAGTCCAGTAACTCCCAAGGCAAATCCTGCAGTAACAGGAGGAAGAAGCAGATTTCAACAACTACAAAAAGCTGATACAATATCCTTTTCCTTTTATCCATGACTTCTCTGCTGCATTTCATGGTTGCAGAAGTGAAAGATCAATCGACTACATCATTAGATGTGCTATAGCAGCATTTGACTTTACTTGAAATCTTGTAGTGTCGATTTAGCCTTTGCATTCATCAAATATTGAAACAAAAAGGTAAGGATGGTATGCAATATTCAACATAGAATTTGCTTCGACAATATTTAAGTGGACATTTTCTTTGGACATCCCAAGATATGGAGACAATGAACATTCTTTATGAAAGAGTATCATATCTCATCCGTCCCCCTCTCCATATCTTGATAGAGAGTGGGAGAGTGGGAACGGAAATTAGTATTGAGAGAAGGGAAATTAGAGTGATATTAGAGGTAAAAACAAATTTGAAGAAAAAAAAAGATGTGGCGAGCCTTTTCAAACTTCTAGGGGCCTTTTGGTCCAAGTTGAAAGAAAGGAATTACGAAAGAAATCAAACCCCACCAGATTCTCCTTATGTTAAGTTTGGTTGGAGAGGAGAAAGGGAATATATTTCCTCAAACTGAAATTCTTTCTTCCCCACCCTAGATTTCCCACGCAGCCCTCCACCCCACCAACTGCCATGTGTGCAGCTCTTGACCACCATCCACTGCAATGTGGTGCAGCCCTCCATCACCGCCTTCACAAGCAGCAAAGAAAGAGGCTCTACCGGTCGAATTAGACTATCTAAAGCCACCATCATGCATTTAAGAGTTCTTTTTTTTTTACTCTCTCCATCTTTTTTGAGTCCTTTCTTCCTCTGATATTGTTTTTATTGATATAGTGGAATTCTTGGTTGGGGTGTTGGTGGTGCTGATGTTTCTGGGCCGGTGATTGCTTGGTTGTTGACGTGGTGCAATTTTGATGTTGGTTGCTTGAAAGGAGTCTCACGATTTAACTTTAGTTGTTCTGGTGACGGGGTATCCTGATTTTAGTGGTGGTTGATTGGCATTGGTTTCGTTGGTGGACATGACGGAGGATGGGGGAGGTGGCTTTTGGTGGGTAAAGGCAGTATAGGTGAAATCAATTGTGGAAACCATTGTTCATAGTGATGCCAAGGATGGTCAAATTTGTGTGCGGAGGTTGGGAGGATTTCAAAGTCCTAAGGTGGTGGGTCTGGAGATAATGAGAGAGAAGGGTTTGGGATGACCTAAAATTGAGAAATGGGGGAAGGGGAGTAAAAAAACACCAACCAAACATCATGAAGGGAAAGAGAGATCTTGATTAGCATTCCCTTTCTTGAAAACTGCGTATCAAACCCCCCACTGTACTAGTTTTGACTTCCTATGTTATTCCTTCGTTTAATTTTTTTTCCAATGAGGTTCTTCCTAAAATTATGGCCTTGCATACTTTTTAAAGGAATGTGGAGGCTCTGAAACTAATTAATTGTGATCTTAGTATTATAAAATCATAAATATACAACCTATATCAAACCTTTCCCTTATTAGTTGATCATAACCTATGAATAATAATTTAATTAATTCTAATATTTCGAGGGAGATGAATGAATCAGTTGAGTCTTCTTTTTAAGATTTAAAGTATAATCTAAATGGATTTTAGTATCAAGTACTTCTAAAGCTAGATGTATCGGTACAAATATATAAAACACAGCTTCTTTCCAAATTCCAATAATAAGAGATACCTGACAGAACACCAGGAAGTCCATGCTTCTCAGCTCCTTTAATAGGTGATTGGAGAAGACCAGTTAGTCCCTATAGAGTGAAAAATTAGATAATGGAAAGGTGCTTGACTTTAATGAGAATATTTCAGGGGAACATTACGCCTTTGCTTGAACATACCTCTAACAGTTCATTTATTACGCCTTTGCTCTGAGAAGGTGCAACCACTCTTTGTTGTTCCATTGTTGACGCATCATGGTCATCAATTGTAAAAGCAAGAATTCCCTATACGCACAAACGTACTAGTTACCAGCTGCATTTACTATCTTACTCACCTATGTTTGATTGCAGCGTACCTTGTGAGCAGCTTTACTGAACTGCGTTGCAGTATCACTTATAGCATACAATGTGTTGCTAAGCAGGCTACCAGTGCCTTGGGCCATTCCTGAGATTAACCCAGAAGGACTCTTCTGAGTAGAAACTAGTTTTAATTAGAATAACAATACAAATTTTACTATATAAAAGGAGGACGCTAAAACAGAATTTGCTATCAAAGAAATTTTCGTCATCCTCATTTTCTTTAAAAACCTGCAGAACTCCTTTTGCTGGAACAGATAAAAAGTCCTTAACTCCAAGCCCCACTCTTCTAGCAAATCCCATCGGATTTCCAATTACACCAGCAGAACCAAACACCTGAGTCATAAGTAGTGGGAACTTCAGCATTATGTAGTAATTTCCTTTAAGAGTAATAGCTAAACAATGGCATGGTAACCTGACAATAATGTATCCTGCGTAGTTAAATACTAGTGAATATAACTATCAACTTATGCCACTTCCTTTAATAGGAACAGTTGCGCAATGAGAAATGGATGCTTTGAATCATGCTTCTGCGGCACATATTTCCATAATTCTGAAGCCAAAGCAAATAGTAATCATTATGACTGTATTTCCATCATTTAGGGTACATATATCCTTGGTAAAGGCACATCAAAGTGAACATAGCAATGAACCAAAGAACCTTCCAGTTAGAGTTAGTGACAGCCATTCAGCCACGGGTGGGTCCAGACCAAGTTTCATGGTCGGACCGCGCAGCACAGTCTTGCCTTTTTGGCGAAAGGGTGCAAGCCTGATGCGGGACGAGGGTTTGCATGAAGAGCATTATTTTCTATCGGCGATACGGGCGTGAGCAGCGTTACCTAATTCGCTATCTAATTCGCCTTTTGAATTCGCCAATTCGCCCAGACATTTCGGGGAATTAGGGAATTAGGTCACACTGGGCGTGAGTCTGGCACTGGTTGAGCCAGGTCATTTCGGGGAAAGCGGATCATTTTGGAGGTTGTAAGCTTTAACACGAGACGAGACGACACAATTTTAAGGTGGTCAAATAACAACTCAAGCACTAGAGTGAAACTGACAACTGGTATGAATCTCTAATTCGTCAATTATCACCCCACAAAGAGACTTAAATTGACAGATAGCCTTTTACCCACTGAACAGTGAAGCAACAAAATCATAATCGTAAGTCTAGGCTAGTACCAGGTCACACCACAAGGGTCAACATGCACAAAGTATCCAAAAAGCACACCATGAGGACCTAAAAAGCATAAAGATAATCCTAAAATGCATAAAGTGATAAAGATCAGTTTAGTTCCTGTAGAGATAGGGAAAAAATAATAAACCTAGCCAGGGCTATGTCAAATTGTCAAGAGATTGGAGCACAGACATGGACCACATAATCAGCTGGGATGGCAGGCCTTAATCAGCGCATCTGTGTTTGACATTCTGGCTTTTTTATAATATGAATTGAGTTGGTTGAGTCTTAAGTGGGCTGTTTGTGTCTGGTGCCAATCTTTGAAACTAAGCGCACAAACTGCACATTAGGACGATGCGAAGGTTCAGGACCGGGATATAAATGAGCCTGTTCTGAACTAGACAACTGGCCACCTGCAAAGGGTCAACAGTTTTGTGCAATGTTACCCAGATATGATTCGCGGAATGGGAACAAGAACTTGGAATGCTACCAATGGTGAATCGGGAGCGATTATATATATATATATATATATATATATATATATATATATATATATATTAAACTTACAAAAATTAAATTAAACAAAAAATAAATGGGTAGTGAATAGTGGGAGAAATTAAAACTATAACTTATGGGATTGTTAGTAATGGGTAAAGATTTCATAATTCATATCAAGAAAAAGGGATGTGAATAACGTAAAAAGAGAATATAAAGCTGGCAAAGTGTTGTTTTAATCTCTCCTCTCTCTCTCCTCCGTTTCTTTTTTTTCTCTCTCCTCTTTCAAGGTAGACTGGCAATCGGACCAATTAGATCGGATTCAGATTGGACCGTTTTCGAATCAAGTTACATTCGGACCGGGACCGGACCGTACAATTTCAGATTCGGACATCGTTCGGACTATTGTATTCCGGACCGGGATCGGATTTCAGATTATGGTTTCTAATCATCAGCGGATCGGATCGAATTTCGAATTGGAGAAGAAAGATTTTGAGCTTTTTTAGTAGGGTTGTCCTATGTAAATAAATTTTATTCTATGTGCAATTAGTATACTAATCTTTTAAGTTATTAATTATTTTATTATTATCCCTTTTATTGGATATTAATGATTTAGTAGTTAATCCCTACCTTTTTAAAAATTATTCTGTCTAACTATTTGAGTATTCGTTACATATACTTACATGAAATTCTTCCATAGTATTGTTTATTTATTCTTAGAAACATTCTAATATAAGTTATAAGATTTTGAAAATATAAAGGAAAAATAAAATTTCATGCCAAGTCAAGTCGGACACGAGATGCACCAAGCTTTGACCGAGTCGATCGAAGCCAATAATTTCGGATTGCTTTCGGATCGGATTGATTGCGGATCGGACAAGATCGTATCGGATCATTCGGATTTCGGATGACTTTCAGATCAGAATTATTTTGGACCGGATTCGGAACGGACCGAATCGTTTAGGATTCAGATCAAGGTTCGGACCGTCTGGCTCGGACTACAGATCGGATATTTCGGATCAGGACCAACGTTGCTAGGTCTATTTCAAGGCAGTGTGAAATCATTTTATCTCCTTTTCCGACGTTGTGAATTCTTCTCTCTCCTCTCCCCCTCTTTCCCCATGCCGGTGAACAACTTGTATATCTAGAATTTTCTGCATGCAAATGTTGAAGGAAGAGGGATCGTCCAGGTCAATGAACCAGAAAGCGACAGCTGGCTTTGGGCTGCGATTCGGGGTCCGTTCCGCAATCCAAGTAACAATTGCAAGGACGGACAGCATGTTTCCAACTAAATAACAAAACAAAAATGAATTAGTATGGCTCTCACTTCTTACAATACGCAGACCACTGAAGAGGTCAAGATGTGTGTACCCTAGGGCAGTATAGATTTGAAGAGACTGTCCGGAGAATGTTCCGAACTAGAGATTTCCAATGTTTGTTGAGTGAAAGCATGACATGCATCTTAATATAACTGAATTGCCACAGTACATTTCACCCATTGTTCCTTCCAAAGGTCACATGAAGTTTTAAGTGTTCCAAATTGGTAACAGGACATAAACCCCCAACTGCACTAAAATGCTGGTCCCACAAGAAGGAAGACAATTTACTGTGCAAAAACAACTGGTAGTGTGTCTGACGTCTACACAATGGTAATTGGTAAAACACAAATAGACACATTAGGTGGCACTGCCTTATTCGGTCTCCATATAGACTATACCTGAAGCTTATAAGTTTTGATTTTCGCCAATGTAGCTGCCAACAGAAAAGCCACGAGTCATTCCAGGACCTTATCCTTTTAAAATAAAAAGTGACATAGGAAAAAGCTGATCGTTGGGACTTGGGAGTTATTTGTTGATGCTTATTGCTTACGAAAGAATTGCATTATAACCGTCAAGGAAGATCAGCCAACGAAACTCACCCAGCCAGGAAATTCATAATGGAAATTGACACAAAGAGCACTTAATAAGTTAACAAACTCTCCCAACTTCCAAGTTACGGAATCCCAGTAAAAAGTGGAAGTTAAAATAATTAAAACTACCCGTTTCCACCCTAGAGTAGAGAAAAGTGCCTTAGGCATGAAAGCCAAACAATATAGATTTATTTACTTATTTATTTTTTTTTGATTGGGAAATTAAGTCAGCCTAAGGGCTAACCCCTACCAAGGCTACTAGCCTTGTAGGAACTACCAGCACATTGGCTGGTAATGCATGCAAAGCATGCTAAGGAAATACCCCAACATAATGCTGGGGGTAAGGATCGAACCCCTGATCTCAGAGATTAGAGGGGAGTGCTCTACCACATAAGCTAGCTCCTCATCCTTGCCAAACAATATAGATATGGAAATGAATACGGTCCGTCAAAGTAAATTTCAGATTACTAGCTCACCAATGATGCACAAAGAGTTTAGAGTTATTTCAGAGAAATTATAAACATAATTTCAAAATAAGAAGGGGGTACAATCTGGGTTAATACTTCCATTATACTTGATGAACTTAGTTATTATATACTCGTATGTGAAGATAACGAAAAAAGTAAACTTCTAAACAATTCAACAATACTCTTAAGTAATTGTTTGATCTAGTGTTTCCCAATTCGGATATGTCATTTTGTATTATTCGTTCCGCACATGGGAACATTTTATGTTCACTTCACATTGAAAAGGAATGGATAACGCCTGCTTGGTTGACGAAGAGCAGAGATATGAGAAACAGAGCTGTTACCCAGATGCTCACACCTTTTATCTAATTAAAGATTCTAGGTGCACCAGCTGCCTGTTGTAAACATTTCTCTCGATGTTTGACTCCCAACACAGTTGCTGCATACGGAGGGGGCGGGGGCAGGAGGTTGTAGTCAAAGCTATTAGCCTACCACAGGTGTATTTGGACCCCGATGTTGCTGAAACTTAGACCTCTGTCTCCGGCCTTACAAATATAGATAGAACACAAGGAGAGAGAGGGAGAATTATTTTTTTAGTCTAGAAGATCTCTTGAAATGGCATGCTACTTATTTTTTTACTATGATAAAATTTAATTATGAATTAAAGACGATCCACACAGTCTCCTCTAAGAATCAACAATACAACAATACAATATCCTAAATCCTCATAGGATGGGGTTGACTGAATAAGTCAACATCTTATATCAGATGATTATCCACATAAATTCTCTGCCTCCATTATCTTCCGTCAAATGCTATATGCTCTCGCAAACCTAATTCCTTCATATCAACTCCCTTTATCCAAGTCATCTTTGACCTCCCCCACCTAGTTCTAACATCTCCATAAACCCAACTCTCCACCACCCTTACGGGTGCATCATCTAATTGATGTCTCACATGCCGCAACTACTGTGTTTGATTTTCACTTATCTTATCCTAAATATTCACAACTCCCAACTTTTTTTGGAAATCATCGTGCTGAATCCTATCTCTTAAACTGTTTTCCACACATCTGTTTTAAAATACACATCAATATTGGTCCCATGTTCATAATATGATCCTTCCTCAATATGCAACACTTAGACCCATATAATAATGTATGTCTTATAGCCGTCCTACAGATCTTTCTTTTTTTTACCTTATACGTGATGATCCTCACTATTTGACCTACTCTAGTTGTATGCCATGAGTCACGTCTTGATCAACTTGAATCTTTGTGAAACCGATTCAAGGCACTTAAACACTCACTTGTTGCAATTTGTTACCATCTAATGTTACTATATACTCGAGTGACTACCTCTAATTCCTGGAATTGCACTCCATGTACTCAGTTTTGCTATGACTCAGCCTGAACCCACGATTGACTCCCCTTTGAAGATCAACGACAGATAAACTTATTTTGATATGAATATAGAATGAATAGCAGTTCTTCTTGAGTTCCTGTTTCCACTGGATCAAGCAATAAATTGCATGATGCCAATAAAATGATCAAATATATTTGGCACAGAAGCAAGATGCAGTACCTTGTACATCTCATGAAGAAATTGCTTGCTGTAATGCTTGAGAAGAATTTCTTGAATGGATGCCCAGCTTGCCATATGATGTGTGATGGTTAATTCCCGAAGGCAGATTTGTGCTCCTTCAACATCAGCAAGAGCCATGATACCTCTCTGTCAGTACAATATGGTAAGTCAAAAGACAAAAAAACTTGTCTTATGAAATGCTTTATTAACAAGGGCATATAAAATGTTTTAAAAATCCTTGCAACTCTATTCACTCATCATTAAATTTTGAATTGAAACCATTGTGACATGAATTATAGTTGTTATTTCAGGGCTTAGGAACATCATTGACCCTCCAAGAGCTGTCTTCTATAAAATAATGGTACAACGTAACTTGATCAACTTGCGACTGTACATGCGTATATCAGACAGAAAAAAAGCTCGTTGAGTTCTATAACTAAAAAGAAATTGCTTCTGAATGCAGATTCTACAAGCCATTCTTGGAGAGGCAGATGACTTATGGCTGATTTAAGAAAGGTGCTGCAGAGCAGGTAACTATGAACTAAAGCACAGTCTTTATCAAATAAAAAATATTGTCATTCTTTGATCAACTGGCACCCTATTAATCGTTGCATTGACCAGTCAAAGTAAAAATACCTCTTTTCTATCCTTCTAAATAACTTTCCTAGTGATGTGATTACTTTAATATTGAAGAAACACCTATAGATTGTACTCAATTCAGAATTTCTTTTGACTCAATTCAACTTTAAGGCATGATGACTGCACTCACAGATCAGTGCAGCGTTAAAAATTGGTGCACGCTAAATTAATTGTATATTTGAGCAAAAAAATTTGTTGACCCTCATAGCTAAAATCTAGCTACAGTTTAGGCTTAAAGAAGAACAAAATCTTCTCTAGGGGTGGGGTGTCAACATTGCCTTTCTGACCTCAAACAACCACCCAATTTGGTAGAGAATATTTGATGTTGTCTTATAGTTGTCTCAGAATGATTTCCACTTCCCTTTCGTAGCAACTTCCCAGAATACTGTACCCTATCACTAGTCTGATTTCAAGATCTCACCAAAATCATATTATTTACAGCTGAAAAATCATTTTGAGATGAAGAAAGTAGAATGTTCAACAACTGAGTGTTAGAAAAAAAAAAGCAGCAGAATCAATCACAGAAAGCACAAAAAAATGCAAGATCCCAGACACTTACATGGAAGATAGATTCGCCAGATGACAAACCTGCCATTTTGAGCATCCATGGATTGCTTGAAAAGCTGCAGGATGATGTGAAATCAAAAGGCAAACACAAGCAGAAGGAATAAAAAGAAAAAAACTCAAACAGATGCTTGCTTGTATGTTACCTCAACGTCATTTTAACAGGGGCTAAAGAAAAAGCTTCTACATAAATTTTATCTTGTCTTCTGGCCAAAAGGTATATTTTTTGCCATGGAGCTCCAATTGGAACTACTTCTGGCAATGATAGGGTATAAGTGTTACAAGTCTTTGGGAGCTGCTGATCTTCAATTGCTCGCAGATATTCAGAACTCTGTGGAGTAAAAGAAAAGGACTTGTCCACTACACCCAGCTTGCACAAATCATTAGGCACCGATACTGAAGTTGGAGTATCAGAGTTTAAGAAAGGGTTTGCCTTAATAAACTCAAGCAGTTTTAAAAGCAGCTCCAGATCAAGCTCAAGACATAGATCTCCAATCCTGTATAGCTTTAAAAGGTAAATCTCCAATGCATTATCTGAAGTAGCTATTTTACAGAATAGAGGGTGCTTATGAACACACCTTAAGTTTATATATTCAAATGAAACCAACATCATCTCTTTGTTCCTCCATTTTGAAGCCACCAGATAAATCTTTGGTTCAGAAGAAATCCCAATAGCGTAATTCATCATGCTTTCCATTTTTGTCTTTGTTCCTCCATCCTTATTTCTCATGTGGCTGACAAGGCCACCTTTGAAATCTTCATCGAAAGACAAAACAACTGGATATGGCGTACCACGCAATTGATTATCAATCTGTAAGGATGAGATTTGAAAAGAAAAACTCTGTCGCTCCATATTCTGGAGAAGATCAACTCTTATGTCCTTTGCAGATGCATAGAGCAACTCCTGATAAATATTAAAAAGAGGAAGTTATATTCAGTTATCTAGACAACAAACTAGCTGAAGATAACAAAAGGTTACATATGATCTCAACAAAAGAATACCTGAGGATATGAATCTATCAAGGAGATCCCAATAAAAGAGAACTGAACAGATACCTTCTCCTTATAATCAAGAGACAGGTCCGCCCGTTCTTTACTTTCTTTTTTCCCCCCTGATAAAATGGAACTTGGTCTTTTCACCTCATCCAAAACGTGACAGCTTGAATCAACGATAATGAGAACCTGCAATACACAAATTTACTCTTATGAAGAGTACAGGATGGATGATGGATAGATTCTGATCTATACAGCTAGAACTACCTTCATTGCACCCTCTGCATAGACTGATGAAAGCAATGTCCTCTCATGCTTCTACGCCCGAGAATATTTTTGTGAAGTTAGAAAGAAAGAGCAATAAACATGTTAGTGCAATGAGGGCAAATTAACATCATTAAGCTAAGCAAAGGTAAACAATTTGTTCTCCAAAGAAAATATTACATGAGAAAAGCTCATGACATGAGTTCGGGCCAAAGAATAATTACCTTCGACGACATTGACGATGATGCCAAATGTATAAGTGGATATTCCTTAACATCATCAAGTGTATATGATCCCAATGTGCGCTTTCCAGGAATCTTGCAGTAACATACAAGTTCATAAGACATAAGAGGAAACTTTTTTTGGTATAGTATACCATATCAAATCTATTGAATTTGATGGTTCTGGCAGATATGAAAAATTGAGAGGAAGGACATCAAGCAGAGATCTGAAACTTAAGACAAAACACAAAAAGGGATATGGAGAAATTGGTAGATAGAAAGAGTGACAAATAATGGGGGTAAGCGGGGAAAAGGTTGCAATTTAGTCAAATTGTCCTTGCTTTGGAATTAACTACGCCCTCCGTCCCAAAATTTAGTTCCCATTTCCCTTTTTTTGCAGTAATTTATGCAAGTAGAATCTAAAAGATATAGTAAAGATTTTTTGTTTATTTAAATAAATGTTGTATGGGAAAAGATGATTTTAGGAGAGAGAATGGAGAATAATTGATGAAAAAGCATTAATTGTAACATTTTGGTTGAATAAACAAAGGAAAAAACAAAATTCAAGAAGCAAATAAATGATGGGACACAGTTGTTCTAAACAAATTACGGAAAAATGTGGAACTAAATATGGAAATGGGAACTTTATTTTGGGTCGGAGGGAGTATTATTCCTCACTAATTTGTCCTTGTTCAGGGATTAACTACTACTTACAATATATACGAGAATGTACATATACATGGGAAACCTGGTGCCATACAAATTTATGAAACTAGTCACAAGACATTATTTACATATATAATTTTTTATTATCACAGGGTAAAACACAGGAAAGACTTCGTACCTCAACAATTAGTCGATGGGGGTAAAAAGGCTCATCCCAAGCATAAGGGCATGAAGTGTATGGATGGACTATAGTTTCCAGAGTTTCACACTTCTGTTGATAAATTCGCAGTGTCTGCAAGGTGAAAAGAAGCACAATCTAAGTATATAGTTAACTTACTTCGTCAACATGAAGGAACAAGTCCTTACAAAAAGTTTAATTTTTATAAAGAGGCTTCTTTGTTCAATTTAGAAGCCTACACCCAGTATCAGTTATAAATTTTTGTAGGAAACAAGTTGTCTGGTAGTGAGGGCATCTGCAGAGATCAAACATAGAAACTGGACAGTATCAGGGAAAGAGAGTGTCCATATTTAAAACCAAAATCTGTTAGTAAAGAAGGTTGGCACTTAGAAGAATTTACACCAGCACCAAATGTCACCATCAGAGTGACATAATATACACTGACGGTAGGAAAAAGGAGTAAAACTTCGTAAGTGATATCATGATAAATGATAGAAGTCTTCAAATTTTTATTTTAAGGGAACAATAGATGCTAGAATCTAGATGGACAGCTATACAGCAAGAGAACCTGATTTCATTGACATATTAAATAAACTGAGTCTTCGAGGTAAAAATATAATGTAAGTAAGAGCTATATATAAGGATCTAATAAAAGGGTACACATTACACAAGATTACACACTTCCAGAATTTTTCTTGCAAGAACAACACCCAAATCCCAATCTCTGTTTTATCAAACTGTCAATTGGAAGAGAGCTAACATATTCATTTTTCACAGAATAATCTTAAAAGTATGTTTTTTGTTATACTAAGAGAGACACAATGGAGATTTTACCCATATACACCCCCAGCTTCAAAATGTCGGCAATTTAAGGTTGTAACACATTGACTAAGACCCACTTAATTTCAGGAAAAATAAGATCAATTTACAATCATGCACCACATTCAATGTTATATAAGAACTTGACAAAAAAGGCAAAATTGAGACTACAACATATAATGGTTTAGTTTTGTATAATAACTCGCATCGTGAAACATAAATTTCTAGGCATAGCTATAAAGCCCTATATCTTGAACAAAAAGGAGTATGGTGCCCTAAATAAATCCCGCCCAAAGCAAGTTCATGTGCAGGGAAACCATATCTGAAATGTTGGGCGCAGCAACCTACGACTAAAACTGTGAGGTATAGGGGCCTCTGTTGTTGCTGAGGTGTCAGGCAAGCGGCCTTGGCGTGTTTAGGGCAGAAGCTTGACAGAGAGAGAAGATTGAGCTGAAAGAATTATAAAGACCAACAGTGATTCCATTTAAATCTTAACTGAGCTATAAGAATCATATTCGAGCAAAATTCCACAACTAATTGCATGAAATTGCTTCAATTTCAAACATAAATCCCATAGCTAAGAAATAGCCCCTAATTCGCGAATTTGGGTACCAATTGGATATTTGTGGTTCGTGACTTGACGCTATAGCATATATTGCCGGCAAGCTATCCATGATGTCCAACACAAGATCATTTTAACTAGGCCCCTCCATAGTTTATTTCTTTTTCCTTCTTCTTTCTCATGTCGTTTCCCCCTGCCTCCCCAAGTGGATCTTAAAATATCAACATTTGACCTTCTAAATCGGTTTTGTTTTTATGTTACATAATGGTCACTCGATTATTTTGAGTAGGCCCCATAGTTGGAATTATATGGAATAATTCATACGCCCTCTGTCCCGAAATACCATCTCCAATTCATTTTTCCAAAGTCAAAAGTTTATAGCAATGAAGGATACTTGGAGTATGCAACACTTGGCTAGTGCATATGTGCGAGAGGTTGTGAGACTGCATGGAGTACCAAGGGATATTGTTTCAGATCGAGACTCAAGATTTTTGTCCAAGTTCGGGAGAGGTTACAACAAGCATTTGGGACATTGCTACAGCTTTTCACCCTGCGACAGATGGACAGACACAGAGAACAATCCAAAATTTGGAGGATATGTTGAGAGCATGTGTGATAGACTTTGGAGGATCTTGGGATGATTATTTGCCAACTATAGAGTTTTCGTATAACAACATTTATCACTCATGCATAAAGATGGCACCATATGAAGCATTGTATGGGCGAAAATGTAGGAGTCCTTTGTGTTTGGAGTGGCATAAGTGAGACGATGACTTTAGTGCCTGAGATGATCGAAGAAACAACGAAACAAGTTAGGCTTATTCAGGAACACATAAGAGCGGATCGACAAAAGGCTTATGCAGATCAGACTAGAAGGGAGATGGAATTTGAGTTTCGGGAGAAGGCTTTGCTGAAAGTGTCACCAACAAAGGGGGTCATGAGATTTGGTAGGAAAGGAAAATTGAGTCCGCGTTACATTGGACCATATGAGATCTTGGAGTGAATTGGGGAAGTAGCCTATAGATTAGCCTTACCAATGGAGTTAGCCAATGTCCATAATGTCTTTCATGTGTCTCAACTTCGAAAATATGCCCATGATCCTACCCATATCATTGAACCTAAAACCATTGAGCTAGATAAGACCTTATCCTTTGAACAATGGCCAGTTAGGATCCTTGATACCAAAACGAGAAGTACTCGAAACAAGGCGGTAAAATTGGTCAAGGTGTTATGGTCAAGTAAAATTTCTGAAGAGGCTACATGGAAAGCCGAATATGATATGAAAAATCGATATCCCGAACTTTTTCAGCAGTACGCTTGAGTTTCGGGGACGAAACTCTTTAAGGGGGGTAGAATGTGATACTAACTTTTGTTTGCATATTAGTAGCAAGAGCTAACGTTATAGTTCGAGGACGAACTTTCTTTTAAGGGGGAGTAGATGTAATATCCCAAATTTTTATAACTATTTTATGAAATTTATCTTGTTATAATAAGATTTTATAAATATAAAATTCTGAAAAATAAATTATAATTTATAATAAATCATATTTTTTTTTTGAAACTTGTTTTTTTTTTTTTTTTTATTAAACCAGATTTTTATCTTTTAAAAATAAAATTTTCGAAATCAGAATTTTTTTAGTAAATAAGATTTTTCATTCAAAAAGAAAGATAGAGAAAAGAAAATTCTGAAATTATAACTTGAGTTGGTTTTGGGAAAGGATTAGATTTTTTAAATACTTATCTTTTAGTGAAAACCCTAGATTTACATACATATATATACCCCCAAACACCCAAAAATTCTCACGTAATTCACTTTCTTCATCCCTTTGGTAAGTTTTAAATTCCAAATCTAGAATCCACCATTGTTGTTTCGAAGGTTTCAACCAGAAAAAAAAATAAAATAAAATAAAAATATTTTTAAACCCGACACTGCGACTCCGGCGACTTGTACGGCGCCGGTCTTCTTCTTCCCTTTCCTTCTTTCTTCCTTTCTCTTTCTTACTTCCTCTCGTTTCGCGTGCTACTGCTATTAAACTTCCTGATGTTTCAAGTTTTGACTTTCTTTTAAAAATAAAAATAAATAAATAAATGTAGTAGCCTTGTCCTTATGTGTGCAAGCAAGTGCATGTAATATGTGACTTGCTTGTCACATCTAAAGTTTGGTAGTTTTGTTCTTTTGTACAAGTTGTGGCAGACGTTTTTGAAGAAAGGTTTTTAACATTTGGTTTCTTTTCTTTTCAAATTTGTTAATTATTAATCTTATAAACTTTGGTTAATTATTTTTCGGGATATTATATTAAGCTATGTTACTCCGACACGGATACGGGTGTCGTATCCAAGTAGGGATCGGAGGATCCGACACTCTACTCCAAAAGTATGGCCGATATGGGGATACGGTCACAAGAGTGTCTTGACCAGTTTTATAGACACGATATCGTAATAAGTGTCGGAAAAAAAATCTACACCCCTTTTTTCTGTTAAAAAAAAGTTGTGAAATTGTTAAAAAGTAGGTAGAATTTAAAATTTTACCTTGAAAATTATTATGGTTTAATAAGTAAGAGTAAATGAGGGCCATGTTCCAATACACACTAGTTCCAACTCCCAATAGTCAACTGTACATTTAATAAGTATTTATTTTGCTTTATATTTGTTTTTCAGAACAACCATTTCCCATGGTTTTCCCTTCCACCCTTTCACCTTCTATCTTGTCTTTCATCTTCTTCAGTTCTCTTCGTTCTCCCTCTGTCAATCACATTCGTCGCATCAGATAACAATGGAGTCCTCCTTCCAGTTTGAAATTGATCTAAAAGCAAAATCCCCATGGTAATTTTCCTAAGCTCGGTCTCCTCTCTTTCCAATTTCACATCTAGGGTTTGTCATCCAAGCCCTAGATCTGTAATTTCTCCTTTGCAATTTCAATGGGCTTTTCTTTATTCTCTTTTTCTCTTCTGGGTGATTTTGACACCTCTCTTCCGACACTTTTCTGATACCCGACTCGGACACTTCTTCCAGGCGTGTCGAGCGTCGTGTCACGTGTCGTGTCGAGTAGACACGCGACACCCAAGGCGAAGGAGGGTGTCGAAGTAACACAGATATTAAGTGACTAACTTTAGGTTATATTATTTGTTGTAGACGGAAACTTCGTAAGAGGCGAATTTTAGGTGATATTGCTATACTTGGGACGCATTCGAGGTAATTCACAATGTCCATCAACAACTAGAATCCCGTTAGGAATTGTATGTGCTATGTGTAATACATGTGGTTATGTGATTCTATGTTTATGTTAGATGTATATTATGTGACATGAATAGTATTAGTACTTGTTATGACTAAAATTATTATTATATTTATTGTACATACTATCACTACATATAATACATATGTGTCTACTAGTGTTTTGTTATTACTTTTGGATTTATAATGTACATATGTAACCATCATATTAAAAATTATACTAAGGTTTATAATGTAATTTAATGGGTACAACTAGTGAATTAATGATGTTACAAACGATTATTATAAACTGATATTGTGATTCTATGAGGCTTCAAGGATGTATGTATTGGTTACTATGAATAATGGATGTTGACTATTATAATTCTATAAAGTGATTAAGTTGTGAAAAATATTTACTAAACTAAAGACATTCCTGTTAATGTTAATTTGATGTGTCATAACTTTTAAAATCTATTAATCACGTAAAGTGGAAACATTATTGAGGGAATTAACTGTGGACGTGGATCCTCCATAGGTAATAAACAGTACTTGATTTTATTTTGTTACAACTCTTTATTGTATTCCACCTAATACTATTGGTGAGTGTTGTGGATACTCATTAGATCAGTGAGGGGTATGCACACTAGGGACGTTATGCAAAACGATATTGGCCATTACTCTTAATTTATTTGGGTGACGACCCATGTTGAAGTGGGTGGTTACTAGGATTAGTCCCGGCCTACTGACGTTCAATTCCCCTCTAACAATCAAACTTGTTGTTGTATGACTCATATAAACTTGAAATAATTGAAATGATTAAGCATATTATGTACTTGTTTCTATTATGCAATAAAAATTATTTACAAACTAAACTATTAGTAGTATTTTACGGATGGAGTTGTAATTACTTAGCTTTCGCTAATTTTTGTGTTTTTGTTTTCTTTGTTCTTTTCCTATTTATATTGTGAAGGTTAATGAAAGGGACTATGTTGCACGAATGAGTGAATCTATAGCTTTTTAAGTTCACCTAGTTTAACAAACACGATAGTATTGTTATTTGGATTGTTTAGTTTTGGTTTGGTTTAAATTAGACAACTTAGTGGTTTATTTTGATACTTTGGTTTGTGAATTAAATTTTTATTTTAATAATTAGCCTTGCATTAACAATAGATGCGGCGGTAACACCTTAAAGGTTTGGTCAGATATTTTAATGAAAAGTGAATGCTTTATAAAGTTTTGAAACCAAAGTTTTGGAGTGTTATAGTTGCAAATAGGATTTTTATGAAGACTGGTTGTAGTCCCCATTATTGCTGTGATTATTTCCTAAAAATAAGAGCTTAAGAACCTTATCAATTTTAGTTCATTATTTACTACCATTTCAAAGACTATATTCCGATCCATCTACCTCTCTTTTGTCTCCCACTAACAGTGCCACTTACTCCATCCCACCTACCATTGCCAAAGGAACATAGTAATAGAAAACAAAGCAAAAGAACATAACAATAACAAATGAAAGAGCAGAGCATAGATAAAAGGAATTTTTGACTTTAACCACCATATAAATTCTACTTTTTTCAAAGAACCACCTGATAAACAACTTTTCTTAATAACCACCTCATATGATTGCTTTTATTTTAGATTGCCCCCACTTGACAGATTCAAACGAATAATTCAGTAATTTTTACACGGAATATCCCGCTTTTCCTCACCGAATCCATCAATTGGTGATAACCTAAAGCAAAAAGAGTCATACAAGGTGGTTATTTCGAAAAAAGTGTTTACAAGCTGGTTAAAGCCAAATAATTCTAAGTAAAACAAGGACATAAGTGAGTGGTGCCATTGCTTTTGTCGGTTTTCCTTCAGTAAAGGGTTGTTGTGTCATAATGTGGAGTACCCGATACACGTAAGTGTGTCATGTCGGCCAAAGTGTTGTCTCGTTTCCGACAGGCACATGCAAGGAGAATTAGAGTGTTGAAGTAACAGAGACTAAGACAAGCCTAGATCACATTATAAAAAAGTCAATAACAAGTCCTCATGGTTTCTTTTCTTTATCTTTATCCTATCCACTTCTATAAACTAATGTAGATAAAACAGTTGATAATACGACTGCACTACATACCTCTTTTGAGAAATTATCAATTCTGTACGGCACGAAGCCTGTGTCGTCATCAGAAAGAAGAATGAAATTTGTTCCTGACTTGCCAATGCCGTTGTCAATTATCTTCTCATCTTGAATGATATCAGCATTCTGCACTTCAATCCGTATAATATTCGATGCACCAGACACATAATTCCGCATTTTCACTTGTGTATCGCCAAGATGATCTGGAAGAAAGTTACCTGACCACTGCCATCCAGGTTCATCAAAACGGACTGCAAGAAGTAACTCCCTATAGCAGGTTCAACAAGCAATTAGAGCAAAAGTTACCAAATTAGCTGATGTGTCATGTTCGTAAGAAGACTTAACGACTGGCAAAACAAGAGGGCTCAACGGCTCATGATGCAGAAGCATCATCCAAGGCAACAGTTAATATTGCTTCCCAAAAGTTTTTCATCAAGACATTTATGAAATATATCCAGTCATAGTGGGGATGTAGATCCACACAGATGACGCAAACCAGCAGTCCAAGCTACAGTTAGCATATATCTGTCCTAGTACATTCATTGTTGCTAGATTTAAGTGGATGTATAAGACTAAGCAGCAAAAGTTACTACATGTAGAGACTACAGTTCATTAGCCCAGTAATATCAGTAGATTACCTTGTTGTGTCTATCCAATGAAGATGAGAGTGTTGACCAACGCCTAAATGGAACACAAAATCGGTGCCCTTCTGTTTATAGCATAAAGGCTTGCTGCATGCATTACTTATCACATATCTGCCGAAAAACAAAAGAAAAGCAAACAAAAGAACCTCAGCAAAGATTGTTAAGGCAATCACACACATACATAGGCCTGAGACAAGCCAAGCATCAACACTAAAAGCTCACTCAAGGCATCTGAGTTACTAAGTATTTTGACAGATCAGGAACTGATTGCTTCCAGGCTATACTTACCAAGACCCAAGCACATTTGAACACATTTAAAAGTCATTAGTTGATAGATCAAAGGGGAGGGGGTCTCAGATACAGCCTCTTCGTCAGTTTGGATACGTCAGGGTTAAGACCTCGGAGCTCCACAAATCCTGCTACCGGTGAGACCTTCATATTGGATAATTATTTTAGTGTCATAGACTTAAAGGTAAATCATAGTGCAGTTGCAAAGTCCACTACCCAGATAAGTTATGCTCAATTTATTTGCAGAATTTTCATTTAATGGAACTCTTAACTCCCCAATGAACCCAAAATGAAGCGATATATTTAAATTTCTTGGTGCAATGGTTAGGCAAGGGAGACAAGAATGTTCTGGAAAACCACGAGATGCCAGATCACTTTAATAGGTTATAGGACACATGATCCTGATGAAAGCAAATTTAACGATTATGCAGAAAGCTTGAGCCTCAGATGTGATGAGCCTGATTGAGCTGCACAGACCTTAATTAACTCTCTCCCTGTGTCCCATAATGTTCCCCCTATTCTAATTTTCTGTTGGCCCTGTAACATTGTCCCATTTCTTATTTGGCCAAATTGGGATCACTTTATCTCTATAGTTAAATGTGCTAGACAACCCCCCCGCCCCCACCAACACAATAGTGTTCTTGAAGAATTGCAAAAAATCAATATGGGGCAAACATAATGAGACAGAAGGCGTATAGAACTTAATGGCCGAGCTGACTTTTTGCTTGGCTCATCAACATGCCTATGTACATTCAAGAAAGATCACCAAATCCAGAGTATAGCAGAATATATCACCTTGGCTGGAACGTGATGGCTCTAGTCCGCCCCATAAGTGGTGTATCAAGTAGATGTGAGGTCACAGATATAACAGCTGCAGAACTTGTAGATGGTTGTGGAACCAAAACAGCAGTTGACCCACTAGGAGCAACAAGGAAAAAGGGGCTTGACCATGATGAGCTTGGTATGTGTTCTATGGGGCATTCGGCATGGTATCTGCTTATTCTGACCATTATTTCACTAGGAACTGCACTTGGATCGGGGGAGTACATAACCGGCTTAGCTTTTAGACACTCATTACTTGGAACATTGGAGACTTTATTCAAGTTTTTTATTGAATCCTCTTGTATGGTCAAATCCAACTGGTTCACAGATTGATGACGGTATATAGAGCCATGTGAAATTGATGACTGCGTTAGGAAGATTCCTGAATGTGGACTGACAATTTCTTTGGAACAGATAATATGATTCTTTGACAGATAACTTTCATTGACCAAGTTTAAGGTTCTAGGTTCTGGCCTATCCTCAGATGGTAAGAGATGAAGCCCATTTTTTTGATCAATAAAGAATCCTTCCTCAGTCGAGTCATAGCAACTCGAAACAACACGATAGTTTCCTTTTAGTTCACGGTCAGATCTTGAAACTGTCAGTGCGAATCCTGTGCAATTGTACAACAAAAATGGAACAGAAATGCAAAGTTCCCGAGCACCAGACAATGAATCCATCCTCTTCTCAGTTGTAACATATGTAGAGCCTAGCAGTATACACAGTATGGTGGATATTAGAGAACCGAATGAAGGAGGATATCTAAAAGTTATAGAAAACCAAAATTACCATCAGACAAGTCAGCACTAAACGTAATAGTCTCTGTCATTGATAATACAATTCCACTGGGCTTAGCTGTTGAGCAGAATGTTTCTGCCCGCGGGAATTTAACTGCTGCTGGTTTAAATCCATCAATATTGAACGTCATATCCAGATCATGTGAAGAATCAACATGGAAAAATGAGGCTTCTTCCTGAAAGAACAATGAATATGTTAATAAATGTTTCCTGAAATAAAATACAAAGTCTTGGCAGAAGAATTGAAACAAAGCTTCAGTATACCTCCCTTACTACGGCTGTGTGAGTGGCTCCACCACCTTCTATAGTAATAGAGATTGCATGGGGAAGATAATTTTTAACAGTTAATGGTGTAGTCAGCGTCACACGATGAATGAACCTGGTCTTTGACCTTTTAGAATTGTGTAGCTGATCACAAGCTGTGGCTGACTGCTTCACAGAGTTATTGAGATAGGGTGATCCCCTTGCCAGTCTCCCAGATAAAGATAAGCTTGTGTCTTGAACTGATAGGCAACAACGAAACAAATAACTGCTTGGATGAGATGGATTGCAAGCAAGAGATCTCAAAAACCCACTCCTGTTTGCAGTTGAGAGAATCATCGAAAGATTATGCACTTCACTCCACAAATAGCTGTTACCACGAGGACGCCACCTCATGTGACCTGCTTCTGCCAGATGTAAAGGAAGAGGAAATTCCTCGCCAGGATATATTGGATCTACAATCTATTGTTTAACAGGAATCGGAAATTTGTGATATCAATATTGCAATAAGCAACAATAAATGAATTCACAACAAGCAGCTGACAATTGAAGATCGATACTCTTTTTGTGTATACCTTTGAGGACATGCCAAACGGAATGTCAAATCGTAGCTCCAATGGCATTGATGTTGAATTTTTGAATATGACCTGTTATAAGAAAGTGTAAAGAAGACATATTTGCAATCAGAAAGTGTAAAGAAGACACAGCATATACAAAAAGTGAGCAGAAACTACGCCATTATGGAAAGAGCTAGCCATCTCACTCACAGTGGAATACAGTTGGATAAGCTTGCTATACCGCTGCAAAGAGACATCAAACACTACAGGTACAAGAAGCCCAACATTTGCATCTTCCCTCTTGTTGTCGTTTGAAAAGTTTACCTCAAAGTATGTGAGACCAACAAGATCCATGGAGATTGGTTCTGATCTGTCAGAAGTACCCTCAAATTGGATAGTCATGAAATAATGCTCGGCCCTGTTTGATAATTTCCTGCTAAATCCTTCGGAGGAAGAAGCCAGTCTATAACTAAATGCTTGTTCCTCTAGTGTCCCATCAATGTAAATAGGAATAGAAGCACCTGGTGGAACAGTGTTGTTGTATGCTGATATTGAAACATCAACATTCTCAGCGCTGCCAAGCCCTTGATAGACATGGAAGACTAAGGGCAACGAGGTCATATTATGAATAGTATAAGAAGCATATCTTCTTACGCCCAAATTTTCAAAACATTGAAGATTCTGAAGTCTTTGGCTCTTAGGAACCTCATATATCTGCACCAGGCTCCTAGCTTCCTTAATCATCTCAATAGCCCTTAATATAACCTATGAGTAACAACAATAAACATACAAAATTTAGGAAAAATGGTCAACTAGTACCTTTACTGTTTAATTAGTACCTTATACACGAATTTGGCCAAAAGAGCCAACAATCCAGCATTGACTCTTGGTCTCCCTCCAATTCCAGAAAAAATCAGCACTTTACTGATTTTGGACGGTCGTATACCATAATTACTCTTGTGTTTAAGGTGTGAACTTGAATACAAAACCATAAGCGAGAGAAACTTAATCTAAGCTAAGACCGATTTTGATAATTAGTGAAGCTACCAAAGCCTTCCTATACAACACCCAAACTGTTAGCAGTTGTGAGTGAAGCCATTATTTCGGTTTAGAAACCTTAGTGGAGTTGGGCCGAGTGAAGGTTAGGCAAAGCTAAGTTAGATTCCTTAACCGGAATCATATCACCCACAGTCCCACACATGTTAGACCCAACTTATTTTTAAGGGTCTAGGTCTACGTTCTTTGGAACCAATGGGTAAGGGTCTGATCTGGATTTGAATCTTAATGGGCCGTTTCTAGGTCAAGGGTCAATGAATGATTTCACACCAGACCCTCCCCAGAACCTATATATCATTGTTTGCCAAAACAATAAAGAGTCCAAAATAAAAGTTAAAAAGTTGCAATTTACACCTAAATCATTGCCATCCATCTAGAAGATGCGAAGAAAAGAGGTCAAACATCAGAGATAGGACACAGAAAGAGTGGTTGTTGAGGAAGAGAAAGAAAAGAGGCAGCATGTGACTCTGAAAAAAGGGGGGAAAAGTCAACGCTGGATTATTGACTTATCTGGCTGCAATTTCCATTCAGGATCCCATTATAAAAGAGTTTGTCTTACAAAGTACTTTTTGAGAAAAAAATTATTGAAGGCGCTATCTCACAAATAGAGTGTCATAAAAAATCCAATACGACAAAATAACCATAATTATAATTACAAACTACATGGAAAATATAATGAGCACATACCTCACAGAGTGATTTTGTGATATTTATATTCAGTTGAGTGGTTGACACAAGTTCTATATCTGTGATAATGCCATTGTGAAGAAGAGCATTCTTGTCATGATCTCTGATCATATTAATCTGAAAGCTCCAAGGCTCTAGAAAGGGTTCCCACAACACCTGCAAATGCAAAGCCAACCAATATAATATATCATAGAAAATAGTATTAGAAAGAGTGTCTTTGAAGCTTTGATAGAACACCTTATGGATGTTATTGTAGTTGACAAGCATGTCTCCCTCAGCAATGATTTTTGCAGTATTTTCTACGAGGACACTTGTTATGAGCACATTGCTCATGAGTAGCTCTATCAAAGGCCCGTTGCAGCTCCACTGCACAAGACAAGGAAAGAAAACATGGAAACAAGAAAATTTCAAGTGAACAGGAATGAGCAAACAATTGATTCGATGCATAAGATCAAAAATGACAAAAGCAACAACTATATCTTTCGAGTCTATCATTGACAAGAGTATCAAGTGCTCGAAAAACTGATCTATATCAGATTACTCAACCTGAATAACCCAACCTCAAACTATACGCTAAATTAGATAAGTCAACCTAACGCAACCCCAATCAACCAAAACTCAAAATAATGTCACTATATATATATATAAATTAGTACCTACGAGAAGGCTTCTTAGGGGAAGAAGTAAAAGTAATTGCAATTTCAGTAAAACAGATTATGTTTTTTCCAAAAAGGATTATATAGCGGCAAGATCACATGAGAAAACGTCTTATGTGAGAAACGAGGACTTAGATTCACAACACTTCTTCATTAGAGTCACAACAACCCCCAAAAAAATATTTGTTTTTTTTGCTTTTAAAAGGTTGGAGTCACAAAACTTCTTCACTAGAGTCACATTAAGGTTGGAGTCACATTACATCTTCATTAGAATCACAGAAATTTTCACTCAAAGTCACAACAATGCTTTTTCTAATGGTTGTACTGTTATTCATTAGAGTCATTGTAATATATAAAGCTATCATGAAAAGCTAAATGCCAGTAGACTTGAAATGACCACATTGAACTGAAGCCAGACCAAATGGACTTGAACTGAACCCAATACGAAAGACCTGTATTCTGCCTCAAAGAGCATCATTATCATATGCCTCAAAAGGAGTCTTAAACAGTTAAGTGATAAGCAATAACAGGCATTAAGTTATTGCATTACTTAAAATGTAGACTAATGTAATGGAATTTTCAAATATCCACCGATTTCATAACAGCTGTATACGCCGCTTAGAGATGTTATAGAGTCAATAATTGAACAGCCTAAATACATAATTGTTCCATAGATGCACACATTTCCCCGGGAAAGATACCTAACCAACTCCGTGTTTACTATCAGTTATATTCAATAATATTTACTCGTCAAAAGACAAAAGTGACTTGAAGCTAAACAACCCCATAAAGACTTCTAAATATCCTTTAGTTTTCTGTTTTCTCCACATTAGTAGTAGAATGAATGTTTAGCATGACCTACAATGTAAATGATTGGGTTCTGAATCCAATACAAGGCTGACCATGAAGCTTGTCTATGAAGGAAATATATCCAGGTGCTTGAAGCAGCCTAAATCAATTTCAAATTTCAATCACCACTTCTACATTTGGAACACTATAAGTTGGAGAGAAGATACATCACAAATGAGATGCTAATGATAAGGCACCCCACACCAATTTCCACTAAATGCCACGAACCATGTGTCTTAACTTGTACCTTTATTTCATTTTCTGAGGAAAGGTAACACAGTAGATCGATAGGAAATCTTTCTCTAAGATGATTCAGGGTACCGTCGATAGGAAATCTTTCTCTAAGATGATTCAGGGTACCGTAGACAGATAATAGATTTTTACTTTTGACATTTTAGGCCGAGTGAGTGCTTGGACTTCAAAACACAATCTAAGACAGCCGAGTTTGATCAAATATTTCAACAAGCATGTACAAACAACAGCCTTTTTCAACCAAGAGAGGATATTTAGCTCGCCTATACTTCATTATCAAAAAATTTAACAGAACAATATGGTAACACCTAAAGCAGGGCTGAGAAAAGAAAACCAATAAACATAACCATTTATTATTTTGTTTATCCCATTTGACAAATAAGTGATGCCATCCTTTCTCATGCCTCAAGCAGGGCTGAAAAGGTCATCTTTAACTGTTAACCTCTTATTTTCATAGTTCTTAAACTTTTAGCCAACCTAGAAGAAATAACAAAAAAGGGAGACCAGGATAACAGTGAGATTTTATTGATGTTTTGCATCAAATCAGCAATGGCTGCAGTACTCCATATACGTACCAGCTAATCAAGCAAAATGTACAATAAACGGACAAAGCAGGTCTACGGTGGTAGTCTTCCTTCCTCCTCCATTTAACATCACTCAATTATTCAGTCACACAATTGTTCCATATTCTCCAGAGACAAGTATATTAGATTCCTTAGTCCTAAGAAATCTTTCTAGGGTGAGAGAGGGGGAAAGCCACAAACTTATGAGAGTTTTACTGAGCCCGTGGGAGTAATTTCTGTAAACATTCAAATTTCTTTACCTTAATGAACATACGTACATCAAAAATAGTTCCCACCCATTTTTGGCCACAGAAAGTTTTTCAGAAAAGACATATAATCAAGGAGCTAGACATGTCGACATGGATATTCAAGGCTTGCTCATTGTCTGCAAAGAATGTAAGTGACTCGCATACCATAATGCCAGACAGCATCAACATGAACAATGCTAGACAGCATCCACCTTTTATAAATAGAAATGGCAAACTGGCAATGTAACAAACAGCATAATAAAGTACCAAACAGCACAGCATAAGAAAGTTTTCATAAACATAGGTGGAAAATACCCTTCCATCGGTCAGCAAAAGAGAAACCTTCTTTAGTTGCAATTTCAAATCCAAACTCCGAAAGCTGATCTCCGAATAATCAGCTTCTGCTGTTCCAAACTCAATACCATGCCAAAAGTAGAATACTTGTTGTGACAACCAAACATCAAAAGATTCACAATGGACCTCCACATTGACAGTCAGTGGGACCTTCTCGCATTCAATAATCTGGATCTCCGTCCCGAGCTGAGACAGCTGGAAGAAAGGCCACGACTGTACAGAACCACTCTCACATATCCCTACCGATCCAGTTACTTTGTGAAAGTTGGTTTTAAATTTCACATTACGGTCATGAACATGTAGTTCACTGCTTTGGCTCTGCAAGGTAACTGTTAAGAATTTGCTGTCCTTCCCTCCAATCATTGCGTTAAGAGTTTCTCTATTAGAATCAAAGTCCTCTGATTGAGCAAATGCCTCTTCATTAACCCACACAGGTATGTGGCATGACAAGCCAATTTTTTTAGACTTCACAACTATGGCAACAGCACTGTGTGCCAATATATCTGACTGTGAAGTTGATATAGTCAGAGATTGCAGGGACGTTGGAACCGAAAGATCCACCAGCCCAGAAGTTGAATCAGATGTGTCCACAACTGAACCTAGTGGGAGTTTTAGAATGCAATAACGCACATGATCAATCAACATAAGCCAATCAGATAGATGAAACCATATCTCTAAGGAAGGGATTGCAATCAAAAGCTCAGTTTCGTTTTGCTGAATGGAAAGACAAATATCAAAGACTGATGCAGAACTGCCATCTGATAAAAATTTCGCTAGATAAATCGGATCAGGTGATGCAGACAACATTAACGTAGTGAATTGGATATCCGAACATGAAATCATGTCATTTTTCAAAGTTGCTGATAATATAAAACCCATCTCCATTCTCCCAACCACATCTCGAGAATTTGAGTCTCTTTTCAAGCTGATTAGATTTATAGACATTGAATTGACGCAGCACCTAATGTCAATCACAACCATGCTTGAATCTTCTGCAGTTGCTTTACTGCTATCCTTGAGAGACTTCGTTAACAAAAGAAAACCAGGAACGTCGCTAGTGAAACACATGGATTTCTTGTCAACCAATGCATACATATCAATTACCTCTGCTAGTGCTTCAAACCCACACAGAAAATTTTTATCTGTTGAAGAGACCAAGAGTTAAGCACACACATGTAAGGAAAAAAAGGAAGCAAAGTTAAGCAATATATACATATAATATGCCTATCTGAACATCATTAAAAGAAATCCCACCTTCAGCAACAAATTCACAATGTGAAATTTTTGTCATGATACATATTGGAGAGCCTGTTGCAGATGATTGAATTTCACCTGAAAGCCTAAGCCAAATATCAACACCAAGTGACTGAATTAAAGTACAGCTTTCATATTCAGGTTTTTTATCAGATATAGAAGTATCACAGCCAATATCATTGAGAGTTAAAAAAGAAAGATGCAAATCCCATCCAAATATGTTCAAAGAGTGAGCTCTATCAGCCACTTTATCCACTGGAATTGAGAACTCCGACAAAGTAACAGTCAATGCTTCATCCAAGACATCGTTGTCAATAAAACTGCAGTAAAGCTGTTGTAGATCAAGCTTCAGAAATTGCTTATTATTGCTTTCAACAGGTGATATTATGATAGATTCTAATATCTCAAACTTATAGACAATCGCTCCATGATTTTCTGAATCAATATTCTCTGTTTTGTCTGTAGAATTATTCTTACTATCATCTGATGTCCAATCAGGTAAAGAGAAGTACCCTATCAATATTGCTAAATATTCCGGAGGTATGACACAGCAAACATGTTGAATGCCAAAGCTTATCTCCAAATTAGAATTCATATGGTAAGCAATTCCTTTTCTTACTCGTACATTCAGCACAGGAGAACGATAAGGAGGTGAAGGCCCCCATAGAAACTCCTGAAATTTACATGTCCACCACTCGGAAAAGAGAGTCAGCCCTTCCACCGAAGAAAGTACATCAAACTGGTCTGACTGACTAATAACTGAGACATTACCAACAGGAAGAGTAATGTGGCCCAAAACACATGACGAATCATGAAAATGTATGCGGACATTGGCAAGATCTAACTGCATATACAAAAAACTCGAATCGACACAGTTGTCAGCTACCTCTGGGACCTTCACTGATTGTGAATATAGATTCTTCTTAGTGTCTGGATTCTTAATATTCTTGTCTCTTGCTCTAAATTTTCTCCATTCGGGAATGATGACGGCACTATTAAGACTCCGGAGACAACCAGAATTACGTATTGCAACAAAAGGGAATTGATCTAGGGGGATGCTTGCCAAGTCAGCAAATCCATTCTCACAAAAATTTGACATACCAAACCTCTGGAATTCAAAAGTAGGAACATCCGTTGGTTTCAACTCATGGTGAAAAGAACTTTTATCAACACCAGAACTACCGTACATTAATTTGTCACAAAAACGAACTAGCAATTGCACCATGTAGGGATAGCAATGAAATTCAATCTCACTCAAGTATAGAGTGCAATTATGATGATTTATCTGCCCCCTTCTGTGAAGTATATAATGTAAAAAAAGGGACTCATCCGATGATTTTTTACACTCATCATGACCAGCATCCTCACTTCTTACTGCTTCACCACTAGGCATGCTGGATGAGCAAATAGTGTTGCTGCTACTCTCATCCATCTGCCTGTAGCTGGTGATCTCTACTGTTCTCATAGAAACCCAGCAATTTTCAACTTGACTATGAGCAAACCTGTAAAAAATTATATTCAAACATGTACCAGAATTCAACATTAGAAACCAAGTCATCCTCACTAAGACCGAGAGAAAGAGAGAGAATAAAGCATGGCCTCACTTCAGATTCAGTTGTTGTAAACCAATCAGCAAAATAGAGCAATTATCTCTATCATCATCAAGATCAACTTCCATTTTGAACAGCTCAAAGATTGCAGCTATGGAGAAACAAAATGGCATTGCTGGATAACTTGATGTCATACTTGGTGAGAGAGAGTTTGACATCCAGACTTGCTTAGAGTTAGAAGATAAAAGGTGAAGATGTTCCACTAGGCTTAAGAAAGCACCGTGAATGACTGCAGAAAAATGTACATGGAGTGATGATACAATAAGATGAGCCTGCAATAAAATAGCTCGGGTTAAAGAACATGCTACCATAAGGGAATATATTAGAAAATATCAGATATTCATCTGTATCAAATGCACCCATTTAGTGCCTCCACACACACACACACACACACACACACACAAAAAAAAAAGAAAGCAGCAATGTTCCGTATAATGACAAAAGAAATATGAACAACATTCTATACAGATACAACAATATAATTTTAGATAATCAGTACCGAAGTTTCCATATTTGTCCTAATTGGAACAAAATTCTTATTTTGTTTTCTCCAGAACTATTTCATGAAAAATTGTAAGTGCTCTTATAGAAAGATATACAAAGTAAGTTAAGCACACGATTAGTGGTACAAAAGTTTCATCCTTTGTTACATATCACTATAATTCTTTTAGTTGGAAATGCTCAGTGTACCATGTAGCCGCTCCTTCACAACCCTTGGCAAAACTGACTCAAACTTGGATGACCCAACAGGCCGGCACATACACAGGCTGACCATGTATATGAAACTAGATGACTCAATTCTGACCCAAAATGAATCAGACTCAACACAGCCAATGACTCATTACCCAAATACGATCCGAACTGAACCCTAGCCGGATGACCCAATTTCCACCACTAGTGAAGATACTTAGAAGTCAACCTACAAGAAGTATTTTGCTTGAGATATTAGTTATTCACAGGTTCCTGTACTTATACACAGTAACAGAGATCCTTAAGAAAATTATTTTGGAGACATGCACACTCAAAGTCCGCCTTTCAAGTAATATCTATATTGCAACAAACAAGACCAAAATAGTGCTTGTGCGAAAGATAATCAGCCAGGATCCTAATTCTGATGTACAAAATTCAAATTAAGGATTCTAGAGATTAAATTATGTGTTTATATTTTGAATTCAATAAAGCACATGCTCATAACAAGGAGGTGTGTGATCATGTCTCTAAGCACTTTATATTGAAAAGCTGAGCTTCCAAGCAACTGAACAAAGTAGATCTTACTGAAAACTTCAAAGTATTGTCCAGTGTTGATCAGGGGGAAACAGAGGTCCTCTCCTAGCTCTAAGAGCTTAAATCAAGGAGACTTAAACAATATGTCACTACCAGCCGCCAGGTTACTTATGTCACGCAGTGCACTTTGTAATTTTGTACCACATGCCAACAGACCTGTAGCAGTTCGTCAGACAATGTTTGTTTCTTTCAATTACTGATGCAGGACAGAACAGAACTCCCCAGTTATGCTAATACATATTCTTAAAGAATTCATCAATTTTGCTTTCTGAAGTCTCAACATTATGAGCAAATACTTACTTTAAGAGACTTTGGCATGTAAATGACACTAGCAATCATAACAACTAAATATAAAACTTCTAAACTCTGAGTTGCAGTGTATAAACTGCTATAAAGCCAGAGTAAGCATACAAATTCATGTATACCCGAAACAAAGATACCCCAAATGTAAGCATGAAAGGATAATATAAAACAATGCAGTCACCTCCAATTGCTTCAGTATCATTTCATCTGGGATGATGCAATGAGCAAGCGAGATAGAAGCAGAAAATTTCTCAACTACTGGCACTCCCTGAGGTAAACAGGGCATGATTAAGGACACCTGCAAGTCAAGATCAATCCCCATGAAATAAATACTAGACTAAAGATTTATAGGTATCAAAGGGTTGCCATTGAGCAAGACTGACCTGAAAATCATCCATGCTCACTTCAAACGAGTCATATATGTCATTGAGCTGCATTGCATTTAGAATATCATTATCATCTTCAAAAGTAAGCCACTTCCTCATGATCTGAAATTGATCTTTTCTTTTGGCAACAGGAGGAATATCAACGTTGGAAGACACCCGTAGACCATTAGTCTGTATTATCTGTACTCCGCAAAGCAGTATAAGGGAAAAAGTCATCATTGCATGCAAGAAATATTATGAACAACATGAGATAAACAAACATCTGGACTTGTATTCAAGAGGTCCACAGAATGTACTAACTCCCATGGGCAAGATTTCTCCTCCTCCAAGCCCCAGACAAAAGTAAATATTTCCCAAGATAATATAATTAAATGGATAATGTCAGAGAAAATAGAATCAAGTGTATCATATGTACATGCAAACTTCAAAACAGAACAAAAATGGAACCAGTTTTTTTCAATCAAGAGAAGAGAGAGATCAATGAGGTCTGCATATCCTCGTCCAACTATAGAAGCTTAAGTATACTTGCAAGATTAGAGGTCTCATTCACCTAGAGAACCATCAGCTGTAAAGCAATCCACCTTTTCGCATCAATTTTCTAACCATAAGAAAAGCAATTTCAGAAGAGCAGCAAGGCATACTCATGTCCATTAAATTAGGCTAAGAAAGTTGATCCACATTACCATTAGAAGAAGATTGTAGTTATAGTTAAATCACCACGGTCTCACAAAGACATGGGAGAAGCATCTCAAGGGTGTTGTAGTGAGTATCATGAGTGTTGTCATGGGAGTTGTATACAAATTGGTATAATTCAACTTTCAGCATTATAATCCAACTATTCAAGCAACGCTAAATATTTTTTGGAGCCTAGCTCTTATGGTGTAAATATGATCCATACCTTATTGCATTCAGTCTCTTGCTTCTACACTTCATCAGGAGCATGCTGACTGCTTAAAAGTTGTATACAAATCAAGTTCAAAGACTTCTATCTTTCACAATTGTTGCTTTGTTAGTCTTTTTCGACATAAAGACATACATACTAATGTATTCAAGATCATTGAGTTTTAATATGGAAGTAGAAAATTTACAAGCAACATGATTACAGCTAAGTCAAAACTCATTCACTATAAAGTTTATTAGATCCAACCAATACCACTGTTTGGCACCTGAGCCTGTTTGCTACTCCCTCCGTTTCAAAATATAAGGCACGCACGATGTTCGACATTGAACTTTGACCGTTAATTACTCTCAATTTACGTGAATAAAAAATTTAAAAAATTAATGTTATTATAGTATTTTTCATGACGAATCCAACGGTATAATTTTTTAGATTTTTATTTATATACTATGAGAGATATTTGTGATCAAAGCAAATTTTCGTAAAGCGTGAAAAATTGCCTCCTTTTCACCCCCTCCTGATAAAGAAGACAGCTTCTATTGGACATCTACCAATTAATGAGCTTCAATAGTCATCTGATGGCATAGAAGAATACAAAAGCCGACATCTATGGATGCATTAAAGATACAAGAGGCAACAAATTTTATTTGGACATGCCCTATTAGAATTAATCCTTAACCAAAAATTGTTTCAACACAATATTAGTTTCTTGATAGCTCTATGAATCGTGCTCTTTTATAAATATCGTTTTATAAATACACACACACACACACACACTCACACACACACACACACTCTCACTCTCACACACACACACACACACATATATATATACATAATATACATATACATATATGCACACACACACGTGCGCACACGCACGCGCGCGCGCGCGCACGCACACACACACACACACACACACACACACATATATATATATATATAATATATATATATATTATATATATATATATATATAATATATATATATATATATATATATAATCTATTATCTATTATACAAAAATTTCAGCAGGTACTAGCTAGTATTCTTTTACTTGTTAAAAAAGCAACACCACAATATTACATGTGTCAGACAAACATATCATGATATTGATACTTAAAAAACATGTGAATGGAAAATTTTAGAGAGGACAGCGAGAGAAGAAGACCATTAATGGTCCAACAAAACAAATTACCTCGAACAAAACGAATAGTAGAATATACATTAGAAAAAGCGAGAGTATCCTGGAAAGTACAGACGAGAACCTGGGGCCTAATGTGAAGGACAAGTAAATTACCATGCTGCATGTTTCTGCCTTCTTCACATTTTCCCAAGGAAGACAGATGGAGATGTTAACAAAATTAAGATCCCAAATGACTCTCTGCCGACAAGACAAAATATATCTGCAGCAGAACGTCAAATCAAACTTAGCATAGACATTTACAATCTATTAGCAATTGAAAATAGCAACTTCATTGCACCAGATATGTATTATAACAAATGCATTCAGGCAGTGAAAGTGATGAAATCCATGTGCAGCATATGATAGTCAACTCATACCATATAATCAATAAAAGATGCAATCAGTTCTAAGCAGTACATGTCAGTAACATTCTATGTGCACATGGAAAACCTAAAATATGAACACAGAACATTGTTCACATATGCACACACCAACTTTCCTACTTCTGGGCCCAGATACTCGTGAAGAATCTTTTCAGTTATGTGCGGAAAGATAAAAATGCAATTACCACAATTTTGGGAATTCAATTAATCTTGTTAGGTATATTGTGGTTAGTTATGCTTTCATATGTTCAAGCTTAACTATTCCAATTGCAAAGGATTCATAACATATTTATCCCAATCTTCCAAATGATTCATCTAGCTAATAATGCAGAAAGTTTTCCATACTCAAACTTTCTCAATCATCTCCAAAATATCATGCAATTGGATAAATCTAATGCAAATTCTATACACCAATCAGAGCCTCACAGCATGATCAGCATCATTGCCCATAATTGCATAAATGCATTTCATGACATGTAGTGTCACTCGGTTTCCATCTATCTTTCACAAGATATCAATGTCCAGGTCTTTAAAGTTGAATCTCAAAAACTAAGCCACAACACTCACTCTGTTTTAGATTGAAGTCGACTTTTGACATCTTTAATCCCATTAAGCGACAAAAGGACCTGAGAAACAAGTACAGCATCATCAACACCAAGCAAGTGCTTGATTGTTCCCAAAAAAACAAGCAGCAGTAATCAAAGAGACAGATTTTTCAAGCAACTTGTCAGCATATTCGGTACCTAATTAGCAAGACCTCAAATTAAAAGGATAGTTAGCTTAAAGACAGAATTTTAAATTGAAAGTTTCTGTTTAGGCTTTAATGAACAATCCCTTCTCCCACCCATCCCTACCAAAGAAAAAAAATAAAGCAAGACGATGAAAAGTCGACTGACATAGAGCACTAACAAATCAACCCGTGCAGTTCACTTATGCCAGGAAGATGATCGTGGCAACGTGAATTACTGCTGTTAGCATCTGGCAACCGAGAAACGTAACTTCAGATAAAAAGAAAGCGTACTCTTTGCTGCAAGGATTTATGATGATCCAAAATACTGTAGAACTCCAAGAAATGAAGAAG
This sequence comes from Beta vulgaris subsp. vulgaris, assembly GCF_026745355.1. NCBI lineage: Eukaryota > Viridiplantae > Streptophyta > Magnoliopsida > Caryophyllales > Amaranthaceae > Beta > Beta vulgaris. The sequence goes on along the minus strand of NC_079202.1, from coordinate 41,621,154 downwards.
AAACGTCAGATCGAAATAAAGTTCAACCGGCTGAATCGTTACCTGGGCATAACAAGTAAACATTTTACAGTGTGGAGCGATAAACAAGGGTATACCATTTACGTCTTACGAGAGATTAACAATAGATAATGTCTAATTTAAATTTTTGCAAGTACCGTGAGCTTCAATTCTTCCATCTGGTTCTTCATTGAAATATCAACTTGGATGCTTGCAGAACCTTCTTCACTAATCAAAACATTCTCTTCAGGGATAACCTGTTGCTGATAAAGCAAAACAGCCCACTAATCGTCAAAACTACATGTAGTCACTAGAGATACACACACTAAACTACATTAGTCGCTAGACATACACGCACACGCGCGGGCGCACGGACACACACACACAGAGATAGATGCATTCCAGGATTTCATTCCTTTGGGTTGCTCAAGATGAAATGCAAAGCTCATTTATTACAGGATCATTTATATCCTCGAACCTCAACGGTGTGCCCATATATAATTTACAAGCTTGATTTTGACTAGAAATCACTTATCTAACATTGCCATGGATAAAAATTTTACAATTAGCAAAACAAAATGTCACATACTTAGAAGTCCATGTGTACTATTTATTGAAGGAAAGGAAAAAAAAAAAACACTACTTTGAAGGTATAAAATTTTGGTTTTTATTAACTTTCACAGAAAGTTCTGCAGGAACTTCACATCTTCTAAGAAAACCTGATGCTCATAAACCCAAGTAACAAGGCGTAGGGAAACATAAAAGAACCTGATATACGATTTCGCTCTACTCCTATCAAACATATACTTCCAACCACTATAAGAGAATCAAGATCATCAGAATGACACGCCCAGATAAGACATCACTGAAAAATTCGATACCCTACAAATCATATAATGATACACTAATCCTAAATTATGGCAAATGAAACAAAAATCATGTTCACCAACTGATGTAATAGATCGGATCTACAAATCACCTTTGATCTACAAATTCTATAAACAAGGGCAATATTCAAATAGATCTACACAGCTACATATAAGATACTTATGTGAAACATGCCATGGGATTGAACAACCTTGACTGGTCTGAAAAATGGTGGGATTAAAAAAAAAAAGGCTGATAAGTACATCTAACCAGAAATGCGAGACACTTAGATAAGAGAAGTAGATCCTTTTTAACAAGGAGATAAGAGAAATGGTATTTGTTGTTGCAGAAATAGCTTGTAACTGATGCAATGGACTGGATCACAGCCAAACTGGCGTGAAGCTTTTTCCCATAAAGTTTTACATTCATGGAACTTTAAGCTCTTTTCCCGTTTTTAGTTTGAGAAGTTTTCTTTCAGCGAAATACGACCAAATCTTTCATGATATGACTGGGTATGTACTGTTGGCGGACGAATATTGTGTTAAAGTAAGAGGTGTCTTTAGTTAAATAATTCATTACTAGAGTATTAATTCCGTTTGAAAAAATAATAATGAACACTAATTAGCTGTCCCTTATCAATTACTTCAAAAAAAATAGAAGAAGCATGAGTGCACCATCCTATATTAATATGAAACTGAGACAAGTAGTATACATGATCCAATTTGAATGCCAGCCACGTTCTTATCCCTTCTATGGTAGTCTGGTGTGAGCATGCTGTATATCTGTAGCAATTATGCCTTTTATTTCTGTCTCTTAGCCAATTCTGAGAAAAGAACCGGTGTAACAGGAAAAAAGTCGCTCTAATTTATAGTTTGAAAATACGGTTTTGGTTACGGCCGCGGTAACGGTCACGGTGATGCGGGAACGGTGATGATGCAGTTGTCCTACCGCTAAATATCGGCTTAAACCATGAAACATCCCAAAAATACGGTTTTTTTACACCTTTACGATGCGGGTAATATCGGTTCGGTAAATTTGAAAACCTTTACGACACGGGTGATGCGATACAATACGATGCGGCCTTGTTTTGACACCATGCTCTAATTTGTAAAGTTTCCGTCATCTAATGGATGAGGTGGCGAAAAGGACATGATTTTCATCGCAGCATTCTGTAACAGGATTTAATTGAAGGGGCAAATGAAAAAATCATTCATAGCATGGATAGCCTATTGTTAATTCCCTGCTTCTTAGGACAATTCCGGAATGAATGTATCAAAGTCACTACAATATTGGACCAACCCAAGTTATGTTAATGCCAAATCAAGAACTAGGACATCCCAGATAAGTAGCCACACAGAGAGGTTAAAGAAACAAATACATCCATAAGAGACAAAGAGAATATTTAATTCGACGTTCATCACAAGATCCACATATAGCCACAAAATCCAACTTCCACAAAACAAGTCCATGTAAAGAGTAAAGCATACAAAGAAAAACACCTTTTTCATTTGCAATATTGCCATCTGCTTAGAAGGATTTGTGACTTCTGCAGACCCAATCTTCGCTATTACATTGGTGGAATCCTCCCACCCATTGAACTCTATATGAATGGACCAGCAGTTCAACTCAGCTATCTCTTGGGCCAAATTTCTGAAATTGAAAATTGTTAAGAGTAAAGAATAATCTTCACAAAAAAAAACATTTTTAAAAGAATGCCAGAGTACAGTAAAGGAGGGCTAGAAAACCCCCAAAAGTGTAATTTTTGAAAGGTGAACATGAGAAAGAGAACAAAAAGCTTCAGCTTTCCACTAGCAGGGACACTACACATCCATGGGCATCAGGTAGGTAGAGTTTTATCGTATCTGTAAACCGCCAGTTTATTTTTGAAATCATATTTATCAAACACAGCTGTCTAGGCAAAACTTTTTAACTGCTTTGGTGACTTCACTCAGCACGTATATCGAGTCCAATTTTTGCAAATAAAGACAATTTCCAATTTGCATACATATGTGGAGATCAGAAACTGATGTGTTAACCATGGAATCAAATCTTCACAGTCCTGTCACGAAATGACTGTTACGAAACGGATTTTGAACTAGCCATTCTGCAAAATTTCACTACATAATGCCATGATAAGAACACATCCTTCTTGTCGTGTCATCCATAACATAACATTGACTCGCCATGTTAAACGCTCTTTATATCATTACGTCCATGCAACAGAGAATCAATATACACGCACCAAAGATGGGAAAAAGACTTCGACGAGGGCTTTCATGTTAGGTAATGCATATGAGTTTGTATCTATTTATATCAATAATAGAATGGGGACTTCATGATTCAGGTAATTATTCGGTCACCATAATTATAACCCAATCGTATGATAGGTCACGTCATCTTATGTTATAAAGAATACTTCTTAAACTTAAAAAAATGCAAATTTGAGGTTCAAAATCCATTGCTGTTTTCCGAAAAAGAAATCAGGCTGCGACGACGCGCTAAACACGACTCTTTCCATCGATCCGCTACGTGCCACTTCCATGTCATTGGATCATGATCATTACTGTAAACACGACAGCATCCGCAACTTTTCCTTGGTTTGAACAAAGAATTAGAAAAAGGATTGCAAGGAATATAACATTAGGGAAATATGACACCTATTTATAATGCAAACAGTCAAACAAAAAGATGGAGTCACTCGGGAAAACCGGTGAGGAGTAGTGAGCTTTCTCGATTTCCAAACTTGAGGTTTCTCATAATAATGAAAGTTCCAAGAGAGATTATTACCATTACTTATAATAGTAGAGATTAGAAAATGATGCACCCCTCAAAAAAAGAAAATGATGCACCCTAAAGAGGCAATAAACATCAATAAAGAGAACAAAGAAGGGTAACTTAACTGCTCAGGGCCAAACGTTGCTCCCTAAGACCATTTCTTCCATACCAAGGACTTAACCAAGGGAAAGAACAATAATCATACTTTTGAGACAAAACTCCATTGGCCAAGGTATTGTTCATTACAAAAGCAACTATACTAATCCTAGGCAGGCCATATCTGCATTTGACAACTTCTGCAGAAAGTTCCCGAAAAGCAATGTCCAACCACAAGGCCCCCCTAAGGATCCGACTTGCAAGAAAATTTCTTCTCTCCTCACCGTGGACCAAAGGACGTCTTATCTACTTTCTTAGCCTCTCACCGCCTCTTTATACAATCCTCAAAAGAGAAATGTAATAGTCAATAGCTATACTAAACGAACAAAATGGGATAAGTGTTATACAATCACCTAAAAAAATTAGGTTGCATACAGACTGTCATACTGATAGATTCTGCATTGACCTCAGCAATGGTCAGACGTAGTCAAAGATCCAAGATCAACTCAAACAAAAATCCTAAATACACCATGCTGATTTTCCAAGGAAAACATGATATGTATTACATACATCATCAATCACAACAGAGGGGGCTAAGGGGGTAAAGGGTCTTCTAGCCCCGAACCAATCGACATCCTCAATCAGACATAGCAAAACCATTACTAAGACTAAGAGCCACGCTGTCACAAGACATCATCGACCTCCTACATTTATTACCAGCTTACTTTTGTATTAAGTCTCCCAAAAATTCAATCTAAGTAGAAATACAAATTGAGACCAGGGTTCATTATCGAAGATCCACAGAACCATTTTCATGGACAATGTGGATGATTTTTGTTATCGCGACTCATGACCAAAGCCCATGGTTGCAGTAAGCTCGAAAACCTTTACAATGAAGTTGCGACGAGATTTCATTGATTCAGACAGGTCTTCCTTCTTATCAAAGGTATCCACCTCAGTAATAATACCCATGACATGTATTGTAAGTATAACAAGATTAACCTAATTTTCAAAATAATTGGTGTCATCCTTGAGTAGAAATTAAAAGCATCGTGAGAAGAACATTAGTAAAGTTTGTTTTACGCAACTAAACTCTATGTTGCTCGAACTCTTCATCTCAGCTCAAGTACCCGTGTTCAATCCTCGACACTTAAACATGGGTGGGACACTTGGACACTTCAGTTTGGGCCAAAAAAAATTGAGAAAGTTCCACAAAATAGCCGAGTCGGACACTTGGACACGTACCCGTGTCCAAGTCCGAGCAACATAGGTACAACTTATACTAGTGGCAATAAGTATGATATTTCTAACAGCACCACAGGAGCAAAGATAAAGATAAAAGTAGAACTTTTTGTGCATCTTATATGACCATCTCTTTCTCCTCTTCAAGGGCAATTCACATGAAAATAGTTAAATTTGATGAAATATAAATTTTTTCAGTCTCTGTGATACTTTAAAAAGCACAAAGGACATTTTAATCATTAATCCTAGGGAATATACACTCCAAAAAACATGCTACAGCAAATAGAAGCCTTACGTGGTCTTCATCAATAATGACAGCTCAGTAATGTGGAAGTTGACTGCAAATAGGAATGTTACGTCATTGGAAGCAAAGTTCACAGAAGGCATTGGCTGGAACTTTGTAGCTTCACAAATGTCCTACAGAGAAACAGTACGTTAGATCCTATTGCCACAGCCTGTACCTGGCAAGGAATATTAATAGCTTAATACTGATATATTTTCCCAATTTACCTTTAAGACCTCATCTGAGACTACTCCAGAAAACTGACTAGAATCATCTGTTCCTCCAGCACCAAGCACACCACGCGATAACCAGTTCAGCCATCCACGAGCTCTACCAGTTGAAGCATCATCATTTGGTATCTTTTCTGCAGGAGCACTGCCTTCTATAGCCTGGGATGATACCGAGTGTAGAGAATCCTTGAAGAAAATAATTCACAAAGTTCACAAAAAAATGGTTACACGCAACCTCATCAAAAAATGAACACAACCAGCATCTATTTCCACTACGACAAAGAAAATGACAAAAAATAGAAATCTTTATTACAAAATCTTACTTCCTCCGTTTTTTTAGACCACACATTTTGACTTTTGTCACTAGTCACATACATGACTATGACTATCTCTTGTGATTAGTTCTCAAGGCAAAATATAGTCATGTGGGATCTTGTTAGATTCGTCTAGATGTATATTTACAAAATATCAACTTTTTGTAATTTTTGCTTATTATTAATTAGAGATATTAAGCTTCAAATTAATGCCTCGGCAAATGTGCATGAAGGAAATGAGTCAACTAAAAAAACAGAGGAAGTATTTGCTATCTGACATTCTGACCAGAGATCAAAAATCTGAGCTGGTTTTCATATACCTCCAACTCTTTTTCAGCCACAGATCGAAACCGTAAGATATCCTCTATATCAGAATTCTTTTCAATTTGTTCCAGCTCAAATAGTAAATCTTGATCAACTGGCTGGAAACCAATATGAAGGCTTTAAGATAAGATAGACATGAATACTGCATCAGCTAACAAACAAGTTTTTGCAAACAAAACAAAACAATGATAAGTTACTCTTGATCCAAACAAAACAATCCTCTCCTACTTCATATGAGAACTGAAGACATATGATGAATCTATTATTGATTTCTGCATTATTGGCAACGATAGCTGCAACGATAAGTTAGCTGAAGATCGATAAGCTAGTTGAAACTTGGCCAAAAAGATGACTGAAGATTACAAAGGCGATTCGAAGCTGGACTGAAAGCTGAAAATTAGCTGATATTAAAAAGCTACATTCATCAGCTGAGATTAGTAACTTAACTAATATAGAAAAGTCAGCATTAATTCGAGTCGACATGTAAATGAAAGCTTAAAAATAATGTTTATTGAATACTTATAACTTGAAAAGCTAACAGATATAGGTGAGCTAAATTGTTTACCAAAAAATGTCATAATAATTTTTTTTATTTTAAAAAGTATAATGAAACAAAAACAATAAAGAAAAAGCAAAGAACAAAAAGAACAAGTACAGAAAAAAAACAACTGATTTCTAGCAAGCAAAGCTTTAGTTAATATTCAAAAGTCAAGCATAGTAAATCCTAGTTCCCTCTGTCTTCTCTCTTCCCCTCGCTAGCATATACACGTTCCACATGTATGTTTGGGTAGAGCAATGAGAGGTTGGAAAGGGTTTAAGCCAGAGAGAGGGTGAAAGCTGGGATGGGATTCTAAAAATGATTTATGCAACAAGAATTGTTCTATTATCAGCTTCCACTAAATTAAATCCGAGCATAAGCGTAAAGTCAGAAGCAAATATACATAATTCTTGAATAAAATTCAAAGCAGTATAGTCAGAGTGCAACTGCACAAAAATTTACTATCAAAAGGTATGAACTTGCACAGGTAATAAACGCAGTTACCTGATCCCTCTGAAGGAAATTCAATTTGATCTTATACAAGTTCACATATTTCCGAAGATGATATCTGAGATATATAAATAAGTTACTCAGCATAATAAGAACTCAAGTATAATGTAAAAGAAAAAGAAATGTACATGTTCACAAGAAATAAAAGTTATTGTGAAGCCCAAAAAAAAGAAAAGAACAGCATCAAACAATCTCTATATATTATTGAAACGCACGGGGAATTATTGCACACCGCCACGTGTCACCCCACCTCATACTTTGATGTGGTGCCGCTTTGTCTCCAACATGGCACTCTTTAGAAAATGATCAAAAAGTTTGCATAAGAGAACTCATACCCATGACTTCTTTCTTTGTAATGTCATGATTTTACCACTAAACTATAACTTGTGCTTGTGACAATAATGTCAATCCTAAACTATACTATACATGTTTTTTATCTTATTTAATTCTCCGTGGATCACCCGGGCCAACAACTAGTTACAACTCAAAACATGACCATATAATAGGAAAAAAATATGAACGGCAGAAGCTCAGAAGACATAAAAGTTAGATTAGGTCACCCTACCAACAGATACAGATTCATGCAATTGGAGGCATATTCATTGGGTCCAATACTCAGGCATGAGCAGCAGAAACATACTATAACCTTATATTATATTAGATGAAAAATTGCACCAAGATGCTTCTGCAGAATGGCAGAAGCTCAGAAGACATAAAAGTTAGATTAGGGCACCCTACCGACACATAAAAATCATGCAAATGGAGGCATATTCAATGGGTCCCCAGTACTCAGGCGTGAGCAGCTGGAACATGCTATAACATTATACTACATGAAAAATTGCACCAAGATGCTTCAAATGCAGAATCAACAAGAGCGAGCAGTTATCATGGAAGTCTCAAAATTTTCAAAAATCCTCTGCTAATTTTCAAAATAGGGCCAAAATAGAATGAGAAAAGTTGCAATTATGAAATAGTTCGTCCCCTCAATACCACATCTGAGGGAGTTATGGAATATCATATTTCCTGTTTGTGTTGGAAGTTCAAGATTTTGCAGCTTAACTATTAGAACTCTCCAATGCTCTAACTTTGACAACTTCTCTTTATCATTATATGTCTCAAAAAACTATAAAACATGCACTGATGAGTACTTTTTTCAATTAATCTGAAACAGTACATTTCTATGATGCTCAGACTCGGAAATCCACCTCGGGTATGAATCAGAGAGTCAGGAATGGGGAAAATTTAAAAATCAAGGACATTAAGAGGTGTCTAAATTACAGATAGGGACTCGGCACATTGCAATTTTAATCTTTTTATCAATCTATAGTTTATAAGTATTTTAAATTCTTCTGTTTCTACTTTCTCTCAAAAAGAAAAAAATAAAGAAAATGAATTAAAGAAATATTACAAGAGGTTAAAAATACTTAAGAGCTTTCACAATTGAGCCTTATGTTGGGAAATAAAAAAAAATTATGAGGGAAAAGAAGAGGGTAATAAAAGATTACACGGGAAATAGATGCATATATCAAAAAGGACAAATCCGAACAGGAATATTAGAAAAGGGGCCACAACATCAAAAAGTTAGAGTATGCCATACTGATTAGTTATTACTTCACCACGTGACATTAGCCCGCTCAGTTCTCAGTCTATTCATTGGAGGGAGAAAAGAAAAGAACAGATGTCCTGTCACCCATAAAGAAAAGAAGAGACGAGAAGAGAAAAGGAGCATTTGGCTGCCCAATTAGAAACATCACGCAGCCGTTGCCAGAGAAGGTGGCTGCAGAACTATTGCTGCTTGAAAAATGTACCAAGTCACCATAACAAACTGAATAAAAGCCCTAATGCCTTGTTTCGATGGATCTGAACTTCAATTGCAGATCTAAGGCTTGTCATAACCTACCAAATCCATGTTCTTACTTTCATATCCGACCCCTATTCCGTACTATCCGCACCAGGGTCTGACCATTTTACCATGGGAAGGCTGGTTCAAGGATGAGTATGAGCATCGAAAGTATTTTTCACCCAAACATCCATATATTTTAAACAAATATGTGGTCAGCTTGAAGGAACTTTGACCTGAAAAGGCAAGACTCCAGTTTGTTCCAAAATATTCATTGAAACGAGAATGATATAAGCTCACTCCTCCACAAGAATGGTAACCACCAATGAAAAGCTGTTGGGAATCCATTTCCACATGTTGCACTACCATCTATATTGATTGAGATAGACTATAGAACTATTGCTAAAACTAAGCCAGTCCTCATCCTAAAAAGGCATCGCAAGCATACTCTGAATATGTTTGGGATCCATAATCCATCAATATCTAACTCCAAAGACATCAGAAGCATAGTACCTGAGTATGTCTAAGATTCATGATTCAGATTTCTAGGCTCTAATTAGTTAGACGAAGAATGTTTTCAACGGAAAATGAATTTCCATGAAAAGTGTTTTCCAAGGAAAACACAATCGTAAACTGGTTTTCCTTGGTTTGGTTCCTCACAATAGTGAGAGGAAAAGATAAAAATGGCCGGGAGAACATGGATGGTAGACGAGAAAAAAGGAGAACAAGAAAGAGACAGAAAAATGTGGCATACCTTTCCTTCGAAAGGAATACGTTTCCCGTGGGAGGACTGTTTTCTACCCTTGGTAAAACTAATTTCTAGCCTTCGCAGACCAAATAAAGGAAAATGGGAAAATAGCTTTTCCGAAAATGTTCTTTTTCCCAACCAGACACTCTCCTGGATATAACTAATACACATCTACAAAAACAAAATCTAAATCTAATATTTCCCAGTCAAATAAAGCACATATTAGCAGCAGTAACATGACCACACGATTAAATGCTTCAAAATTAACCACCACAATCAAATATACATCACCTTCAAAGCATACAATCTCATATGTCTTGGAGTTTGTGTGCTATAGACTGGTAGAAATAATAAAATTTTTCCATGAAACTACCCAAGTCTTGATTAATATTTGCTTTTATAATACATGTAATTAAGAATTATATTAGCACACCAAGGGAGTGACATATACAACAGGAGAGCTATGGACAAAAAGGCTCAAGCCCTCAATCCTTCATAGACCAACAGAGCTTTAAGCCTAATAATCGATCCAAAGTTCAAACGCAGGCAAAACTAAACTACACAAATTCTAAGACTAGGTAATGCCAGAAAAACAGAAGGAATTTAACATGGTCGGACATACAATCTTTGCCCAAGATATCTCCATGATGTTTTTTTCAGTTTCTTACGAACATCAGAAAGTACTGATTCTTGAGCATAGTGCCACCAAATCTTCTGCCATCCCTTCAATTTCTTTGATAATGGATAATCCCAGGGACGGTAGCGTCCGTACCTGCATCAAAAAAGCAGAGATGTAAAGTCGATGATCATCACATACAGTACCAACGCCAATTATACCTCAGCCAGGTCGGAGAAATGCCCAGAGGTGAGCATAAGCCATACTTGTAGATAGCACCACATGCATGCCGCAAGTTAACCCTCTTAAACTTGTGTCCTACAGAATCTAACTAGTCTCTGGTGTGTAAACAGTCAATAAGTGGGATGAACCAGAGCAATGTTTTATAGGAGTTCAAAAGTCTGAACAATGCCATGAGGCGGGGAACTTATAATGTCTACTAAAAATACATGACAAAGATTGCCTATGGGTGCATTATCTTCACCTTAACTTATATGAACTGAACTTATTAGACCTGATAGCCCTGAGATCACCTTATGTGTATACTTGATTAGAGCTAATCAGACATGATTAGATATCATCAGACCTAATCAGACATGAAACTAATTACTAGAACGCACCCTACATTAAACCTGGAGTTGAAATAGCCCCTAACACTAGTCGGAATATTGTACACTCTTTCAAATCAAACTGATGAGGTAACGCAGTTTGTCCTTCAGGCTTCAAAGTTCAACCTTAGGGTCGACGGGGATAATTTCAATACAAGGCCCATACATGCCAAATTCAACTTGGATAAGCTTAGAACCCAAAGAAAAACACAGTTTTATATATCATCGAAATAAGTTTTAACTAGTTTAAGGAAACAAGAAGAAGAAGCATATCCCCAATTAATACAAGACCAGTAAAATAAAGCAGAACAATGGAGCATCTGCTACAATTCAGCAAATTTAGTTAACTGTACACCACAGTAGAAGCTAAAGGAGAATTGAAACATGTTTTGGAAAGAGGAGAAGAGAAAGTGAAAGATTATGAAAGAGTTGAGCTTACTTTTCCCTCAACTGGCATGTGCAGATATAGTCTGAGAACTTCAAGATGTCCCGTAGCTGAGCAGGATTTATGGTCATGACCTGAAAAACATCACAAGGGAAGATGATATTAAGCTAAAAAGCAAACCAAACAGACAATGACTTGAAACCCAGAGAAAGCTTCATAACATGTAAGTTGTAACCAACCAGTTTTGTCAACTCAGCAGTAACAGAATATTGTGGAGCATCACGCTCAAGCTTTCCAGACTTTGACACCTTGAATAGAACAAAAAAAAGGTATCAGGGCCAAGCATAAATTCTGTATCTAGGAAAACAATTCCTATAAAGGCATTACCTTCTCAAAAGTTACAAAAGCATTTCAAAAAGTTGAGCCAGTAACAATCATTTAAAGCCCTTTAAATAGATGGTCGTTAAAAATTTGAAGTTCAAAAGAAACAACATTAGCTACAGCTGATTCAGAATAAAAAATCAGTAGACATTTCAAACTATAGCTACGCTGATCAGAATAAGATAAAAATCGTAGACATTTGCCCACCTGAAGAGAGAGATCAAAGGGCATCATTATATAGTCATTTAAATCCACATCAGTTACTGCACCTTGCCACAATTCATTTTCTTCAGCACCATTAGTTCCCATGGAACCCAGAAATCGTTCAAGGGTGCCACAGTGAATTCCCAGACCATGAATCTCCACAAATTTGTTGACCTGGCCACCTCTTGCCTTCGAAGTCAAGGGCCTGAAAACAGTAGACATACTGAAATCATACAGCATATACTACCAAATTAGGAGGCATATAGCAAGACAACAAGAAAAAAGCAGTTCATTTGACCAGTGTGAGAATGTCAAGATTAGAAAGTAACACTTTTAGAAGAGGCAAGGTCAATCTGACGAAAAGTTCGACGGCACAACATGCACAAAAGTAGCTGGATACTCGTATATGACGAACAACAAATCAGATCTCATTAATAATACAACAACCAAAGCATGTCAATGCGGTCTCGAAAAGAAAAGATACATACCAGCGTGGAGAAAATTAACAGAACTCTGTTTCATCTAGAATTAGTAGAGTTTTGCGCTGTTGTAATCACAAAATCTATTTTGTTAAGCCTTCAAATCCCTCCAATTTCAATTATTTACCTAAGGGCCAAAAAATTTCTAATCTCGAGGCGACCTGCACCTTAGCATTCTACACTTTTGACAAGAAGAATAATTTCCTGCATTGTTAATTATTGGTACAATTTTTTCTTTGAGAGAGGTCATCTTCCAAAGCAGAATAGTTCAGCTCTGACAAATGGAGTTCAACTCAAGACTACCATGACCATCAGCCGCTAAGAGCATAGCCAGTCCCCCAAACCTCTGGGAGGCAACATGCAAAAAGCTCAAAACCACAAAAATAATTTGAGAAATGATCGGTTATAACACTTCATTTAACACTAGAAGCATCAGTATGACAATATGACCACAACTACTGGCCACATATCTCTAGTTCCGCCTCTAATCCTTTTAATTTTTATTGCTAAGTGATAAGGAAATGTATTAGAAAGGCATCGAAAGGGTCTCCAACATGTGCAGAAGAAGGGCGAGGGACAAAATCAACAAACAAGCAATCTCAAAGGTACACTATGCAATAAGGAGAAAGGCATACAAGTCAATGAAAAAAAGCTAAAGAATCGTACATATTCATATGTAAAGTAAAGGAATAGCAAGATGTTCCAAAGTGAATTGCTTGGCTCCAACAACATAGAAGTGCAACTTAAAAGCTTCATTAGCACAAGGTATGCCCACAAAAAATGCCAGTTCCTCCCTTTCCATGTGAACGACCAATACCTAAGGGAACCAAAATTTTACAATTCTCTAATCCACTAACTCTTTAGCCATTAGTTGCCACCAGAACATTTTTTATCTGGTCATAGTAAAACACAGATGATCCCAGATGATGAATGTGATTGAACTCTTGAAAACAATTTGGAATGCATGGAGAAAATATTCATAAGCCAACTCAAACTACAAAAGAAACAGCAACTCTCAATCTAATATTTCTTCGCAGGGGGAAATGATTACCCAACAGAAGTTTGCTTTGCAATCACCAAGCTCGAGAATCTTGTACCAAATTGCATCTGCATCAACGACAGTTGGTAAACATTTGAAATAGTGATTTTCAACTTATATCACTTCAAAACAATTTTCGAAAGTGAAATAAAATAAAACAGTAACTACTAGAATAAAAAAGATTCAATAGTCCAAATTAGGAAAAAAAATCGAATTTGACAGAATTGAGAACTAATATAGCCTAAAACAAGATTAAAAGACAATTTTCTGAGCACAAAATTATCTAGCTTAGTTTTTTAATATCCCAATATGTTAATCTATGTTATGTTATCACAAATATCACGGAGTGTATAAATCAAATCAATGCATTGATTAACTAAAGAGGACAGCATTTTGAAGTCACCCAGAATAAAATATAATAAAAAAGTGAACAGTAACTAGGACTGGAGACGTGTCAAACAATAGCTACGACCGGAGGGCTTGAGTGAAAGACACAAAGAAATCAGCCTATTGTGTACATTGTTATCTACAACATCAAGAAAGGCCAAGTGCTATTCCAGATGTAGAAATAAAATCCAAACATACAATATCCGCGACCGCAACACATAAAACTTTGATTTTATGAAGGATCCCTTCACAGTTTTGATGGTATATTTGATTACAGATACATATCAGGTTCAATACTTCAGCACTCCAAGTCTTCTTCACCTTGCTTTGCCCTTTTAGGTTTTGTAGGAAAACACTATCAGGTTGTCCTTCCTCCTTATTTGTTTAAACTCTGAACCTAACTTATCCCAAACAAAGACAGTATCATAGGTGCCAAAAGGGATGTCCCTCTGGCCGCCTATCACGTCTATGAGGATGTGTTATTTAAAATTGGCTTCAAATTCTGCTGGAATCTAAACCTTGCCTGCCAAAGTTCCCTCCAGATTGTGTCATCTTTCCCATCTTAGTTCAACTTGTTCCTTTTTGTCTATATAATATAAAAAATTAAAAAGGAAATCCACCTAATTTACTCAGTCTTCTGTTGTTCACAACTCCAACTTATTATAATCACGAAACAATCCTAAGTTCGCATACATTATTCCCAAGATAAACCCACTTCAATAATCTTGTAGGATGAATTCTTTACTCATGGGTCTATATTGGGAAAAATGAACAGACTTGGAATTTTATGGATTTATTGAAAGAGAACTACACAAAGATACGATAATTCGCCACAAAATTTCCTAAAACAACACAAACATCATACTTTTCATCAATACCTTGAGCACCTTTCGTTTACCAAAGTTATAGAAATTTTTAAAGACACCACAAAGAACAATTATGCCTAACACATTGAATACTTTGAGGGCATATATTAAAACAATACAATATCTTGGGTACACAGTAAACCAGGTACAGCCGCCCAAAATTAAAAAAACAAAAGCAAAAAAAAGGCAATTTTTAAGTGAGCTCCAAATGTTTATAAGTGAGGAGCAGAGGCTTAAAAGTTTAAAGTGAACACTAGGTCTCTTCACTATCATTTTTATTTTGGACTTAATGTTTTTGTAAGTCTTTTCACTTTTTACTCTATTTCTTTCATTTTTTACTCATTTTTCTTCATAAAAATTCTTCTTTTTTTGGACTTAATGTTTTTGCAAGTCTTATTTTACACTATATCAACCATATTTTATTTTTTCTCTTCATTTGCAAGAATTCTATTCTTACATTTCTTTTTTAGACTTCATGTTTTTTTGTAAATCTTCACTTTATACTCTGTTCCTTTCCATTTTTTACTCTTCATTTATAAAAATTCTAATTCACTTTTATGTTCTTATTCTCATTTCTTAGTTATGACAATTCATTTTACAGAATAAATAACTCAGCTGTTAAATAAACATGTATTCCTCACTTTTAACCTCCATCTTTCACTTATAAGCATTCAGAGCTTACTTCAACAAAAATTGAAATAATTTTGAATAAATAAGTATGCATATATATAAACATTTTTCTAAATTTTTGTTCTTTTTTGTAAAATAAATATAATATATAAACATTTTTCTACAAAAAAAATTTTGCGCTAATGTACCTGCTGTGGAAACAAAATGGACTAAATATGCCAGGCACGCGTCGATTAATATTGGATGTGTCGGTTGCATCCAGAACTCAAAAAATGTCCTACATGTAATCTGAATTGATTAGAGGAAATGATTAGTCTGAACTCCAATCTGACTACGCAAAGGGGTGACGAGAAGGAATCGTGGGATTTTGAAGTTATGAATCCTACTAAGAATTTTAAGTCAACAACGAAAAACATTTTAACAAACCACCCTTAATCTTGAGACTTTTTGGAGGGCCTTTATATATATATATATATATATATATATATATATATATATATAGAAGTGAGTTCATATGAGAATGCATACTTAAATGAGAATAAATTTTACGCGTTATAACTCTTATGAAGAAGTGATGTAACTCTAATGAAAAAAGTGATGTAACTCCAAAATAAAAGAATATTAGAAAAAAAAATTCAAAATTTGAATTTTTTTTTTTGCGCTCAAAATTTTTTAGGTGGGTATAACTCTAATGAACAAGTGTTGTAACTCTAATCCAATCGTGTGGTTGAGATTCAATCTTATTTCTCATGTGATCTTGCCCCTCTATATATATATATATATATATATATATATATATATATATATATATATATATATATATATATATATATATATATATATATATATATATTGGATTTCACGCACTATAGCTCTAATGAACAAGTGATGTAACTCGAAAAAGAAAATAAAAAAAAATATTCTGAAAAAAAAAAATCTGGGCTCCAAGTTTTTTTTTTTGGGGTGTATAACTCTGATGAACAAGTGTCGTTGAGATTCATTCTCATTTCTCATGTGAGTCATTCTCATGTGATATATAGAGAGAGCGAGTTAGGATCCACTTAAAACTGACCTTAAGCTAAAAACTGGCCTTTTTGCTCATTTTGTTGATTTTTGCTTATTTTATGTTTTTTACTCATTTTACGTTTTTGCTCATTTTAGCAAACTTTCGCTCATTTTATGAAGTTTTTGCTCATTTTACAAACTTATATTCATTTTATGTTTTTTGCTCATTTTATGTTTCGTTCATTTTACAAATTTTTGCTCATATTATGTTTTTGCTCATTTTATCGTTTTGCTCATTTTAAGAAACTTTTTGCTCATTTTATGTTGCAGTTTTTAGTTTTTAGCATAAGGAGTGGTTTCATGTGATCCTATTCCTATACATACATATAAATATTATATATACATAAATACATATATAATTTATTAAAAACTACAAACCACTCCTTATGCTAAAAACTAAAAACTGCAACATAAAATGAGCAAAAAGTTTCTTAAAATGAGCAAAAGCATAATATGAGCGAAAAAAACTTAAAACGACCAAAAACTTAAATGACCAAAAGTAATATGAGCAAAAACGTTGTTAAATGAGTATAAAAATTTAAAATGAGCAGAAACGTAAAATGAGCAACACATAAAGTGATCATATATGAAATGAACAAAATCTTCTTAAATTGAGCAAAAATAAGTGGTTCTCGAGGTTATCACCATAAGGGTAGTTCTCACATGAACCTACCTTTTCTGAAGATATAATTCATTGACTATAATATATGAGAACATTTCTTATACCTCATGGCCTTATGGGAAAATATTGTGAAAATGATGACTGAATGCTATTCTAATTTTCCATCTTACGTTGTTATCTACTTCCTCTGTACCTTTTTAGTTGCAAGGTCTGACTTTTATCTAGCCACTGCAGCACTTAAACAGCTAAGTTCTCTAATCATATACAGGTAAAAATTATATAAATCTGACAGGTCTATTACAGCACTTTGACAAAATTATCACACAAAGTGTGGATGAGAAAAAACTATCAAACACTAGTAACCATTATCAGCATCAAATAGTAAAAAGAAGAGCTATGAATTAACATAAGAAACGACCAGGTATGGAAGAAAGACTGACAACAACAACAATAAAATTGCTAGCTCAAAATAAAAGCAGCAAATTAAAAGTAAGGGAAAGTAGTACCGACTGAGGATGCATTTCACAATATAATATATGGACATTCTTCATGGAGACTTGAATGCTATCAAGAATCTGTAAGAAACAAAATCGTATAATGTGAGCACTTTGACAAAATAATAGCACATAGAATACTATTAAAGAAAGAATATTTTTCACAGCAAGAACAAATTGGACTATCACCCTTCCAGTAACGTGTGAAATCAATGATTGGCCTGCTTGATTATCTGCATATACAAGTGAAAGCAATGATCATCAAGAAGGAAGAGACAGAGAGAGTGCAATAGAATGCAAGGATAGGTCAGAGGTTGATCACAGACCCATATATCTATTTATTTTTTTCTGGATTATCTACTTCTAAATTTTCATACAGCCAACTAATGATGTTAGTGACAATAATCTTGTATCCAGTCGGGAATCCAGCATTCCAGCTACAGGTAATAAGTAACTGTTAAGTTAAGCGACTTCTTTACTTAAAGTATCCAGCTTGACATCCCATCTAAATCAACCTCTTCAACGAATTGCAAAAGCCTCGAGATCATGTTCTTCCCAATCATTAAGAAATCTTAAATAAAGTCAGTCCAATGTAAGTGCTAACCAATCAGCAGTAAAACTTTTGATATGGTATCCCCTTAAACAAATCTAACAAATCAGATAAGCTTTTAGGCTTGATGCCAGCACCAAATAAAAGAACCCTTGGACCACTCTTTACCTTGAAACCAACCAAGGATATATTTAAATGGATTTTCATATGCCTACACCATGAGAAGAAGATATCTTCTTGCTCCACCATCAGAGGTTCTCACTTCCCAGCACCAGCTTGATGATGTTACTCCACAATGTCTCATCCTCATTCAAAAATTTCCAGAACAACTTTTGACTCTAGAAGAAGAAGGGTTCTCTTAATAGGGTGTTATTTCTTGTACTATATTTTGCAGACATCTCGTCCTCTGGTTGTATTTTTCTTTGTGTAAAAATATCACATACTGCTTAACCAGAAAAATGAATTTTATTGGATGAAGCGATATATGGGGATATAGGAGTTATGGGATCCAGCTCCAGTATTGTTCGGAAAAAAAAAATTGGAAAGGAACAGATGGCAGGTACAATGAAAAAGAAAGTGATAATACAGATGGCTGGGGTAGAAGTTGATCTAATGTTCATCAACTTGACTGAGAAAGCACTAGAAAAATCATGAGATGGAGCCAAGAAGGCAGATAGGCAACAGAAGGAGAAGCAGTTGCCGAGTTTACGGCAAACAGAACCCTGGAATAAATTCAGCCACAAGGAACTAGCTTATGACAGGCTAACATGAGCTGGACTCAGCACACTTTCTGTAGCAACAGTAAAGAGGAAACCCTGATCTTTGGCAACGAGGGCCAAATGTTGACCATGAGCCCGGGCCTCACTGGAAGAGCTTGACAACTTTCATGGTTTCTTTCTACATTAAGAACCTTCCAGGAGAGAAATTTATAATTTCCCAGCGAACATTGTTTTAAAATCTTTCCTCTCCGTGAAGAGACCGCATTTCTTTGAGAATTGGTTGTCTCCTGGACTAATGTAGGTTCCTTTTTCTCAGTTTAACCTACTTCTACCTTCTTGTCTAGTTCATTATTACGATAATACTAGCCTAACAACATTTGATCTGACAAAATCAAGAAACAGGGAATGTACATGATAGAGGAGAGTAAGTACATATATCTCACCACAGACACGCCTTGACAGTTTCGCCAACTCTGCAGTGGCAAGCTTTGCTTTCTTAGCAGCTAGTCCCCTTCCTTCAACAGCATCTGCGCTCCACTGCATAAACAAAGGCAAATGAGTTCTCCACATATATATATATAGCAACAGACTTGTATCAGATGCTTTCCTCCAAGGAAAACAGTTTGAGTAACACGCAGAAAAAAGCAAAACAGTTGCTAAGAAAAACAGATTACTTGTGAAATACCTCATGATCATCGCGCGGACCAGCACAAAAGAAAACATCTTCCAAAAGTATTATTATAGGGTCCCAACCCAGCTTCTTCCAAGGGATTTTTATACTTAACCTACCAACATGACCTGTCAAGCAATCCAAAAGTAGATCCCAAAGTTAGATCGGCGATGATATCCAGATCCACAAATGACAAAGCTCAAAAAATGCTTACCCAAAACAACCTTAGATGTCCAAAAAGAAAGGAAGTGAAAAGTCACAAGCAAAAATCATCAAAGAATCAACTTGCATTTGTGGGACAGATGATTGGGAGACAATAAAAGTAAAAGACATATGTACAACAAAAGTCAAGACCATATAGAACATATTACAAAGATAGGATCAAAGACAAACTATGTTCAACCTTTACAAACAGGTTCATCCCTTCCCGCCACCCCCACCCCCAACAAAACAAAAAGAATGCAAAATAATTCGGGGCATATGCCCGGGACAAGAAGTAGTTGTTGTCTAAAATCTGTTGTGAACGATATCATGTAATAATAATGGGGTTTAACTTTGAATCCTCCTTCGGGATATATACATAGTAGTTTTTATTTGTTGTAGCTAGCTTTCATTAGACTGATTGTTGGAGCATATACGAAGAAGTACAAAACATCTTAGGTTCGAGCATTGGTGGCATTTCTTTCACTCTTTATTTTGAAGGACAGTGCCTAATCATGTCTGACATGGCGCCTATCGCTTCAAATGAAGATACTACATCGTAGAATCTTGTGAAAAGCTATGCCTTTTAAATATATACCTCCATTTTTTTTACTCGCAGTGTTTCCCATTTTTGGCAATTCTTTATTACTTGCAACATTCCTATTTTTGGCAATTTATTATCTCTTTCTCTCTCCTAGCGCATCGGGTTCTTTTTGTATATCTATCTATCTCTCTCTTCGCCTTGGTCCTTGTGCAACGAGAAACATTGCAAGTAATTGAAAACTGAGGAAATATAATATAGATGCCAGAATCTAAGTCAACTTAGCATAATTGTAACCAATTACAAATTTGGGAGAACCATACGAATAACTTCGTCTTAGCTTATGAAACCAGTGTGCTCTAACCTTGAAATAGGGAAAGTAATGACCTCT
Organism: Beta vulgaris subsp. vulgaris; assembly: GCF_026745355.1. Lineage (NCBI taxonomy): Eukaryota > Viridiplantae > Streptophyta > Magnoliopsida > Caryophyllales > Amaranthaceae > Beta > Beta vulgaris. The sequence goes on along the minus strand of NC_079202.1, from coordinate 41,600,542 downwards.
TTACTCATTAATCATTATTATTCAATTTGGATGTTTGGGGAGATAATGTGCTTTCAAGATCACAGATGGGCAGCAAACAAACAGCTTTTCTTTAAAAAGAATAATTTCGTCAAAACTGAAAAAGAAGGATTACAAGGATGGGGACCATTAGTCCATCAAAATCAAGGGAGAAATAAAACAAGAATATCAACTCACCAGATAATAACAGCCATAAGAACAAAATTCTACTAGTAGTAGACTAGTAGTAGTAAAATTTATATTACCATGATAATAGTAACAAAAATTAGTGTAGATTTAACTAAAACAAATTTTACAAAGACCAAGGGGACGTTTGGTTTATGAAGGGGAAAGGGTTTGAGAAAGAGTAACAAGGAGAAAGGAAATGAAAACCCTTTGATTAAAAATGTTGTTTGGGTAGAATACTCCCTTTTCCTCTCCTCACCATTGCTCCACTATATTCTCCCCTTCTCTCGCCTCACCACTGCGGCACCACCCTATACCACCACCCCCTTCTTTCTTTTTCTTCTCCACCACCATAAAAGGTAAAATTTGAGGTTAGAAGGTCGAATTTCAACAAGTCAAACACTAAAGTTGATGGAAAAAGTAAAACTACACTCAAGTTGTTGACAACAAGTCAATTAGCTCATATTCAATCACCTCAAAAATTTTAGCATCACATGCTATTATCTGTTTGCAATTCCACGCCATTAGTATGCATCAAATTCCTTTGTTGTTAATGAATATACATATTGGATCATCGAGGAAATAGACTATGTACTACTCATAAAGATATACTCCCTTCGTCCCTAAATAAAGTGCCCATTTCTTTTGGGCACAAGTATTAATAAGAAATCATGTTTAGGACCCTAGTTGTGTTAAATCATACTAAATATAGAAGTTGGTATACTTTTTATGAATTGTCATTAAGGAGAGAGAATGTGGGCCATGTGGGGAAGTGGGTGATATTATAAAAATTGAAAGCAAAATAATATTTTAATTTGTGCACCCATACCAAATAAGGAAATGGGAAATCTATTTGGGACGGGAAAAAATGAAAAAATGGACACTCTAATTAGGGACGGAGGGAGTACATCAGAATTCACCAAAAACTACTTGCCATTAGGCTTGCTAGCACTGATGAACACCTCCACAAGATATCTACCTAAGCCAATGTCAAAATTCAGCAAAAGAGGATCCTCTAGAAGCACAAAGTTCTGTCACAGGTTTTTAAGATTCACTAGATACTCTAGAAAATCTAACTATAACAAATACAAGTCCTTTAGATTCACGGGTGGAAAAGCTAGACAGAGTCAAATATGCAATTCTTTTAAACAAAGGAGCATGTTTGTCGCTGTTGTTCCTCTTATGCTTACATAGTTTCAAGTGAACTATAAACCAAACCAATTCATCGAAATTCCATAACGTCTCACTACCCTATGTCAAATCTTCGACACTCTAACATGGATATGAACACTTTAAGGCTTCAACTAGGCCAAATGATGGAAATTTCCTCGTCACACACTTGGACAAATACATACCAGCCTCCCATACGAGAGAACCGGAGTCCAAGCAACAAAGAACCTTCATCAACTACACTTTGCCAATATTTTCTTAACAGCAAAATTTAACGCCTACACCTCAAAGCTAGCCTTCAAAACAACATTTCTCAAAATGGTACAGCTAAACACGCGAACCCGAGTTTAAAATTACCTCGCTTGAGAGCAACCGGCAACTGAAGGTAGTCAAATGCCTCAAGAATAAGTTCCACATTCTCAAACAAAACTTCCTCTGAAGTACAACAAAGAAATGAACCACTTAAAACATTATCACAATTAAAACTCCTAAGAATCATATTATATATACTAATGCAATTGTATGAAATTACCATTCCATAATGTGATTTTTAGCTGCTCTTTCTGGAAATCTTTAATGTATCGACCAAGATAACCAAGAAGGAGCTGTCGAACCAGTCCCTCAAACATTGCTTAAATTAATACTTGAATTAAATGTAACGCTCCAAAATTCCAGTTGCAAACAAGCAGTAACACATCCAATTAATCGCGGCTCTTTTTCGGAATCTCCAATCCTGAATTTTCAATCAAATTTGAGGAAAATTGAGTTTGTAATCTTAAAGTTGAATTGAAGTATTTAAATTACCTTGAAACAAACCTTTAATTTTTGGAACATTCGAGTTTCCGAGCTCGTCGAAGGGTTTCTGCCTTTCTGGAAATCTCAATTTGTACGTTATAATTGAATTTTTAACATGGAAAGTTGTAATAGATGAATTAATGGAGAGAGTTGTGAATTTGTAAGGGTTAGAGAAATTTTCCAAATGTAACTCGTCTTATTATTATTATTACTAACTAGTTTTTTTTTTTTTTTGGCTTGAGTCCATTACAATAAACAAATTTGTTATTATTTTTAAATTTCATATTTTATTTTGCTACTTTTCGTATTTTTTGTCCATTAAGAAATTGAAAAATTCATGTCACGACGTGATAAGTAAAAAAATATTGAAAGGTTTGAGTTTGGAAACAATATACCTTAAAAGGAATTGTGGTAAGAGAATATGGCATCAATATTCTCCTGTAAGTTACGTAATAAGAGTGTTAGATATGTATATACTTGTTTAAGTCTTTTTAGTTAATTATAATTATTACAAGACTTTTATCATATTTTATTTGAAACATTAGACAACAAAATCATAATGTATTGATGGTTAAGCTCTTATTTTTCATTTCAAAGGTCACGTGTTCGATACCTTACACTTACACATTTTTTTTAAGTAAGGAGTACACATAAACCAAAAACATTTGCATTAGAAATTTGAGGAGAGTGCCACGTGACACATAAACTTTTTTTTGCACGTCTTTTAATATATTTGTATAGATACTATGAGCATATTTAGCAATGAAGAGTTGAACACCCCCGTGTATCAGCAAGGGTTTTGAAAATATTAAAAACTAGCTTTGATTTGTTGCTTATTTACTTTTTACTAATTTTGTTTACATGGTTGATTTTGTGTTGTTGTGAAATGAGATTACTTCCTCCATTCTTTTTCTATTGCAACAATTAGTTGAAGATCTATTTAATATTCTAAGGTTGTTCTTAAAAATCAAACTCTACTTTTTCATCATCCAAACTCTAATATATAGTATGTAATTTTATCGATATATAGATTTTAGTTGTACAACAAAGTCTCCCTAACAAATTTTGTTGCACTACTAAATTGTTTTAGTTCGTTGAGTAAGAATGAGATTTTGAAAAAAAATATATATTTGATCCTGTAAATCAGACTTATGATCAAAGGCTATAATCACACATATATATAATTTACTACACTTATAATAATTATTATATTTATCTAAAAAAAAGACTAAATAATATCTTATAATTCATCTAAATAAATATATTTTCATGAATTGTAAAATTATATATTGTAAATGGATTCTATTTTAAAGCATATTACAAACACTTTTCAATGGTAAAAGAATTCTAACGTTTTGAATTAGGTAGCAAAAATTATATTTAATTACAAAATATAATAGTTTAGGTTATTTATTCAGGACGAAACACTAATTTCTCTCAATCCAAAACTCCTTTTATGTATTTAACAATATATAGAACTCTACTTTTTTAAAATATTTAAAATAAAATTAATGACATGACAATCCTATGCGGCGCTCTTTATTTCATAAGTTGTAGAGCTATATTGTAAATGAATCTTATTTCGAAGCATATTTCAAGCACAATCCAATGGTACAAAAGTTATATTATTTCAAATTACGTAGCAAAAGTTATATACAATTTATACAATATAATAATTTAGGTTGTTCATTCAAAACCAAACGCTAATTTTCCCTTATCTACAACTCATTATATACACTTCATCCATTTCAAATTACTCACTACACTTCTTTTTTTACGGTTCCCTAGGCAATTTTTGTTAGTGTAATATTAGTTATATGAGGGGAATGTGATTAAGTGTAATTTAGAACCTAAACCAATCACGCACCACCACCACCACCAACTGCGTAAAACATCAACCACCACCACCACAGAAATCTCCGTCACCACCACCATACAACCTGCCACCACGACAACAAACCTAACCACCATAAAAAATGCCGACACCACCGTAATCTAACAAAACAAACCACCACTACCACCAAAACCCAAATTCGAATCCACATATGGCTCGAACCCAGATCTGGAAAGGAGAGCAAAAATGAAAGGAGAGAAAAAACATGGTGGTTCGGACCCAGATCTAGAATTTTGGGTGTGGTTAGTTAAGGTGATGTGGTGGTTTACTAAGGTGGTGTGGTGATCGAATTTCAGTATAGTGGTTGTCAAAGTGGGTGGTGGTAAAGATCGAGAGGAGAGAGAAATGGGTGGATGTGGTAAAGATCGAGAGGAGAGAGAAGTGGGTGGTGGTGGTAAAGATCGAAAGGAGAGAGGATGAGCGTCGTTCTCCGTAGTGGTGGTGGTGGTTGATGTGGCGGCGCGAAGATGGTGCTCATGGTGGTGGTGGTGGGAAGAGGAGGAGGTGACGAGGTTGAGAAAGTGATGGGTGGTGTGGTGGTGGGTTGTTTAGTTCGATGGTGGTGGTGAGAAGAGAGAGAAATGGGTTGGGATAATAGAGGAGAGAGAAGGGGTTGAAGTTGATGATTATGGTGGGGGGAAAGGGTTGGAATTGGTGGGGGGGTTTTGTTTAATGTTTAACTAGTTTTAGTTAGGTATAATTAAGTGTTGTTTAATATTTTCAGTAAGATCGTTTGATAAATTTACAGCTTAAAACATACCATATGGGGAAAAAACGTGTAGCAAATAATATAAATCTTCCCCATATAGAAAGTGTAGCGAGTAATTTGAAATGGAGGAAATATTAAAATCTATGAAGATTTCTATTTTTTTAAAACCTAAAAATAAAAATACATAACATGACAATCTGATGTGGCGCTCTCCATTTCATAAGTTATCGAACTATATTGTAAATGGATCTTATTTCGAAGCATATTTCGAGTGCTCTCCAACGGTATAAAAATCATAATGTTCTGAATTACGTAGCAAAAGTTATACACAATTTACCTAATTTGATAAATTAGGTTGTTGATTCAGAACATATACAATTTACATAATATAATAATTTAGATTGTTCATTCAAAACCAAACGCTAATTTTCCTTATCTACAACTCATTATATGTATTTGAATCTATGTAGAACTCTATTTTTTTAAAAGCTAAAAATAAAAATGTATGACATGACAATCTGATGTGACGATCTCCATTTCATAAGTTATCGAACTATATTGTAAATGGATCTTATTTCCAAGCATATTTTGAGTGCTCTCCAACGATATAATAATCATAATATTCTGAATTACGTAGGAAAAAGTTATACACAATTTACCAAATTTGATAAATTAGGTTGTTGATTCAAAACATATACAATTTACATAATATAATAATTTAGATTGTTCATTCAAAACCAAACGCTAATTTTCTCTTATTTATAACTCATTATATGTATTTAAATCTATGTAAAACTCTATTTTTTCAAAGGATGAAAATAAAAATGCATGATATAACAATCTGACGTGGCGCTCTCCATTTCATAAGTTATCGAACTATATTGTAAATGGATCTTATTTCGAAGCATATTTCGAGTTCTCTCCTATGGTACAAAAATCACAATATTCTGAATTACGTTGAAAAAGTTATACACAATTTACCTAATTTGATAGATTAGGTTGTTGATTCAAAACAAAACTCTAATTTTCACTTATTTAAAATTTCATATATGTATTTAAATCTATGTAGAACTCTATTTCCAGGATAAGTAATTTGGTAGTTCTATTTGTACTTAAGTTGTTTTAATTAGATGTTATCTATTTGTGTAAGCTTTATTTATACTTAAGTTGTTTTAATTAGACGCTATTCATTTGAGTAAGCTCTATTTGTACTTAAGTTGTTTCAATTAGACGCTATCTATTTGTGTAAGATTTTGTATAAATGCATTATTATTAGTTATTATTTTTGTGCTCAAAAATTGATTCTGAAATTGTTGGTTTTTTACTTCATTAATAATTTTAAGTTATACATGGAGTGACTACCCATATGTAGTCAAATTTATTGCTTTATTTACAGCTACATGAAGTGACTACTCAACCTTTAAAAAAAGACTACTCAATATTGGTGATTAGATGTAATAATATTCATAACTTTCAAGAAAACAAACATATACAGGAATGACTACTCACTGCAATTTTCAGATGCATTATTATGTAACTTTAATGACAAAATCTGACAAAAAGACCTTTCAATTTTTGGAGCATTATTGTTTTGGTGGATTAAAAAAAATGTCATTATTTGATGGCAATAATGATATATAGACATCATGTCTATATATAAATTTAGTTTGATGCTAAGCTTTACTACACTCATGCTTTCACACAAAAACGTTCATACATACACACCAAAAAATGTCATCTGAATCAAGTACAACAACCATATTTCAACTTCTGACTCCTCTAATTATGATGATGTTGCCAATTCTAATCAAGCAAATTATAGAAGACGTTATGAAAGGTGTAGACAAGCAAATCGTCTGATGGATCAGATGATGTATGGCTTCATAATAGCCAATCCAACTGAAATATACGTCGTGGTTAATCAAGTTCCTAGGGCACCAAGGACTCTAGTTCCAAGAGATCGTGAAAGTGGACACGACCGCTTATGGAGTGACTACTTTGCTGATAATCCTGTCTTCCCTCCAAATTATTTCCGCCGAAGATTTTGCATGCTGGTATGTCTATTTTATATAGAGATTTTACCTTCATCCCTCATTGATTATTGGTCTTAATTGCGCTCTTCGGAGCCATTTTTACTACTAATATGCTTCTTGTAACAACCCTGAATTTCCATTTTCTTTAGAAAACATAACAGAGTATAAAACATGGGTAATTCAAGAGCTGTTATGCCGCGATTATTAACCATTTAATAAATGTAAGGCGAAAGACATTACTACTAATACAAAATTCCATCATTAACTATTACAACTAAAAGGAAATGTAATTAATTAATACACTCCTATAACAACCCATAATTCTATTAAAGTGGAAGACTTAACTTTAATAAATCTACATTTAGGTGAAGTCAACGCTCTGACCCAAATATAAGCTAATCACCATCAAGCCCTGCATATTGAAGACATGTAATATCAGCCAAGAGGGCTGAGCAAGATTTCATACCAATAACAACTTTGAGCTATCCAATGTGCAGGTGGAATACATACATATATAGTATTCCACAAAAATCATTTCACTTGTACAACATTCAACTTGAATATAATAGACAACCTTCAATAATTCAAATCCGCTTTACTTTCTTTCTAAACCATTCTGTAAAACTTTAAAATATAACCTTTCGAATCTGTGAGTAGGAAGTAATATAAATCTAATGAGCTAGCTAGGCTCACTAGATAAGGTAAACACCAAAGTCCCTAGTATGCATACTCCTAACTTGATAACGTACCAAGAAGGAAGACAAATGGCAAGAGTATTGATCAATATACTCCCACCTACTAAAATATATTTTTGAGACACTGTTAACTCACTACTCGAGGAATACCGCTTATCGAAAACCTCACATTTTCATTAAACTTGGTAACATAGAGGAACTTCCTCCTTCCAATATAAATCTCATTAACTTTTCAGTTCAAATACGAGTACAGATAATGGTTTAAATCTCAATATTTAAACATCGTAAGTAAAACGATTTCGCTTTGACAAAACACAATGCCCGATAAATACAAAACATAACTGTACAGGTTTAGTACGAAATCTTACCTTATTAGCAAACCACGTTCAACCAATGTCAATTACAAGTCAAAAAGGTTCTTCTACGAATCTGCGATCTACAATATAATATAATATAGTATAAATCACTTGATTATACTTTACATAGTTTACACATAAACGACACAACCTAGTCAATGAGCCTTGACTACCTTTAAAAACAACTCACTTTAAATTTCATCCAAAAAAAAATACAACAAAGTCAGCATAAGACAAAACTGGTCCAACTTGGTCAATAAAAGTCAAACTATAAATACTACTCACTACATGAAAACCTTTTTCTCCATCTTACATTATATTACTAACAACTACTCTATACAAAAACACCACCACCACCACCACCACCACCACCACCACCACCACCAACAACAACAACAACAACAACAACAACAACAACAACAACAACAAAAACAACAACAATAACTACTACTAGAAGTTCATCATATCGTATAAAATACTTCAAGTATAATTCAACGTAACTTAGAATTTAAACTAACAACTAACAATTAATCCACCGTGTTCAAGAATTTAAGAATAATATTTGAACTGACCACGTGCAACCGCGACCTCCACCATCACCACTACCCTTCTCTTCTCTTCTCTTCTCCACCATTTGAGTGGTTAAATAGGTATGATTAATCTTGTTTTTAAATTACTTTTGTTTTTCTTAATTGAATTAAATGATTAAATGTGCAATGTGGGTTTTGTCAATTGTAGGAAGAAGAGGCTAAGGAAAGTAAATAAAGTTCCAAGTATCTCTTTTCTCTTCATTGCTCGTCGTTGGTGTTAAGAGGTAACTAGATAGTTTAACATGTAGACAAAGTTGATAATTTATTGATGTATATATGTATTTTTTATAATTATTATAATTTATTGATATGAGATTGTATGAAAACGCAATGTGATTTAGCTATATATGAAATCTACAAGTTGTTTGAATCATCATCATATGCCTAGATACCCGTTCAAGACTTACTCATTAGGAGTAAGTCTTGAATAGTCCCCGGTTTGGGACTGTTCTTGGACGTTTGATCTCACTTAGGTGGTGAATGTGTGTCTTCTTTTCAATTCTGAGGAAAATCTTGGCTTATCGTTTCTCTACATTGTTCTCTTGGGTACATATGTAGATAAGCAATTATCTACATTGTGTACTTGGAGAACTGTAGGGAAATGCTGCCGGATTTTCCTTAGAATTGAAAAGTTGGCATATATTCACTAGTGAGATTAGACGTCCAAGGATGGGTTAGGTTGGAGTGATAAGGACCTTTGGCTGCATGCATACAATTGAACATGTCACTATCTTAGCTTGTTGTATACGTGTGTGATTTGAATATGTGAGTGTATGTACTTTAATAATGATTGATGCATTATAATGAATGTTGTGTTTAATTATTAGAGGTGGTCTTCTTGAATGAGATGGATCGTACTTGGATGTATGGTAGTCGTGAATCGATTGAGTTTGTGAATGGGGTCTCGGAATTCTGTAAAAGTGCATTAGAATATCAAACATCCTCTGGAGCAGTCGACTTTTATTGTCCTTGTTTGGATTGTAGAAATGTGAGCAAGGTTAGTAGTATACATGTGGTTAGGGAGCATGTCTTTCGCCGTGGGTTTAGGCCTCAATACCACGTATGGTTTGGCATGGTGAGCAGGGGAGGTATATGGAAGCTCTGGAGTAAAGAATGATGTATGTGAAGAAAAAGAAGGATGATGATGAGTTAGGGGATGAGAATTTGGATGATGAATTTGGAGATGACGATAGGGATCGGGTAGACGAGATGATACACGAGGTTGAAGATCAGTCGTGTAGACGACCTCGTATTTTTGAGTCTATGTCTCAGGCTGCTGAAAAGCCGTTGTATCCAGGTTGTACAAAGTACACAAACTTTCCCGGTGGTAACACTGTTCAACATTAAGTCGAACGCTGGTTGGACGGACTCTAGTTTTACATCTTTGTTGGAAGTTTTAGCTGAGATGCTCCCTGATGGAAATAAACTGCCAAAGTCGTACTATTATGTGAAGAAGCTGATGTGTACTTTCGGTTTAGAGTACGAGCAGATACATGCTTGTTGTTGTGTGCTTTATCGTAATGAGTATGAGCATTTACATGAGTGTCCACGTTGTGGATTGTCGAGGTACAAGCGTGAAGGAGCTGGAGGTAGTGAAGGACCACCAGCCAAGGTGTTGTGGTATTTACCCATAATACCTAGATTTAAGCGCATGTTCTCAATGAAAAGAGATGCGAAGAATTTGAGGTGGCATGCAGATCGTAGGAAGAAAGACGGTCTGCTCAAGCATCCGGCTGATTCGCCTGAGTGGAAAACTATCAATAGGGTGCATAAGTCATTTGGTAATGAGGATAGGAATCTGAGGCTTGGATTATGTACGGATGGCATGAACCCTTTTGGCAATCTCGACTCGCAGCATAGTACATGGCCAGTAGTTTTAGTGGTATACAACTTGCCTCCTTGGTTGTGCATGAAACAGTATGTGCTGTCGCTTCTTATATCGGGGCCCAAACAACATGGAAATGACATAGATGTATACCTCCAGCCGCTTGTTGAAGATTTACAGAAGATGTGGAACGACACTACTACAAACATGTGCAAAGAAATCACTCATAAGAAACCACATTAATAACATAAGTGATTATTTTGTAAAAAACACCTAATATGTTAGAAAATAAGTCTCAGAAAGGTGGTCTTTTTGCACTTTCTCAAAAATTTACAATATTAAAGAAACCTCTCGTCCATATTAAGTGGTTATTTTGACTTTATTTGCTTTTTAGAAAAAAAAAATTTCTTCCATCAAAATATTAGTTGTCATTAATAACTGCATTAGTAACTTTTGTATTCAGAAGAAAAAAAGGTAAAATAAAACATTCATATTCCTCCTTCACATAATCACATCTCCAAATCTCCTTCTTCGTCGGTAGAAAAACAAAAAAGCAAGAGAATAGGAATACTTTCCATTTTCCTTCTTCACATCTCCAGATCTCCTTCTTTGTCCTAGGTCTTAATAGATAAGTGAAGAACCGCCTGAATTTTGCGCACAAACCTACCCAAAATTTATTTGCCGGCTACCTTCACTGGTCCTCTGAATTCACTAGTCATTTCCTTCGCCAGTCTGCTCGTCTTCGCCGCGAATTCCGATCCTATGTCATCGCCAATCGAACATCATTCTGGTAATTATCGATTCATCTTGAACTCTTACTTGTTTGTTAGGGTAATCGAATTGCCTTATATATTTTATTGGAATTCATTTTTTTTACTATATTCATTGTAATTGAACTATCTGCCATGATCCCGTCAAAAAAAAAAACTATCTGCCATGATTATTGTGAAGCAATTGAAGCTCCAATTGGACTTAATTTAGGTATGTTTGTCTTCTTTAACATTTATAGTATGTTAAATTTCTTAACATCCATGAATCAAATTAAGGAAAATAGGCAGGTGGATGAAATTTTAGGGTTTGAATGATATAAATTAATTGGTTATGTTTTGCCAATTTATACACTATAAAAAACTGATTTCTATCTAACCTTCTCGTTACATATCTTCACTCTTTACCTAGATTGTTTTCAGGTTCCTATACCAATTAGGGGATTTATGAACTCCTTAATGCTCTGTTTGAGAATTGGAATTTCATTTCAAATTCTGAATTTGGGTTAATTGTTGTGTTTTGATAATATTAAAATTTGGAATTGGATTTGGCTCAAATCCATAGTTGCAAGGTGTAATGCTATGTGTTTTATTTTAAGATTATGTGATGCCATCATGGATTGTCATTAGTATATTGTAGGAGACTTGGTTTACAACTGCTTTTCCTATATCCTAGACAATAATTGACTTTGCTTCTTAGCTTGATTGAGAGGAGGGATAGTATAAATTTGAACTTATGATTGAGTAGAATATACAGGGAGGTGATGTAAGGCTCAAGATGACAGCTTCAAGCACATATGATGCAATTGCAACCAAAGTCAGAAATATGTATTGAAGTTGTGGTCTGTATAGTGGAACTAAAATGCCGAACAAACTATTGAGCCATAATCTAAGATTTGGAAGTTAATTTTCATCAGGAAGTTTAAATATCTCTGATGTAAGAAATTCGACATATTAGAGATTTTCAGGTTTTGGTTAATTTGCAAATACAACTTACTCTAAGCTGGTTTTAACAGTACTCTATAACATTAACTAACAAATTTTGCAGAAAACCAAAATACACGAAATGCCACCATTAGAATTCCTTATGTTTGACAAACATGGTTATTGGATTTGAATGTACGGATTTCAATTTCTAAAATTGAATTCAACCATTTGAAATCAAATAGTTGATCCCAAACATAACCTAACTGACTTTGGTATATGTTTCATGTTGATTATTAGAATTAGTTCCTTCTAACCATCTTTATGTTCTGGATTGATGAATCTCGGCTCTAATCGATTGTTTAGCTACTAGTAAATTGCTTATGAATTGTACATACAAATAAAAATTCAATAGTTTTAAACATAATATGGGGTTTCTTCTTATTAGAAGTTTCCATACACACCAGGATACCTCAAATGTTTGTCATGCGCTGTCCATCTTTATTAGATTCATTACAGGAAACCTTTTCTGTCATAATAAGAATCATATATGGCATTTCTTGATTCATTTTGTGAGTGCCATAATGGTACTAGTGGCTGGGTGGCTGGAAAGCTCCTATAGCGTACCCATACATGTGGGTTTAGTTGTATACTTTGTGTAGGTATTGGTTAAGTGTACTCATACATGTGGCTGGCTACAAAGCACCTATGGCGTACCCATACATGTGGCTGCAAAGCCCTTATTGTTGATTTATTTAGGTTGCTTGTTGTGAGATCAGAGTAATCGCACTTCAACTATTTGTTTCTTATCTGAGCTGTCAAGATGGCTACATTGTAACCCTAGTAAGGACTAGGAAACATGAGAGTATGTAGGTGTAATGTTACTCAAAACCTATGTCACTATGAGTGATAGTAGGGCAGCAGCAGGCACTATGTTGCATTCATTTGTGACTGATAAAGATCAGTGAATCACCAACTTGTATTAGATTAACAACAACAAACAAAGCTAGCATATGTTAAGTTAGCATATTTAATTAAATTGGCAAATATAACATTGTTATCGTCCAAGCTAGCACTTGTTAATTTTTCAGGGTAGCATATTTTGTACAGATCTTTTTAATGTTTTATACTTTGCAGTACTTTGGCGGAGTTACAATTGAATTTTCTCCAAATAAGCTTGATGAGCTAAGAGATTTGTGGATCAAATATGTGGATGAATAAACAAGTGGATGAACAAGAATCGGAAGATGATGTCCATTTTAATTAGGATCTGTGTATTTTATTTTTGAGCGGGATTAGGGAGGTAATTAGTTGGAACAAGTAGCTGCTTGAATTTTTGTGCACATGAATTGGAAGAAACATGTGCTCTATTTTTTTTTTGAGAACTTAGTTGAATTTTTTGGAATCTTCTAACATTGATATGATTTTGTGGTGAACGATATTGAATGAATGAAAACTTATTCTAGTTATAAATTTATCCGAATTTTCTCAATACAAGTGTCTAGATGTTTTCTATGTAATTTACTTGTAGATTATGAAATATGTACACGCATGCAGCAGGTAAAATGGATTGGAGAAGCTACAAGTATAATAGTATTGCTTTGTATTAAAGGATCTTGAATATTGTTGTTTTTTTTTTATTCAAAAAAAGACTAAAGAGACCACCTTTTCCGTCCAGGTGGTTTTTTCGAGAATGATTGAAGAGACCGTGTAAATATTATAAATGGTTTTTTTGTAAGATAAAAGAGACCACCTATCTGTAAAATGTGGCGCCTTACCTTTCTTTCTTTTTTTCCTATTTAAATTCATAAATAACCACTTATTTTAAGAAAGTGGTATCTTCTATCGAAATAAGAAACCACCCATAATAAATGGTTATTTATCCTAAGAGACCAGTGAGCTAGAGACCACCTCTCATGTGGTCTCTAAATGGGATTTTAGGGGGTATCTTTAGGCTTTTTTGTAGTAGTGGGAAGGAGTGTTAGTATTTGATGCGTATGCTAATGAGATGTTCACTCTGCGTGCCATGCTTTTTTGTACTATGAACGATTATCCAGCTTATGGGAACTTATCTGGGTATAAGACTAAAGGAAAATAACCTTGCCGGATTCGTTTAGATGACACAAAATCTACACACCTTAAGGGCTGCAAACATGTGTATATGCGCACACAAAGGCTCCTCAGCCGCGACCATCCCTATCGGTTTAAGAAGAAGGCATTAGATGGGACGGTTGAAGAAGAAGTTGCTCATAGACCATTAACTGGTACTGAAGTTTATAATCAGGTGAAGGGCATTGAAACAGTCTTTGGTAAACCTGCTAGTGAGGTTGATCGACCTACATGATTATGGAAAAAACAGCCCATTTTTTGGGAACTCCATATTGGAAAGATCTAAAGGTCAGACATTGTTTGGATGTCATGTACATAGAGAAGAATGTTTGTGAAGATATTCTCGCGACACTTATGAATATTCCGAGCAAGACAAAAGATGTTAAGGCGTCACGACTTTACTTGGAAAAAGAGGGGCTTCAACTAGAGTTGTGGGCTCTGAAAAGGGACGGAAGGAAGAAGAAAACAGGGGAGGAAAGGGTTGATGATGAAACTCAGAAAAGTAAAAAGAAGGCGGAAGATTCGGAGAAGAATTATTTGCCACTAGCTTGCTACACGATGTCGCGTGCAGAGAAACGGATTTTTTGCGAGTCATTGTATGGCATTAAGGTCCCTACTGGCTACTCATCGAATATGAAGCGCTTTGTTACCTTAAATGGTGAGTTGAAGTTATCGAGTATGAAATCACACGATTGTCATGTAATGATGCAAATATTCTTACCGATCGCAATTTGTGGGATACTAAAAAGTGAGCACACCATTACAGAATTGTGTTCATTTGTTCATACAATATGCAGCAAAGTCCTAGACCCGTCGACCCTCGATTTCTTGCAGCCAGAGTAGTTGAAACTCTATGCAAATTTGAGATGTATTCCCCCCCCCCCGCATTCTTTGACATTATGGTCCATCTCATTGTCCATCTAGTTCGAGAAACTAAGCTGTGTGGTCCAGTGTTTTTGAGGTGGTGCTATCCTTTTGAGAGATATATGGGAACTTTAAGGATAAAGTTCGGAATCCTGCACAACCAGAAGGTAGTATAATTCAAGGGATTGTGGGTGAAGAGATCAGTAATTTTGTGGCTGAGTATTTTGCTAGTGTTGATCCTGTTGGACGACATCCCGACAAGAGGGCAGACTTGAGGGCAAGGATACAATTGGTTCAAAATTGATCACACCTTCCGTTGAAAAGCGTAAACAAGCTCACTTATTTGTATTGCATCACGTACCAGATGTCCATCCTTATTTAAGTGAACATATGGAGGAATTACGTGTTAGCAATCCTGGAAAAGGAGTGAGGGCATTGACGCAAATGCATAACAAGACTTTCATTGATTGGTTTCATAAACGAGTACTGAATGATTTGGATGAAAGTGTTCCTGAAACAGTCAAGTGGTTAGCATTTGGTCCTCGTGAAACTGTACGCTCTTATGAGGGTTATGATATTAATGGGTATAAGTTTTGGACTGAACGTCAAGATCTGAAGTCAAGATCGCAACAAAATAGTGGTGTTTCACTTGTGGCGTCGTCTACACAATATGCAAGCTCGAAAGATAAGTGCATGTACATGTGAAAGCAACTATTATGGGCGAATACAAGAAATATGGGAGCTGGACTACTATACTTTTAATATTTGCCTCTTGTGTTGCAAGTGGGTTGACGATAATCGACGTTGTGTGAGAAACGATGATCCTTGCGGTTTCACTCTTGTTGACCTTAGTCGTCTACGTGAAACTGAGGAGCCATTTGTAATTGCATCACAAGTCAAGCAAGTATTTTTTGTAACTGATCCTGCTGATCATAAGTGGTCAATTGTTGTACCTGGTAAAAGGAGTATCCTCGGTATTGTGATGTTGATAATGAGGAAGAATATGATGCATTTGAGGACCTCCCCCCTTTTACCTATCCTGAAATTAGTGTGGAAGATGATGTGAATATGTCGGAGAACTATATGCGTGTAGATCACACGGAAGGGATACATGTACTTGAGGATCCTAAGAAACGGCGGAAGGTCAATAAATCATGAGACATAAACTCAGGTCTGTGTAATTTCTCCAATTTGTAACTATTTTGGCCTTTTCGCTCCCAAATCGTACTTATCGAGTGATTTAACCCCAAATTCTCTTTGAACATGATTATATGAGGCATAATATAACTATTATGTAGATTCTTAGGCTTTAATTTGTTGTTGGTTGCATTTCGGGAACGAAAAGGCCATTTCCGGCCTATTTTGGCCTTTTCGCTCCCAAATGTACTTATCAAGTATTTAACCCCAAATTTTCTTTGAACATGATTATATGAGGCATAATATAACTAATATGTAGATTCTTAGGCTTTAATTTCTTGTTGGTTGCATTTCGGGAACGAAAAGGCCATTTCTGGCCTATTTTGGCCTTTTCGCTCCCACTGCACCCCTCCCCCTGCTGCCCCCCTCCCACTGCCCCCTCCCCTGCTGCCGCCTCTCCCCTGCACCCCCCACAGTCCCCTACCCCCCTCCCCACTCCCCTGCACACCCCTGCACCTTCTGCACCCCCCTGCCCCCCTCCCCACAGCCCCCATTGCACCCCCTCCCCCTGCTTCCCCCTTGCCCCCTGCCCCCTCCCCTGCTGCCCCCCTCCCCTTGCATCCTCCCCACACTCCCCTGCACACACTCCATTCTCCACTGATGGAAACCTTGTGGAAAATGGCGTCAAAAGTATGCCATGCAAGTTGGGATTTGTATGCATAAGCTCTCCATTCTCCACTCATGGAAAGAGGTGCCCGAGTCTTTGAAAAAGATGATTTGGGAGGATACTATGGTAAGCTTCGCGTACAATAACGTTTAGAATCTTAACACTTTAGTTAAATATACTATGTAATATTTACTAATTTGTGAAATGCATTTTTTGTAGAATCAATTCAATATTGAAAATGATGAAGCCAAGAAGAATGTGTTTCTATCCGCGGTTGCCCAAAGATTCAGAGACTTCAAGGCCAAGCTAGTGTCGAGGTGGATCACGAAGCGGAGAAAAGTCGTGGGTACAAAGAAGTAGAAAATCTACGGGGGAGAAACACATTCTTCTTCTCAGGCTTCACCGGACACATCATTTGAGGCGCCCTCCAAGTTTCCATATCAGATATGGAGGCATATCACACCTGAGGACACCTGAGGAGTGGCATGCATTTGTTGCACAAAAAACAACCCCGGAAGCTGTTGTAAGAATATTTTACTTGCTAAGATTTAATATTCTTAGATCCAGTATTATTGTATAACACCTAACCTTTGTTTATAATTGTGTGTTTCAGGCATCTCGTGAGAAAAGTAGCGCGAATGCAAAAGCTAGGAAGTACTATCACCATCTAGGTGCTCAGTCGTACGGGCATGCGAGAGATACGTGGATGTATAGCCATTACCCCACGGTTGGGTCGATAACGGCAACGGACACTAGCTCTACGATGACAATTGCACAGCCTCGACAACCAGATAGAGTGCTCAATTGGTGGTGTTCGATGCATGGGGTTGATGCAAAGGGACAGAGAGTCTTGCCTGATCCCGGAACACAACAGATAGCTAATGCCATTGTAAGTAACTCATTTTATAAGTTTTTGATAAGGTATATATAATATAACTTGTGCGCTCACGAACATTTCTCTCTTATCCTTATGTAGATTGGCTTGAAGGAAAAGGAGGCAATTGGTGAGTTCACTCCTAAAGGACAAGTTGATGCCTTACACGAGACTTTAGGACGGGACCAATATGGACGTGTGAGGGGCGTAGGAGGTGTCCGCCTCGGGGTGAGAAAGGTGTATGGTGATCAATACACCTCTACGTCAAAATCCAGTGCCTCTAGTGTCAATTCGGCAGCTTCTATAGATGTGGAGGCTATGAAAGCCCAAATTTGGGAGGAGCTCAGAGCGGAAATGACTCAGAATTTCAACGCCATGTTGGCGCAGATGGGCTTACCGACGTTTGGTCCTTTCCAGCAAGGCAGTGTTCCTATGCAGCCGCAACCTGATCCAGCTCCGGAGTTCACGGTACTCACTTAATATCACAACTATTGTTCTTAAATGCATGAAATTCTTACTATTATATGTTGTTTCATAGACTAACTATGAATAAAGTTTTTTTTTAAAGGAAGAGATACCATGTGAGCTATTAGCTCGAGGAGATGGTCATGGCAGTTTCATTCTCGTTGCTTATGGCCAAGCACAACCCCCTAGGGATCGGGTACGATTGCACAACCAGGCAGTCGCTGATATTCACTATGTGGTCAGCGTTTCAGAGATTGTGCCCGGTTTCGAAGAATTACTTCTCCCGCTGCCGAATGCAGAAGTTGGTCTACAGTTAGTGACTGATGCCCTTGGCAGTTACGTTCTATGGCGGCGTGCATTGGTGCGGTTATCAGATGAGGTACAATGATTAACATAATATATATATCACTAGTAGAAAAACGACGATTTGCGTCCCCTGATTTGCGTCGCACTGAAATGGAAATGACGCAAAAGGGTAATTTGCGTCGCACGCAAAGAAGAGTGTGACGCACATCATGGGTAAATGAGCACCCGTACGAGCTATATGCGTCGCACGTACCATACGTGCGTTGCAAAAGCCTAATGTGCGTCGCATCTTATTCAACGTGCGACGCAGATACCAACCCCAATTTGCATCATACCTTCTTCATTGTTCGACGCACATACGAAAGCCACGAGGCCCACTTCCTTTTTATTTCATAAACCTAGCGCCCAGATTTCATCTCCTCTCTTTTTCCCCCTCTCCCTCACTAAACCCTAATTTTTGGCATCAATTCTCTCAGCCATTTCATCATATCTCTCTCTCTCTCTCCCTCTCCCTCTCCCTCTCTCTCTCCCTCAACCCTCACTCAACCTTAATTCCTTGCCGTTTTATCATCCATCACTCTCTGGTTTCTCTTCAAATCGAACCAACAACGGCGCCGAAGTCCTTCCGGCGACCGAATCTTCAGCACAACACCAACAACGACGCCAAAGACCCGACACCACCAACAACAGCGCCAACGTCCTTCGAATTCCTTGAAATTCAAGAACGAAAATTCAAGAAGAACGAGACCGTTTTCTCAAATTCAAGAACGAAAATTCAAGATGAACGAGATTTTAAGAAAGAACGAGGTTCGCTCTGATTTTGGCGATTTAGGTTTTTTTTAATATATTTAGTGCAATTTCATTCTTGCATGTTAGATCTGATTTTGTTTTTTAGGTTCATTTTTTTAATTTCGTTTTTTATATGTTAGATCTGAAAATTTAAGTTTGCTTTGATTTTGTTTTTTTAGGTTCATCACTCTCTGATTTCGTTTTTTAAGTTTACTCTGAATATGGTTGATTGCTTTTATTGATTTGTAGGAGAAGTGGAGTTCTGGTAAGGTGAAGGGCTTAAAGGGGGCAATGAATCATTCATGAAAAAAGCCGGTTGCGACAACGATCGCAAATGGGACGGTCCCTGGTCTAGTCACTGGAATTTGCGAATAAGTAGAAATTGCAGAATTACAGAATTTTGAGGTTCATTGACAAGTTACAAGATCTGTAATTAGGCTTTTATTTAATTTTCGTTTTTTTTAAAAAAAATTTGTAATTCTGTAATATATTTACTATATTGATAGTTACTCCCTCTTCTTAAGATCTGAGTAGAATATTTCTCTTCTGTAATTTCTCTTTTATGATTTTTCTATAATTTTCTCATGTAAAAACGTACCCCTTCTATTCAATGTATAATTTGCATTGAAATTCCAGTTGGTTCTCGTCCCTTCTATTCAATCTGTAATTTCTCTCTTCTATGGTTCGTGTATTTTTTTTTAGTTAAAATGTCAATTTGCGTCGGATGTGGAGATTTGTCCGACGCAAATCACCTTTTTAAGGGGTTTGTAGACTGGGCAGCATGTGGGTGGGAGCTTTGCGTCGTATGTTGGCAATGTGCGACGCAGATGAGTGATTTGCATCGCACGTAGCACTGGGCGCGACATAAATTCCCGAGCCATTTGCGTCGCACCGTATACAACGTGCGATGCAAATAGCTAAACGATCTGCGTCGTTTCCGCATACGACGCATATCAATTATAGGTCATTTGCGTCGAGACCTGTGTCGTCGGACCTAAGTCCGACGCAAATAGGGGTCCCAGGTCCGACGCAAATCAACCTTTTTCTACTAGTGGGTGGGTGTGTGTGTGTGTGTGTCTATATATATATATATATATATATATATATATATATATATATATATATATATATATATATATATATATATATATATATATATATATCATATATTATATTGTTTTCTTTTATAGTTCCTATATATATATGATTGTCAGTAATATCTGTTTAATTTAACTAATTACTAGGGTCCGGGGAAGGCCGACAAGAAGGGAAAGAAGACATGTTCACCTCAGGAAGGCCGACGTGATGTAGTGGAGAAAGTAAATGTTTCTATGGCAAAGTGTCCACTCATTACGGAGATCAAGGTGGTGCAAGGCCTTACTTCTCCGTGCTTTTGTCTACATGAGTGCGCTAGCGATGTAGCCGATGAAGCAATGATTGAGATTCAGTTGTCGCACCACCAATTCCACTACTTTGAGGATACATCGACCTTCATTTCTAAGGTTGATATAGGAGAATTATTACGTGGGGAAGAGTTGAATGTTTCCATGATACAAACATTCATGAGGTAATACTTTAGTATATAAATTAAATATGCATATTATATATACATATATATGCCTTAATTAAGTAGTTTTCAATCCAACGAACTTCCATAATGAGTAAGTTTTCTTTTAATCAATATAATGTCTCTAATCTTATAATAATGTGTATTGATGTAGTGTGATGAAGGAGGTTAATGCAATAGGACTTCGACCACCAAAATCTCCTGTTTGGCATTCAGTCGAGGTAACATGACTAATTTTTTTGATATGAAAAATGCAATATGTAATGTGATTAAGTTATGCCAGCGATATATTTAAAAGATGAATTAATTATTTCCGAACAATTACCAAGTTGTTTCTGATATGAAAAATGTTTACGAGCCAAAACCGTTTTGACGGGCTGAAGTAAAGTTACTGAGTTTTTCGCTCATTTTAGTTTTTGTTTTTGTTTTGTATTTTATTCTGTAATTTGCAGGTTTGTATTGGGAACTCATAGTGGATCGAAAGTAAAGAGTTGATTATTGAATTGTAAATATATTAGTAATTCGAAGTTAGATATAGAATATAAGTTATTGAATATAAAGTCCTCATTTGGTGTTTAAGTATTATATTGTTTTGGGAATAAAGTAAATTGTAATCTGTTATTGGTTTTGAAGTTATTATGTTGTGGGCCCATAACCCATAGGTCCAAGATCGTGTAAAAAGGTTTTGTTTCCGCTGCGAGTAAATAGTTAATTCGAGGTTATTAAGCGTTAATTGTAATTAGTGAATCTTAAGTATGTTTAGCTAGCAGCTCGGAAGTGCGGGCTGTTACAGGTGGTATCAGAGCATGGTTGTTTCGGAGTTGTCCTGATCTTCATATCATGACATATTGATTAAGAAGGATATTTGGGAATGTTCGAAACTGATTTGGGTTATTTGTTAGTTAAAAATTGAGGAATTGAAAATGAGAAATTAAAGGTTGAGTGTTGTGAAATCTGCAAAAGTGGAAAGTCTATTGGGTTTTAGAATTGAGTGGCTATAAGAGAAAGATCGAATTATATTGATTGGGATTGCAGAAAGAGGAAATTTTTCTTTTGAGATTTTGTAATTCGTTATGAGTTCTGAGTTAATTTTTATGAAAATGTTTTATGTGATGTATTCGTTTTGAAATGATCTAAAGTTTTAAGTTTTTAAATTTCGAGGACGAATTTTTTTTTTAGGGTGGTAGATTGTAATAGCCGTGTTTTAAGCAGGTTTCATTAAAAACGATAATTGTATTTTATTACAATAATTGTATGTTAAACTATAGTAAAACATCTTAGAAAAGGTGAATTTTAATATCTAAATATAAATTGAGTTCAAGTTATATTTTCGAAAAGAAAAAAAATAAAAATAAAAATAAAAATAAAAAAAATCTATTCACTCTCTCTTATCTCTCGTGGCAATAGGGAAATAGGCCACATTGTTGCTTTGTTGTCAATCTTCTATCTCCTTTCAATGAGAACAAAAGAAGTAGAGAGTCATTCAGTAAAGAAGAAACCCCAAAAACCTCAAAACTCATTCTTCATGCGCCTCTTCTTCTTCCTCTAATTCCAGTCCAATTTTCGGTTGCTTTTCGTTCGGCGTTGCGTGCTCCGCCGCCGTTGCTCACATCTATTCTTTTCTCTCTCCTCTACTCTGGGGTTTGGTCTTGTGTTGCTGTTTTCTCATTCCTCTGCTTCTGTTCTGTCGGTGCTGTCCCGGATCTTCCACCATTGCTGCGGTATTTTCTCTCTCCTCTAATTCGTTTAGGCGGTGTTGTTGCCGCTGCCTGTGCGCCGTCGCCGTCGTTCTACTGGTGGTTTTGCACCGCTTTGTCGTTGCTACTGTGAGATCGGTAATTATCTTATTCATTTGTCATCAATTTTAATATAGTTCTGAAATTTAGTTCTTGATTCTTATTCTTTTGATATATAAGAGAAGCAAATGTGATTTATGTTCACTTAAGATTGAAAGTTATATCATCCTTTGTTTTTATCTCTTCTAATTATGAACAAGCCTAAGTGTGTTGAGTTATAATTTAGTCTCGTTAGTTCAGATTTTGAAAACAATAATTTGAATATCAGTTGGTAAATTAGTTTTGTCAAATAAATTTGATTCTTAATCTTGTTACGAAAATCAGATATGATAAAAGTTTGTTCAACTTAAAGATTAAATCTTTCCTATTTATTTAATGGGGTGGATTGAGGTTTATAATTTGTATTTATATTTCTTAAGTTAGTTTATGAAATCAAATTTCAATAAGCCATGTTGTTTGATAGTATCCTCTATGAATTAGAATGAGGTTAATTGAAGTTAGAGATTGATATAGTGAATTGGATTAGTAGAATAGTTTGTAAATAAGGAGTTGTGGGTAGTTCATGAAAGAGGTTAGAAGGTATGGGAAAGTTATTTTTTTATCTAATTGGTAGTAAGGATATTAATTGTTGTTGTTATTGTTGTATTGAGGTGATTGTTGGAGAATGCTTTTGAGAAGTATATGATTCAAGCTAAGATGAAGGTCAATGTTATGATTCTTGGAGGTTGCATATAATTGTTTTTGGTTTATCTTGAAGTGATCATCGTTGAGGTAACCTTTATGTTCAGCAAACTGAATTTACATGCCCATGTTATATTGTGTTTTCAATATCATACATTGTTTATAGTCATGGCCATGGTTATAGATGCATATTTATAAGTTAATTGTGAATTGATATTTGATGGTTATGAAAGAATAATACTTTTGTTATGCTATTGAAATTGTTCGGAAACTATAAAGTATTTATGTAATGTGATTTGAGTATGATAATGTAAAAAGGATTTTGAAATTGTTTAGCTGGCTTAGTTTATGAACTGAGATGAAGAGTGGGCAAGGTACAGGTGGAGTAAAATGATTCGTATATGAGTTAAGACCAGATAAGGTCGAATATTATGTTAAGTTATGTTATAAGCCTGTACTTGCCAGCGATTTATGTAATGTGATTAAGCTATGCCAGCGATATATTTAAAAGATGAATTATTTCCGAACAATTACCAAGTTATTTCTGATATGAAAAATGTTTACGAACCAAAACCGTTTTGACGGGCTGAAGTAAAGTTACCGAGTTTTTCACTCATTTTAGTTTTTTTTTTGTTTTGTATTTTCTTCTGTAATTTGCAGGTTTGTATTGGGAGCTCATAGTGGATCGAAAGTAAAGAGTTGATTATTGAATTGTAAATATATTAGTGATTCGAAGTTAGATATATAATATAAGTTATTGAATATAAAGTCCTCATTTGGTGTTTAAGTATTATATTATTTTGGGAATAAAGTAAATTTTAATCTGTTATTGGTTGTGAAGTTATTATGTTGTGGGCCCATAACCCATAGGTCCAGGATCGTATAAAAAGGTTTTGTTTTCGCTACGAGTAAATAGTTAATTCGAGGTTATTAAGCGTTAATTGTAATTAGTGAATCTTAAGTATGTTTAGCTAGCAGCTCGGAAGTGCGGGCTGTTACAATTGCATTTGCATTTTTTTTGTCGAAGGGAGGTTTTGGGTGGGGGTGGGGGTGGGGTGGGGTGGGGGGGGGGTGGGGTGGTGGTGGCTGCTGGGTGGGCTGGGGATGGGGGTGCAGGGTTGGTGGCAGGGGTGTGGCAGGGGTGGCAGGGGGTGTGCAGGGGTAAGTTGGGTTCTGTGTAGGGGGGTGGCCAGGGGTGGGCTGGGTGCTGTGTGCAGGGGGTGGGCAGGGGGTGTGCAGGGGTGGGATGATTGCTGTGCAGGGGTGGGCTGGGGGGTGTGCAGGGGTGGGCAGGGGGGTGCAAGGGTGTGGCAGGGGTGGGCAGGGTGTGCTGGGGGTGGGATGGGTGTGCAGGGGGTGGGATGGGGTGGGCAGGCTGGGTGTGCAGGGGCAACAGAATTTAAAAAAAAATAAAAAATTTAAAAACGAAGGGCTGCGCGTTTTTCAAGTAGTGCAACCCTTCTAAGCTAGAAGGGCTGCTCTTTTTTGAAAAAGCGCAACCCATCTAGCTTAGAAGGGCTGCGCTAGTTGAAACACGCGTAGCCCTTCTTGCTAGGAAGGGTTGCGCTTGTTAAAAAAGCGCACCCCTTCATAGTATGAAGGGCTCATAGCTGCAGCCCTTCTTGCTTAGAAGGGCTGCACTTTAAAAGCGCAGCCATATTTAAAAAGTGAAGGGCTGCTGTCAAAAAGCGCAACCCTAAGGGCCTTTTTTAGCGCAGCCCTTCCTTATTTTTCCACTAGTGTATGCTATGATTAGTGAGTAGTCTTTCTATCTAAGATTGAGTTGAGCCCTAGTATGGATTGATCATGTAAACTCTTCTCTAATTCCCATGTTATTGAATTATATGTTAGGGTTTGACAAGATTGTTGTTATTGTCAATAATGCATCTTTATTTAGCCCTACTTTTATATTATCAACGAAAGTTGGAGTTGAAATTAGGAATATTTGTTCGATGCTAAATTGTTATTTTATTAATTGATTCATCAACGAAAGTTGGGTCTTAATTTAGATAATCTTGTTATTGATTTGAATTCTTCCATGAAAATAGGCGAGAACTAGAATTGGGAAATGTTTGACATTAGTTCTTAATGCTTCTAATTATGTGTGTAAGCCATGAAAATAGGAGGCATGCATGTT
Organism: Beta vulgaris subsp. vulgaris; assembly: GCF_026745355.1. Taxonomy (NCBI): domain Eukaryota; kingdom Viridiplantae; phylum Streptophyta; class Magnoliopsida; order Caryophyllales; family Amaranthaceae; genus Beta; species Beta vulgaris. The sequence continues at coordinate 41,575,209 of NC_079202.1, read as the reverse complement.
AGTTAGGCCTTTTGCTATCACGAAAGTGAGTTCTAGGTATTGAGAAATGACCGAGTATTTAGTTTCAGTTCGCAACCGTGCTTTATTATTGAGTCATAAGGGAATGTCAATCTCTCCTAAGCTATAATTGAATAACTGGGATGTGAGTTATGGTTTGATCAATTCGTATTAGTGGTGATGCTCAATCTTAGTGCTTTAATTATCATATTCATATAGTTTGCCATATATCATCATTAGTTTAGCCTTTAGTTTATAGATTATTCATCATTTCTGGATTATGTAACTATTTTATAATCTAAAATCAAGTAGTGATTAATCTTGCACCTCCCTGAGTTCGACCCGTATGTGCTACGACACCGTACACTTACGGTATTAAAATAAAACACTAACAATTTAATGATGTTGAAGGTTGAAGGAAGATTTTTTTTTAAAGAAGCAGAGGGGGGTCGTGGGTTTTGGAGATGGAGAAGTAAGGATGTAGTAATTTTGTTTCTTAATTCCTTTTGCTTTGCTTTGATTTATTTTCCTCCTTTTTATTTTTAATACACTTTCTGTCTCCTAATACTAGTAACATAAAGGTACTTAGGTACTTAACCTAGAATATTTAGGAATTAGACTTCTAAGGTTAAGTCAATAAGTGAGAAATAAAATATATTTAATAAAATAACATTTTAAAATATTTTTTTTATAAACTAAAATAATATAATTGATTACTAAACAGGTATAAAAATACGGGGTGTTACAGATCTCCATTGTTTAACGATGTTTTTGAAGGTCGTGCACCTCCAGTTAACTATGTGTAAATGACCACCAATATGATATAGGATACTACCTCCGCGACGGTATATATCCTTGGTGGACAGCTTTTATACCCACAATAAACCTTCCACGGAATGAGAAGGAAAGTCTTTTTACCCAACGTCAAGAGGGTGTACGAAAAGATGTGGAACGTGCATTTGGAGTACTACAAGCTCGATTTGCTATAGTTCGTCAACCTGCTTCAGCTCGTGATAGAGAGATGTTAGGGAAAATAATAATCCCTTGCATTATTATGCATAACATGATAGTTGAAGATGAACGAGATTCATATTCCCTTCCTTATGATCCTAATAATAACCTTCACTCCCTAGTTAATTCAAGTCAACAAAATGCGCAAAATGTCAATGAACCATTTAGATATGAAACTAGTGAGAATCGAATTGCAAACTTGCAAACATACATGACTAATAAAGTTCGAGTTCGTGACAAGCCCATGCATGACCGCCTCAAGTCAGGTCTAGTGGAAAATATTTGAATGAAATTCGAAGAAACCATGCTTTAATTATGGCATAGTGTTTTATTTTAACAGCTTCAATGTTTATCTATTTAATAATATGTTTTGTCTTGGTTGCTCTTGTTTACTGCATATGAATAAAACATCTATTTTCTACAATGCCATATGATTCAAGTGTTAATCATTCGACTTAATTAATTAAATCAAATAAAATTTTTGTCTAAAAATAATTATCATAAAGATATTATTTAATTACCATCAAAATTCAGCGTTCTAACATCAAATTTTTCATAAATAATAATGTAGTGGAATTGGAGGAGAGAGAAAATATGGTGGGGTATGTCAAAAAGTAGGAGAGATAGAGAAATGTGATGACCACAAATTGGAGGGCAACCATTGAGAGTAAGAAATATATGGGATTGAAATAAGTAGGGTATGAATGAGGTGGAAGAATGAGGAAGTAATAAAATAATTGATGACCACCAACCATAAGGCAACCATTGGCTCTGCTCTTATAATTAATTTTAACTACTGAAGTAAAATTCATGAACATGTATTTCACAAATTTTATAGTACACAAATCACACTTTTGATACAATCCAAGGTTAACTTGTGAAAACATCATATCAAGATCAACTTATATAATTCATATGATCGATGGGAACATCAATAATTTAGATGGAAAACGGAAGGACAAGTCTGTACCTCTTTCGATCTCCCGTTATACCTCTATTCTCAAATCATGCCCCGATACTCCACAATACTTGATCGCATTCCACCGATAGTCCCTAATAGACCTTCACCATTACCTCGAATAACATATAATTATCATTAGAAAATTTACTCATCAACTTTAATATATATATAAACTAGTTTTTAGACCCGAGCTATGCCCCGGGCACTTATATTTTTCATCGATTAATAATTTAATTTAAAAATGATTACACCATATATCACTTGGTGTAGTGGTAAATGTATCTTAATTCTTATTAATAGGTCATTTGGTGCTATGAACTTTATCTCCTGATTCGTATTCTCGAACAACAACAATAAGATTTGATTAGCATCAAGAATAATTTGTAACTCTACCCCATTAATTACGAAGTAGAGGACTCTAACGATCATGGTGAATTTCGAAAGGGGAGATGGAGCAAGGGGATAAACGCAAAAAAGAAATCAAATAAGAAAAATAAACTTTATGGCTTGAAGTAGGCATTAACTGCCACATTACCAATTACAACACATATCTATAATTTTGTAGAAACATGAATTACTAAAATATGTTAGATCATATGGTAAATCTTTGGAAATCCTTACTTGAGGGCAATGGTTCGAGTCCAGGTTTCAGCATATATATATTTTAAATAATGATCACCTGACTCATTGTTGGTTAAGACACGTGACAAATTGAGGATACCACATGACGCATAGACGTTGACAAGCACGCATTTAATATTTTTATATAGATAACTCATCTCAATAGTTGTTCTTAATATTACTCACTATTTCTTCACAAATCAAACTGAAATCCCACAAGTCATTCTTAAGCAACTCACATAATAACTGTTTGGGCCCATTAAGCCTCAGTGGGCCCCCAAACATTCCAAAGCCCTCTGCTAGCATGGCAAGCCCTCAGTGGGACCCACCCGTCTTGAATCCTGTGCCAGCCTGGCAGGGACATTCTCACACATTTCAACACCTATAAATATGGACCAGATCCCCATTTATTGAGAGCATTGCCTATGGTGATGGGTTTGATCACCAAATTTCCCTACTTACTCATGTTCTGATCATTTCATGAACAAATGTATCACCTCCACTCCACTTATGAACAAAAAAAACCATCAAACTCCACTTTATCTCTCCTACTTTTCACTACCCCACCTCAACTTTCTCTCTCCTATTTCTCTTTCCTACTTCAATTAATAATATAATTTACATATTAAAAATAAAAATGAATCATCTTATGATTACTTAAAATTATAATAATTAATTACCCAAAATTAATTATCATTATTGGGCAATTAGTAAAATAATAATCAATTACAAAAAATTATTTAGAGAGAGGAGGATTAAAGATGTTTTTTTTTAGTAAAAGAAGGTAAATATATTTATTAGAAAATATGAGTTTTTTTTCCTCTTTATAGGTGAGGAGGAGAAGGTAAAAAATTATAGAGAAAAATGATGTACAAATATTTTTAGAGAGAGAAAGGTGAGGAGGAGAAGTGTTTTTTTTTTGTTCTGAAATATATCAATATGGGTATCATTTTAAAGAGGGGAAAAAAAATATGAATTTTGGTATTTTTTTTTATTTTTTTTGGAAATAGGGATTTTCTGGGAAATTCCGTGGAAATTTCCACGAAATTTCCCAAAAATACACAGTAACAGCCACGTGGCAGCTTGCCACTGGCTGGTTGTGTGTAACAATACCCCCTTTTTCTTCAATTACACGGTGATGAGTTTGTTCACCATGTGAACAATGACATATTTTGTCATTTGGTGATGAGTTTTATGTCACCAATGGGATTCATGTTTTTTTTGTTCAATCCAAATTTTTTGATTTTGGTGATGGGTTTGATCACCATTGGCATTGCTCTGAGGTAATAACTTCTAGACAAACTACTTCACGGATCCCAATTAATACACATCAACTGACTTGATTGTCAGAGGGGCGGTCCCGGATCCACCCCGGATAGTCTAACTCTCGTCTTATACAGATCTCACAGTAATCTTCGAGCATCTAACCCTCATTAATCTTAATCTCGATCCATCCCACATAATACAAGTTTTTACCGGAAACAATAACTAATAACAATGATATTAACAACCTTTCAACTAACCCCATATCCAATACATATCCAACTAGTTCCCATATTCAACTCACAACATCAATCTTTCAAGCTAACTCTAATCAATCTCATTATAGAGAATATTCCATATAAAGTGGAAAGATTTAATCTTTAATTACAATACTCTTGTTACAGCTAATTTTGCTAACCAACACGCAGCAGGCAGCACGAGGTAGCAGCAACAACATAGAGGAGAGAAAAAGAACAGTGTGGAAGCAACAACACCAGCTGCGCTTGAGGCCGCAAAATCGTCGGCGAAGAACAATACTAGCCCAACCGGATTAAAGAGTAAAGAGGAGAACATAAAACAGAGCAGTCTGCCGATTCCACAATCTGCTAAGAAGACAATGATTTTTTGCCCTTTTTTAAAAATAGAAAATCTTGTGAAAATCCATAACTCCTATTAAAAGTTAAAAATACATATGAATCGCAAAGAGTTTAGTATAGTTTAGGGCATGTTCTCCCCAGCTTATTTTTGGTTCAGTTCAGTTCAGATCTGTTCAGATCAGTTCAATTCAGTTCAGTTTAGATCAGATCAGTTCAGCTCTTGACAATACTTCTACTCTCACGTATCACTATTCATTTCAGTTCAGTTCAGTTCAGTTCAGTTCAATTCAGTTCAATTCAATTCAGTTCAATTCAATTCAGTTCAGTTCAGCTGTTTTATGTCGAAGAGAACAGATGCAATTAAACTAAAAAAAGGTAATATTCACCTTTAATAAAAGGAGCTTGAAAATTGGATCATCGTAGGCGTCTTTATATTGTCTTAATCGGGAGAGCACGTATTTGACTATCTCTTTGTAACGGTTTTGATTGAAAGTGTTTTGAAATAGAGGAAGTCGTTAACAAGTATTTAAAGTAAGACTTATAAACCAATTAAATATTGGTAAACCTTGGGACAACTTAGGCACCTATCGAATATAGATTTCTTCGTCATAACTCCATAGATGGCCAATAAACCATATTGAGTTTGGGGTGAGTGTATGAATAAGATCAATAATCAAATTCGCTCATTGATAACCTCTACTTAATATTGATTCATGTCATGTTTTATGCTTCAGCACCGTAAAAATGATAATTTTAGGTTGGTTCATGAAACATATAAAAAACTAATTTTTGATTACATGTTATTAAAGCAATCAAATTGTTGGGTTCTTAACAAGTTGTCCGTTTATTTTATTAGGTGTTAGAATAGTACTTTAGGTCATTGATTAACATGTGAGGTGATGAAAACATTAAATCATATAATTTTGCATATGAATATAAATAATATAATAAAAGGAATATAAAAAGTGTTTATGCTAAATTTGTACTAAGTACTTAAAAGGTTTTGGGAGTCAACAACAAGAACGCTATACGAATATTGTAAACGCTAAATAAAGAATAAGAAAGTGTAAATAAGTAAAGTAAAGAACACAAACAAACAGTGACGCGAACAATCCAAAAGATGAGAAAAATCGCAGGTGATTTTTGTGATCCCCAATCCACTATGCCAATGACGCCCGTCAATACAAGTATTCAATATGTTAGAAACTGATAGTCGCAATGGCAAATGAACACTGATTTCAAGGCTGTGCCGTGGTAGGAGACCACTGACTTGAAAGCAATTACGGCCCGACAACGGTGGTAATCGATCTGGCCGAAAAGCTCCCCAAGGTTAACACAACAACCTAAAACTTCCACCACTAGCAATATAGACTTGGAGAATAGCACGAACCCAGGAAATAGAGAGAAGAGAAGGAGGAGAAGAGAATGTTTTTTTTGTGTGTATTGAACTGATTAGGAAGCACTGATTTTATAGGAGAAAATCAGGCCAAAAAACGAAAGGCAGTAAATAGGGAGGATATTATGGGATTGCCAATAATCCTGTCACCGTCAAAACGTTACAAATCTTCAACAGTCACACATGCGCTCAGCCCGAGTCTAAAAAGTTAGTTAAGTTAAGTTTATTCCCCAAAGCCTAAAGCCCATGGCCTTGGCCCGGTCCGGGCGGGCGGCGCGTGTGTGATAGCGAGCCTAAACCAAACATGACATCCAACCACAAAATCATCTCAAGTACCAACTCAATAATAAGAAGGATGGAGGGAATATAAAAACAAGGAATCATTCCCTCCCACAAGCAATGTGGGACATTATAATAGAAGACATTGTAATAAAAGAAGCTAAGGCTTGAACAAGCCTTAATTCCAACACAATACAGAAGTAACAAGAGAACTTATTGAGAATATTAATGGGGTTGTATGGGAGAAAGAGAGCTAAGTAGTGTAAGTAGTAAAAGAGAGCTGTATGAATAATCTAGGTTACAACTTTTCTACATATATATAACCTAAGAATACTTGTTGTAGCCGTTGTCACGCACCCCTTGGAAGTAGGACGCATCACCTTTCTTCTAATTGCTCCCCCATTATTCTCTCAATCAGTTTTGATAGTGGGCCAAAGTTATAATTCAATTCTTGGGCAAAATAATTACCCCTAATTGATGCCACTGTACAAATACATTAGGAAGTGGCGCAATTACGTGTCCCAATATCATTATTGTTCAACTTCTCACATTTCCCCTCTTTTTTAAACTCCACTACTTACTTTTGTCATTTCACACTTTTCCTAAAAAACTTCAAAAATTACTTTTCTCTCTCTCCCAAACACTTTCGTAGCGATTTTCGTTTGCTTGATTTTCTTTATCTTCTCCGGTTCTTAAAGAGGTAATCTTCATCCTATAACAGCCCGCTCTTTCGAGCTGTAATGAAACACGCTTAACATCAATAAACTAGAATTAACTATTAATCAAATAAACTCGCATCGGAAAAATATCCTTAATTACACCAATAACTTGACTAAAATTCCCAAAAATTACATACAATGAATTATCATTGAGAACTATGCTATAATTAACTAAAATACAAACTTAATATACACGAAATCTTAATCTTGCTCCACTTCAATTTCAGGGCTCTTAATACCAAACCTGCAAATTCAGAGAAGAAATACAAAGAAACAAAAGTCCAAAATGAGTGAAAAACTCGTAACATCTTCAAATTATTTCTTTAGGTTACAACGCCTTGTGGTGTCTTCAGTACAACACCTAGACCTGCACTAAAATCGAAGATCCATCAACGAATAATATCCAAGCATAATTGCTGGTGTGACTATTGCGAGCGACTTTGCCGTTTGCCATTTTCTCAAGTTTTGGACTAAAGTCTGCCACAAAATCTGCAAGTGCCTGCGAGTTGATTGTTGTTTTAGGTAGGTATTTGATGTTGTATCCACTTAGCGCAATAGCCCACTTTCCCATGCGCCCTGTCAACTCAGGTCTACGTAAAACACTTTTGATGAGATAGTTAGTCATGACAACGACAATATGAGTTTCAAAGTATGTCTTAGTTTCTTAACAACAGTAATCAAAGCCAATACTAGTTTTTCAAGGGAAGAATACCTGGTCTCTGCATCTAATAGAGACTTAATGATGTAATAAATCGAAAGTTGTTGATTTTCGGGGTTCTCTTGTCAAGATGGCACCGACTGACGCGTTACTGACGACAAGATGAAGCGTCTCTCTATCACTTGGTTTGGATAGTAAAGACAGAGTGGCTAGGTATTACCTAAGTGCTTGCAAAGCGTTTTCGTGCTCTTGCGACCATTCGAAGCCTTTGTTTTTCCTGAGGATGTCATAGAATAGGTGGCACTTCTCGGACAATCTTGATATGAAACGATTTAGCGCAGTGACATGTCCTATTAACTTTTGCACTTCTTTGACGTTTCTTGGTGATTAAATGTTGACCAATGCCTTGATTTGATCGGAGCTTGCTTTGATTCCTCTTTGTGTCACAACATAGCCCAAAAATTTTCTAGTAGGGACTCGAAATGTGTATTTAGTGGGGTTAAGTTTCATACCATATTTTATGAGGACGTTAAATGCTTCCGATAGAAGTTGGATGTGGTCATTTGCTCTCTTCGACTCCACCAACATATCATCGATGTATACTTCCATTGTGTCACCAAGTTGGTATTTGAACATTTGAGTGACCAATCGTTGATATGTCGCACCTGTGTTTTTTAGTCCAAAGGGTATAATTTGTAACAATAAATAAATTTTTCGGTGAGGAACGCCGTTTTTTCTTGGTCGTCAGGATGCATGAGTATCTACTTGTAACTGTAATAAACGTCCATGAATGTTAAGAGTTCGTGTCCTATTGTTGCGTCAACCATGGTGTCTCAGTGGGGGAGCGGGAACAGATCTTTGGGACAAGCTTTGTTGAGATCCGTGAAGTCGATGTAGACTCTCCATTTGCCATTTTTCTTGCTGACTACAATGCTAGTTGACCAATCAGGGTATTTAACTTCTCCTACCTTACCTATGTCAATTAGTTTATGGACCTCATCGTTTATAATTTGGTTACATTCAGGAGCAGACTTGCGTCGTTTCTACTTGACTGGTTTATGCTCAAAGTCGACGTTAAGCTTCTGATTGATGACATCTAGACTTATACATATCATGTCCTCATGGGACCAGGCAATTTAGTCTTGATTAGTTCTTAAGAAATCGATTACCTGGTTTTGAAGTTCAAGCGACAAGGTCGCTCCGATGCGAATGACACAATTTGGGAAAGCTGGATCAAGCACCACTTAGTCTATTCGTTGTTTGTCGGGCTCATTTGGCACTGGTCCTCTTCTTAATTGGTAGATTGACGCTTTGGGGGTTTGAGTGACGAACTATAACATTCTCGATCGACCTTTTCTCTCCTTTGATCTCTTGAACACCTCACTTGGCTGGAAATTTGAGAGTCTAATGGTATGTTGACGAGACTGCTTTCATCTTATGAATCCAAGGTGTGCCGAGGATGATGTTGTATGCGGATGGGCAGTCAAGGATGTTGAATCTTGTTTGCAAATTGACTCCTTTTTCGTAGGTAGGTAAGGTGATCTCACCACAGTTTGTTGCGCTTCTCCACTAAATTTGACTAGGACTGTTGATTTCTTCATTATGTCCCTGTCATCAAGACCCATACCTTCTAAGGCGTTTTTGAATAAGATGTTGGTGGAGTTCCCACCGTCGATCAACACACATTGCAACAAGCAGTTGCTGACGGTTAGGGAAATGACCAGTCCTTCATGATGCTCCTCGTCTCATACGTCGTCGCCATGAAAGGTGATGGACATCACCTCTAACTTCATTTCATCGTCTGACTTACTATCTTTAGGAACTTTGGACAAGGGAGAACCTTCTCTTGCTAGCCTTTTGGCTGCTGAATATGTTAGTCCGCAAACGTCAGATTCACCAAAAATAACATTGATACCTTAACATGCGTAGGGGACGCAGGTGGATTTGGCTTGCAAGGATTTTTGTCAAAACATGCTTTCCTTTTGTAGTTCAGGAGATATTGCAAGTGTCCATTGTTCAACATGAAATAGACTTCTCTTCTAAGCGCTATGCAATCTTGGGTCCTATGGCCATGGTGGTGATGGAATTGACATCATTTAGTTTGATCCTTTTGGGGGGTCTGGTCGATTGCTCTTTCTTGGCCACTGGACGGGCTCACTGATCTTAGTTAGAGCGTTGGCGACGCCTCCTACGCCACCAAAAATCCATACCATTCAACGTCTGCGTTGGGATCATATTTGGCTTCAGTACCTGCACATTGACACGTCATTAACATTAGTACCTGGTTTAGTCTGTTGTACGGATGAGGTCTCCAGTTATGACACATGACGTGTTGATATGGTGTTGAGAATCGCTTCATCTTTTACTAGTCGCATTTGAGCCAAAGCTTGGACTTAACTTCCTCGAACGTCGCATAAGGATATTTGGTGAGACGGTTGTACAACTTGGACCTAAGGATGAGTCCTTTCCTGAAACATTCAATAGCAGTCTTAGTATCTAGATCTTTAATTCCTGATCATTTCTTTATTAAAACAGTTATAATAATCGCGAATAGATTCTCTTGGCTTCTGAACGATGCTACATAGCTCATTTGTCTTCTTTTCAAGACTGCAACTGCCGTCAAATTTGTTGTAGAACTTGTTCACCAAGGTTGAGAAGTTGCCAATGCTTCCTGGCTTGAGAGATCCGAGCCATCTGAAAGCAGGTTCGGTTAACGCCGCTCCAAAAGATTTGTACATGCATGCTTGACGCTTTCCACATCCGCTGCTTGTACTGGGCGACATGCTCCGTCGGGTCTGTAGATCCGTCATAGGTTGCGGTCAGGATGGGAAGGTTAAGCTTCTTCGGTAACGCTGCTTTGGCGATTTCTTCCACGGACAAGGACGCTACATATCCATCACAAGGGTCGACAATTTTGGGAGTTGGAGCTCCGGGAAGTTGAGAGAGGAGCTGCCTCATTTGGCGGTTTTGCTTCTCGATCATGGCCATACTTTTAGGCCATACTTTTAGCCATAACATCGCCTTCTTTAGGTGGATCATTTTGTGAAGTTGCACCATGTTTTGACTTAGTGTCTTCTTCGAGGTCTTCATAATCGGAGCTTTTCTCGTCGATGAGGGAATGCATTAATGAGATATGTTCTAGGAACTCTGATGCTTGGACGCCTTGGTCGAGGCCAACTCTTCTTGTAGTTTTTGGGCTTGCTCTTATGACGAAGTGAATTCAGAGGACAGATGGTCGTTGTCCTTCTTCATCTGCTCCATTTCAACTTTCATTTTTCCATAGTCGACTTGCGTTTCGGTGGGATCCATTAGTATGAAGGACGATGATGTTTGATCGTTTAACGAGAGTTGATGAATGATCTGACTGATAGCCCCACGGTGGGCGCCAAATTATTTGTGCTGATTTTTGCCTTAGCGACGTGGATCAATGTTGGGATGTCAACAACCAAATTGTAATGACTTGAAGAATGATAACGCAAGGGGAATCAAAGGGGAATGGCACAAGGAAATGGTGACGCGGAAAAATCCCAATGAAGATTGGTAAAAAACGATGGCTGCAGATGAGTCAATCAATCCACTATATGCAACTGACAGGATGAACGACAATGAGTGTACCCTAAGATGATGAATCAAAATACAGAAGTAGTAAATATAAATAACAATATTATAGAAATGTAAAGTTGTTGTGAACACTAGTTTGCTTATGGATGCCTTGTGCATATGAATGTGACGAAGAACTTCTAACTCTTTGACTAAAATCTAGGACAATACCATATATAATCCACTTTGACTTCATCCTCGTATTGATTTTGGGAAAATCTTTCCATTTAGAGGGTCATTTAGTATTGGAGTAAGCACTTAAACTGTAAAACATAAATCCAAAAATATTGCCAATAGGTGAATGATAAGAAATAGCAATAAGATTAGTTCACAAGTTCTTATATGCAGCACACCACACCATTAGTTGATTGTATGAGCGGTGACAGATCCAGGATTATTATATGGGATAGGCCGAACTTATGCGTTAATTTTCTTTGAATTAAAGATGTTTTTTGGATCATGCGTAAAATAAAATACCCTTATATATCTTGCATACTTCAATATAAATAATACCTTTTCCGTTCCAAAGGTAGAATTGATATAGGACATAACGCGGTATTTTCTAGTTGGATATAAGTAAATACACGATAAGATATAGTAGGATATTTATTTGGAGAAGAGAATATGTAAGACCTTAAAATTTTTAGTAGTAGTGGATGTAAAATATATTAAAATAATTGTGGAATTGTTTCCAAAATAAAATATTATTATATAATAGATAAAAAAGGCATAATAGCGTATTAAAAGTAATTGTATTATAATATCATATGGTTTGAATTTTACAATCAAACCATACACCTAAAAATATACAAGACCATAAACTAAGAATATAAATAATAGAAGTAGTGCGTTGAAGTTTTTTATTCAATGTTTTATTAAGCGATAAAGTTCTAAATTATAAAACTATTAAAATATTCGTCAATGAAACTTTATTGTATCACCATAATACTTCAAGTATTTTCTATAAGAAGTAGAAATAATTTGAACAAAAAAAAAAAAAGAAACTTTGATAACTCAATTTGGAGAAGTGGAGAAGTAATAACGTGGTAAGTATATAACCTTACCCGAAGAAAAAGGAAATAAAAAAGGTTTAAACAAAAATGATGGCCATTAGGTGGCTTCCTTGCTACCACCGATAAGCAAGATATACTATTTCAAAAGATATTTGATAAGCAAATGGCTATTTTAGCAAATTTTCGTTTAAAGCTTATATTTTAGCAAAAAATATATTATATTTTTCGTGAAAATATGTTCTATATTTGATGAGAAAATGTTCTATTCAAGTAAATGTTCATATTTAAGCCCATTTATAATGAAAAGATGTTCTGTTTTCAATAAGCAAATGTTCTAATTACAAATTTTTAGTCCTAATATGGTAAATATTACAATTATATGCTTGAACATTTAATTGAATATAATGAAACAAAAATATATGAATCATACTTGTTTGAATTGAAGAACAAAAATGTATAGGTTCAAATTTAGAAATGTTTTTTCACATGTTCCTTGTACTTTTGTTTATGTTTATGTAGTACTAGGTCAATTCCCTTATAAAAATGATCCACTTTAACAACAAAATGTTCATTTTCGTAGTTAAATTCTTGTAATTTTCCACGTCAACAGTAAAATGTTCGTATTCGTATGTGAATTCTTGTAATGTTCCACTTCCACAATAAAATGTTCGTTTTCGTTTTTGTAAATGTTTTAGTTTTTGTAAAATTTCAATTTTATATTATGGGAGCACATTTCTCATCGTGCTCCTGGGAGTACAATTGACGGATTACAACAAAAGACGCAAAAACGAGTTTTAAATTGCTTCGCTTTAGAGCAACAAGCAGCTGAAGGTAGTCAAACGCCTCAAGAATAAATTCCACATTCTCTAACAAAACTTCCTTTGAAGTATAACAAACAAATAAACCTCTTAGAACACTATTACAATTAAAACTCCTAAGAATCATATTCTATATACTAATGCAATTGTATAAAATTACCATTCTATAATGTGATTTTTAGCTACTCTGGAAATCTTTAATGATCGATCAAGATAACCGAGAAGGAGTTATCGAACCAGTCCCTCAAACATTGCTTAAATTAATACTTGAGATTAAATATAACGCTCCAAAATTCTCGTCGAAAAAGAACAGTAACACATCCAATTAATCACGGCACGTTTTTGGAATCTCCAATCCCGAATTTTCAATCATATTTGAGGAAAATTAAGTTTGCAATCCTAAATTTGAAGTGAAGTATTTAGGTGACCTTGAAACAAACATTTACTTTTTGTAACATTCGAGATTTCGAGTCATCGAACGGTTTAATTTTGCTAGAAATTAGAATCTTCTCCTGGAGTCTCAAGTTGTACGTTATTATTGAATTTTCAAGATAGAAAGTTGTAATGGATGAATTAATGGAGAATGTTGTGAATTTGTAAGGGTTACAAAATTTTTTAAAATGTAACTTGTCTCCTATTGTTATCGATTGCACTTGAACTACCAATTTTTTTCAAGGTAAGGAGATATCCTCTAGGCTGTCCTCGCACAGGACCTTTATCTACAAGCGTATTAGAACCATACACCCCAACCCCCAACCTTTCTTAAAAATCCCAAGAAAATGCTTGGGATAGGAATTCAATCCTAGACTTCTCTAACAAATATTCTCACCACTTGAGCAAATCCCAATTTCTACTTGTAGACAAATAATCGTGTCTCCCCATTGAAGGACCCAATGACAAAACATAGCGCGATCTTAATTGGTTCACAAAAGGAGAGAGCAATCCGAAGAGCCGGTCCCATAACTATTTTAAAGTTTAAAATTTTATTTTAATGATCCAAGTCCTATTTTAGGGTCCAATTTAATTATTCTTGATAATTAATTGTATTTTGAGCCCATTTAAAATATTTTATGCCCAATGCTCTGAAAAATCCCAATTAATTATTCAATGATAAATTGTTTTAATAAATAAATAAATAAATATTTTCAATGACATTTTAATTGAAATCGGATTTTATCCCGTAAAATTGATTTATGGATTTAAATGATAAAAGAAAATTGTTCAAAACTCGTTTAAAAAAAAGATTGTCAAAGTGTGTTTGCCGCAAGCTGGTGCGCGCAACGCATTGGTTGAGCTGCGTCAAGTGGACCACTCCCTGTGTAGCGCCAGTATGCTTTTCTATCTTTCTTTTTTAATGGTTTCCTATAAATACACAATGGTTTTTCGGATCTAAATACACTTTTTCACATACATTTCGAATATACGACTTTACGAATACACTTTTATGCACCTTACACTTAAATACGAATTCTCCCCCAAAAACTCATACTCTCAAATACAAACAAAACACATACTTTTAGACACACACATACATTCATATTTCAGGCTTCACAATTGCTCGTCCCGAAGAATGTCACTCTCTCAGACCTAAGCCGCATAGGTACACTCCCCAGGGTACTTGAATAAATTTCTTATTTTCATATTGAAGTTACAAACTATTTCTTTCCATGCTGTAATATAAAAATTGTTCCTTTTTGTACAATCTGATCTACTTTTCTTTTTACTAATTTTTAATACATATGCATGTTAAATGATTGTCTTGTTTATGCGTTCATCACCTCACATGTTATTATTACTAAATACCTAAAGAACTGTTCTAATATTAATCAAAAAAATTTGAATAACCTGTTAGGTTCCCTGTAATATTGATTGATTAATAACTTGTCACCAAAAGTAACTCTTTTCTTTGTTTAATGAACTAACATAGATTAATATCTAGCACTAGTATAGAAAAGGCAATTTGCGTCGGATGTGAGGCGCCTATTTGCGTCGGACTCCGGTACGACGCCAAAGGCCTCGACGCAAATGACCCAGAAATGATCTGCGTCATATGCGGAAACGACGCAAATGGTTGAGCTATTTGCGTCGCACATTTATACGGTGCGACGCAGATGGCTCTCCCCAGCCCACTTCAAAGGGTAATGTGCGTCGCACATCGCCTAGGGTGCGACGCAGATGATTGATTTGCGTCGCACCTTGGGCTACGTGCGACACAAATTGCAATTTTTTTTAAAAAAAAAATTTTTTTTTATTAAAAAAACTAACGAATGCAGGAAAAGGAATGCAGGACATCCACTTAGAATGATAGTGGCGTGCAGTAATTGAAAAGGAAATGATTTTGGCAAATGGGAATCACAACCAGACCTATAACTAACTTCAAGAAGATAAAATATAATTTGGCAAATGGCAATCACAAATGGAGAAGATAAAATTACAAACTAACATCAACAGCCTCTAGATCCATAATTTCAAGAAGAAAAAAATATTACCATTACAATTAACATCAGATCTATAACTAAAACATACAAAAAAATAAGAAATTCTAACCCTAACCAGAAGATGAAGGGGAGATAAAACTACAAATAAAAATAAAAAACGCAATCCAGATCTTCGAGAATTTCTTGTAATTTCATAGCAATCCATATCTTCACCTCAAACGCAACAACAAGATTTCGAGAAGAACCAGATCTGAAAACGAGAAAAGATTAAGAATCAAAATTCAAAAATCAAAGTTCATCGGAAAATACAATCCTCTTACTGAAAATTTCAGATCTGAAAACGAGAAAAGATAAACAAAAAAATCAGAATACCTTCGATTGCGTTTGAGTTTGCTGTGAAACGAAACCCCTTCACAACATCCGCCAGCCCAAAACTCAATTCGCAGCACCCCAGTTGCCGCCCCTGACTGCACCCGCGCCCAACCACCACACAAATCACCACCTGACCTCCGACCTTGCCTAACCCACCCTCCCCGCCTGAGCTTTATCGACGCCGTGCCACAAAATCGCTAGCACCACAAACCCCCTCCTTCTCCCCTGCTTCGCCTCCTTTTTCAGATCTGTAACCGAATGAAACGAAAAGAATTTTGGGAAAATTTCGGCGAGTGAAACGAGAGAAGGAAAACGAATGAAATGAAACGAAAAGAATTGAGAGAGGTTATAGAGAGTTAAATTTCGACGAACGAGGAAGAGAGAGAGGGAGAGAGGGAGACCGGGAGAGAGAGAGGGAGAGGGGGAGAGAGAGAGACGCGGCCAAGATGTTTAGGTTGAGAGTATTTTAGGGTTTGGGAAAATTAAAAGGAGAGGGAGAGGTTATAAGTTATTTTGGGCTGATGTGCGTCGGATGGGCCAAGGGGTCCGACGCACATTACCCTTTTGCAACGCACATTTATACTGTGCGACGCACATTGGGAACGAATCTCTCCAACTGGTGCGTGGAATATGCGTGGCACATTCGCAACAAACGACGCACATTGTTAATTTGCGTCGCATGTGAGGAGGGTGCGATGCATATTTTTGTGATTTGCGTCGCACAGCTCCCCACATGCGACGCAAATCCTAACTGTGCGTCGTTTCCGTTTAAGTGCGACGCAATTGAGGGGACGCAAATCGTCCTTTTTCTATTAGTGTAGATTGCATTAAAATATTATTTGGTTATTCTTTTGCATAAAACTTGACATGAATCGATGTTAAGTAGAGGTCATCAATGGGCGAACATGGTTCCTGGCCGTGTTCATACCCTTACCCCCGAACTCAATCTTTGGTTCATTGACCATCTATGGAGTTAAGACGAGGAAATCTACATTGGATAGGTTCCTAATTTGTCCTTAGGATTTTCCAATATCTAATTAGGTTTATGAGTCTTCATTTAAAGACTTGTTGGCGACTATAAAAAAAGTTTTCAATAAAACCTTTACAATGAGGTAGTCAAATACGCGCTCATCCCGTGTAGGCCAATAAAAACATGACTACAATTTGGCGACTCCACTGGGGAGGATATAAAAAATTAATTTTTTTAAATGAGTGTGTGAAAGTTGAAAACTACGATTCATTCTCTTTTTATGCCTTAGAATAACAATACAGTTTTGCATTATCAAAGCTATTGTTCAAGCCACCATAAGGAAAATATTCCTTGCCTCATTAGTGCATGTTTTATGCATGAGGCCACCCCAATGGGGTCTTCCCTTTGTCCTTCAGAAAGCTTCATGAGCGATGGTGTTGGATCTTATTTACAAGTAAACCTACCCAACTATGGCATTATTCTCTTGTTCCGAACTTGAGAATTGTGGTGCAACTTACATGTGGCCTTGGTTTAAGAAAATGTATGAAGCGTGGGATCAATCTCTTAGTCATGGACCATTTTCAGCCTTAACCTAAACCTGACCATAGTTTCAAACGTAGAACTGGACTTTTAGGTTGGAACTCTTGCATCCATGTTATATGACATTTGCTTGTGATTGTGATTTTTGCTTATTATTAACTTGTCCAATTTTCGATGTTATGCATTGCGTCTAAAAACAAAAAAAAAGATTGTCAAAATTGACCAAAACCTCATCGAAATCTTTGAAAAACATGTCAGGGAGCAGTGCGCCAAACGCATTAAGTTGCGCCCGGCGCATCGCTCTCGTGCCAAACACACGCATCCTGTCATCGCATGTTTTTGTAGATTAGTCGTCGTGGCAGTCAATAATATATTACTTCCATCTTCATTCGCGTAGAATCATGGTATAGGGGTCCTTTTTTTGTTTAGAAATGATACTCACCTAATAAAAAAATATCAGCATTTTCATGCATATAATCTATGGTCGATTTTATTCTAACAAGTACATCTAGAAGAATGATCATGGTAAAGTTAGCGTCATCATGCATGTCTACCTTCTTCGTGCTATCCAACTAATCTTCTTTATTAATCCTACCTTATCATATTCAGTCAATTTTAAAAAGAAAGTTATATTTTTCAAAACCAATCCTACACCTTCTTCTATTCTACCTTTTTTGAAAATATTTACTAATCAACATTATACCACCTATTAAAAAAAATCTTTTCAAAATTAATCCATCATCATTTTCTAATAAAAGATAAAAACAAGGGCTCCCTTTGAAAAAACAAATTTCAAAAATTCTAAGCCTAGTCCAAACATCTTCATTCAATACAATCCAATCAGCCCAATTCAATCCATTTGCATTAGAGTCCGTTTTACATTTATATTAGGTCCATCTACATTTATGTCCATGCATTCATACTAGGCCAACTTGCATAATAAACCATCTTAGGCCCATCTAAGTCTCATCTCAATCCTTCCAATGTTAGTCTAATCCAAAGCTTAGGTCCATTTAGGCCCAATTCATTCCTAAGGTCAATTTTGCATCTCTATGTCACTAGTGGAAAATACCCCATCTGATGCAGTCAAAATCCGGCTTATGGATGCAGTTTTGGTCCGCATCAGATGGACTCACAACCGTTAACAAAAAAAACTGATGCGGTCCAAAACCGCATCAGTATGGTAAGAATCTGATGCCGTTTTCAAGAATGACCGCATCGGATTGTTTTTTTTTTTAAAATAAAAAAAAGTTCAGCACCGAAATCCGTTAACATTAACGAAAACATGAGGCCATTACAGACAACGAAAACATGGGGCTATTACAGACAACAAAAACATGGGGCCATTAAATGACAACGAAAATCTAAAATAAAGTAAATGTAATTATACAAAAGAAAAATAAGAAACTAACTAAATGAATTAAATGAATTTATACAAATGAAGTTAGTGGATTTAGTTTATACAAACGAAATTAAATGAAAAAAATAAAGTAATTAATCAAATCTGAAATTACAGAGTATAAACTAATTAACTGAAAAATAAGAAACGAAAAACGAGAATTAAACGAAATTAAACCTAGGTCTAGAATAATATGAAATTGCATGATAATAATCACCACAAAAATTAACAAACTCAACTAAAAAACGAAAAAAAAACCGTGATGTGTGGGTGGTTGTCGGCGTTTCGAGGAGGTGAAGACTAGATCTGGGCGCTGTTGAAGACGAGGACACGGTCGTTTCCCTTCGTGGTTGGTGGCGTTGGCGTTGGCGTTGGCAGAGTGTCGTTAGGGTTTCGTGGCTTGGCGGTGGCGTTGCTGTTGGTGTTTGAGAACGATAGAGGAGAGAGAAGGATGTGTGATGGTGGTGTTTGAGAAAGAGGAAACGAAGTGACAAATGGTGTTTGAAAACGAGAAAATGAGAGAGCGAGAGAGGAGAGAGGAGAGAGGAGAGAGGAGTGAGGGAGAGGAGTGAGAGGGCGCTGTGAATGAGAGAGAGGAAGATTAGGGTTGAGTGAGGAGAGTTATGTGGGCTAGGGTTGTAAGGGAGGGAAATGACCGCACGTTTTTTTAAGAAAATCTGATGCGGTCCTAGGAACTGCATTAGATTCTTAACAACCGCATTAGTTTTTTAATATGATGCGATCCATCAGAGGACCGCATCAAATTTTCTTTTTAGCTTTCCTTCCGATTTTTTTATTGATTTTCTGATGCGGTTTTATAAAAACCGCATCTGTTACTAAGTGGCAGATGAGGTTTTTTTTCCACGAGTGTGTAAACCCAAGTCAAGTCTTTAGAGTATAAAAGATCAATTCATTCCCTAGGTCTAGTTTTCATCTCTATGTAAACCCTATTCAAGTTCGCAACCATAAAACACCAGTTCATACCATAGGTCTACTTTGCATCTCTATGTAAATTCTAGTCAAGTCATTAGACTATAAAATATCAATTCATACCCTAGGTTTGCATCTCTATGTAAACCCTAGTCAAGTCTTTAGACTATAAAAGGCCAATTTATTCCATAAATCTAGTTTGCATCTCTATGTAGACGACCCTAGTCAAGTCTTCGGACTATAAAAGACCAATACATACCCCAGTTTTAGTTTGCATCTCTATGTTAAACCCTAGTCAAGTCATCGAACTATAAAAGGTCAATTCATATCCTAGGTCTAGCTTACATCTCTATGTAAATCCTAGTCAAGTCTTCGGACTATAAAAGATCAATTCATACTCTAGATTTAGTTTGCATCATTATGTAAACCCTAGCCAAGTCTTCATATGATAAAAGCCCAACCCTAGGTCTAGTTTCCATCTGTATGTTAGTTTCCATCTGTATGTAAACCCTAGTCAAGTCTCCGGACTATAAAAGACCAATTTATACCCTAGGTCTAGCATGCTTATTCCAAATATAAGTTTAAAGTCTAGCCTTTCCTATCACCTAGCCTGCTTACTCTCCCGTAAGTTCCAAGTCTAGTATTTCTTAAAGTCCACACAAGCAATCTTCTTTGGGTTTAGTCTGATTATTCTACTTGTAAGTTCAAAGTCTAGTACTCAGCAAACCCGGATCATTCAATCAATTTTGCTTGCATAGTGTAGTTCAGTCCAGTCCATGTCTGCATATGCATATACTTAGGCCCATATCAGCATCATGATCAAGCCCATACTAGTTCAATATCATACCTATTTCTAATTTCCATTTCCCGTTTTCATTTCCCATTTTCATTTCCCATTTTCATATCCATTTCCATTTCTCATTTCCATTTCCTATTTCAAAATTCATTTCTAAAATCTTACAAGCAAGGTCCACTCTGTTTCGTTCATGTCCGGTCGAGAGATTATAACTTAGCAGCGCCTAATGAAGAAACAAAAAGTTGAGCCTACTCTAAAGCTCATCAAGTGCACTATCACCACCCTGACTTCATTTAGAGTATTGAGTTTACTTCTGATAGCCTTCACAATAGAGCCGTGATCACTTTTATAAGGTTTACTCTGACCCAAAAGAAAATTAAAAAGGTGCAACCTATATTTCTACTGCGAATTCCAACAAAATAATGAACATCTGACATCTAGTGTTGGATCCTATAAATGCACTGCAAAACATGGATGATGACAACAGACTTCTAATACTTGCTACAATGAGAATTAGCATCACCAACAATCCCGTATGCAGTAGTTCTTTACTTCTGGTTTCCTAGGATGAGTTAAATAGTCCTTAACCTAAGCCAATTCTATCCTTTCCCATCGAGTCTATGTGACTATATGACTTCATCTATTAGTCTTTTTGTTTTCATTTTTTTTATTTCATTCGCCTTTCACCATCATATATGCTTTGAATTCGATGATGAAACACGAATCAGTTTATCTCTAATGACCTTGATTAATAAAAAAAATGAAGAAAATGGACATGATTTGGATTAGTAGTTATTCCCCCCTTCTTCCATCACCTTCCATAAGCCATCATCCATAAGCTACCTTCATGCAATCAAAAAAATCCCTTAAGCCATCATCCTCCATTTCCATTAGCCAAATAATCCCTCAATTATTCAAAGCTTCACAAATATCCTCCAAATCTTCCAGTACCCTAAGTCAATAACTTGTGTGGAAGCCGCAATACACAAAAAATATCATAATGCTAGGCAAAAATAAAAGAAGTGAGCAAAAAGATCAAAGTGCAAAAAAAAAGCAAAAGCAAAAGAAAACGCACAGGATAATAAAAAAACAAAAAAAGGAAAAAGCCTAACGCAAATGGAAAAGTCAATCAAAGGGGATTGCACACAAGTTCTTCCGTTCATTCAATCCTTTTATCCATCGAAACCTTAACCCATATAATTCAAATCAACGATCCTACATTAGCCAAACCAATAAAACCTTGATCAACTTCAAAACCTCAACCTTTAACTTTTCATCAACCTTAACTCCTTTTTGAAGGTATTTCCATGCCCGCTAGGTTGAAAACTCGAAAGGGTGATATGGCAAAAGTTAGAGCACAAAAAAAGTCAATCATATCAATAAATACAAACGATCTGATTCCGCAAGGATGCGTAGAAATCCTCATCTCGAGGTCCGACTGCTTCATTAAAATAAATTATCATAAGAACTACCAATATAATTATAAATTTGATTTGCTTTACTTAAGTTATAAGTTAATTATAATTACAAACTTAATCAAATTACAACCTTAATTAAATTACAAACTTAATCAAATTACAATCTTAATTAAATTACAAACTTAATCAAATTACATCAGAATTAACAAAATCAGCTTATACAATTAAATTAAGAAGGAAAAGAGAAAATTTATATTATATATTTTTTTATACCGAACAGACTCGCCGACGATAATCACCTGAGATGAAATTCCGGCAGCCACACGAGTCGTAACACCATGCGCATCCCCACAACGTCGCACAACCGCTTGAGCCTCGACACACTCGCACACACTGACGCATATTGCTGCATTTCGCTCGACCTGACTAATCGACGCGACGCCCTCGACGACTCGCACACTCCCATAGCAGCAGTACACACTCGATGACACATACACTCGCACACACTCGTCGACACATATCAGCAACGACGACTCGTCACTCGACTCGCGCGCGACACTACGCACAGATGTACGCGAACTCCTTCGCACGCCCAACATACACTCGAAGGCTGACAAACTCAGGGCAAGGGAGAAGATTAATTGTTGCGAAGGAGGAGGATGAAGAGCGACGAGGGAGAAGGAGAAAGGAGAGAGAAATTATTTGAGGGAAGGAGGGAGGAACAACTGGAAGTTAGGGTTTTTTTTTTCTCTCCTATTTATAGGATGGTAAAACTAAGTTTAATAGGATTTGTTCCCAAATCAAATTCCTATTTCTTATTTTATTTATTTCGAAAATAAAATAAAACCAAACTATAATATAAATAGGTATAAAAAGTAGGTTATAGATTTAAGCTATAATTGTAGGCTTACCCAAACTGTATTTTTCTTCTGTAAATAATATTAAAAATACTTTCAATTATATTCTTTATATTTTCTATGAGAAGAGCTGTTCAAATTGCTGCCTTGGAAGCTCTTGTTTATAGTATTTGGAGGGTCAGAAACGAAGCTTTTTGGATGCATAAAGTTGCAAGAATAGAATGCATTGTACATAGTATGCAAAGAATGGTAAAGAAAAAAGTTTATAGTTGCCTACCTCGTAAGATCACTACAAATGATAGGAGGTGGATTGAATGTTTGTAATTAGTTTTTAGAGGCTGGTCTCCTTGCTGGAGATGTTTGGTTGTAAAAGGTTGAGTTGGAAATCTATATATAATTACTTACTGATAAAAAAATATTATTTGGTTGTTAATCTGCATAAAACTTGCTATGAATTGATACTCAATAGAACGAACCATGGGCGAATGCGATTCTTAATCATGTTAGTACACTCACGTCCGAACTCAATTTTTGGTTCATGAACATTTATGGAGTAATGACGGGAAACGCTACATTAGATAAATTCCAAAGATGTCTCTAAGTTTCATAAATTTTCAATTATGTTTATGAGTCTTCTTATAAAGACTTGTTGAGGACTTCAAAAATATTTTTCACGAAAACCTTTACAACGAGACAGTCAAATACACGCTCAAATCGCGTAGGTGAAATAAAAACACGCCTACAGTAAAAAAAACAGATTTTTCTTGACAAAATGAAATTATCAAGTAGTTTACTTTATCTTCCATTTAACTCTTTATAATTTGGAAAACAAACTTGGGACAAAAACGTGCAACTTTCAATTACTAATTTCCGAAAAGAAATTTGTACATTAAAAAGCTAATAAACATAATTTAGTAATTAACAAAACACAGTTAAAATTCGGGATATCAGATTAACTGTGGTGGAGCGCTTGTCATGGACTCCTACGTAGCTACGTCGTTGGTAGGTCGTCCACGACAGGCACCTGTTTATTTATTTAACAAAAAAAAAAGGGCGTCATTGATTTATCATATTTTTAGATAGTTTTTAGGTGCATTTATGTTGCATTTAAGTATCATTTAGGTACATTGTAGTTCATAATTGCATATACTTCCTCCGTTTTTTTTAGATGTTACACTTTCTATTTTAGGAAATTTTAAATTAGATGTTACACTTTTATTTTGGGTAATAACTTCTCTCTATCTCTCTCCTATCACATGTTCACATGGGGCCTTTTGTTTTTCATTCTCTCTATCTCTCTCCACTCCAAAAATTACCTAGGAGTCCGTGATTTGAAAAGTGTAACATCTAATAAAAAACGGAGGAAGTAATTACTTAACTTGCAAAATATTACTCTTTAGTTCATTTGTTAGTTATGCAAGCCCAATAGTCCAACACGGTTAGTAGTCATGGAGACACGTTGTGGGTTTCGTGAGTGTTCCAAGAAAAATTGTAGATGAATTGGATAGTTTATGTTTGCCCACAGGATAAAACCTGCGCCTGCATGATAAAACCCACGCTTCTGGGGTGGAACCCTCGCCAACGGGATTTTTCGATTTTTTTTCTCATTTTGTCTTACTTATTTCTATGTCTTCTTATATAGGATTTTTTAGAGATTATTTACTTCCTAATAGGATAATTGTATTAGAAATATAAATAATTAGGTTCTTAAGTCCAGTTAGATTATGTCTTGTTAAATGCTAATTCTACTAGGGATAAGATTTCATCCTCCATATAAAGGGGGATTGGGATCATTATTTCGTATGCTAGTCAAATACACGGAGAGATTACAAAGATTTTTAGGTTTCTAGTTAGGGTTCTTGAGAGAGATTGTAATTCACGAAATTTGTGTGTTTGGAGTTTTGCTAATATTCATTGAAGGATTAATGAAACAGTTGGTGGTTTTTTCTCTACTTGTTAAGGCAGAGGTTTCCATGTTAAATTCACATTCGTCATTGCTTTAATTTTCACTCCTTAGATTTTGTTTATATTGTTTACTTGCTACTACGCTTTCGCAAAAATCCTGACGCTAGCTGCCTCTAGTAAATTCTTAATGTGGACCATTAACTACTTATGTTTTCTTTTAATTGCAACATTTGTATTTTCACACTTGTCGAGGTGTAATTTTAAACATTAATAACTTAGTTATGTTATTAGTGTAAGTTGTACAAATGAGATATTACAAAACTACACATTGAGATGAATCAAATAAAATCTCATATGACTATGTATATTCTTGTTTATAGATTATCACATACAATCAAAATGTGAACTGTGAATAATAGAAAAGTCAAAATGTTGCAATTAAAACAGAACGAAGAGAGTATTTTTCATGCATGCAAGGTGGAGATGTTTAAAATCTGGAGGTAGACTAACGAATGAGAGGAGAGGATAGGAGTAGTGTTGTAAATAGAAGTAGAAGTAGATGAAGGATTTATGTCCTCGACTTAAATGCAATTACTAATATATATTGGATCGTATTATAGAGATAATAAGTTCGTTATATTGGGTCGTCTATACGTCTTGGTAGAGAAAGCTATAGAACTTCGGATTAGTAAATAAATAAACCCGAAGCCCAATGTAACGGATCCTACAAGGTCACACATTAAACTTGGATCAACAAAAGAAACCTAGAGCCCAAGAGGGCCCTAGGGTGGCCGGCCAAGAGATAGGAAAAGGGGAGAGAAATCTGACCTAAATACTTTTATATATTTGGGTTATGCAGAAAAGAAAACAGTCAGTTTATTCTCTTATTATTTTCTCTCTCCTATTCTCTCTCTTCAAAAGTCACGTAATACTCCTAAAACAAGAAAGAAGTTTTCTTCCTTTCCAACTAGCATTGGTGGAGTGTTGATCTGGGTTGGTGGACTAAGTAGAGGAATCACATCTGAGATTCTCAATCCGGGTTCTTCAAGCTTTGTGAAAAACACGCTACAAAGGTTATTTCTAAACTTGTATGTGATCCTTAATTGTATATGCATGTGATCCTGATTTAAGTGCTTATGAATTTGATTCATGAAATTCCGCTTTATAGTACTTATATATTCCTACAGTAGACAGTAGTACAATACATTTAATGAAACAACTTTAGTTTACATGAAATAAGCAATATCTGAGATCAATACAATACATAATATACGAAGCTGTAGTAGAAGAAGTACAATAATTAAGCTGCATTAATGGCGATCTTCATTCCGCTCTGGCAATGCCCAGGGAGAGTGCATATGAAGTAGCTTGGACCCTTGCTCAACTTAATTCTGTCCTTCCCACTTTGGTAAACTTTTGCTCCTCTTGGTGAGCTGCAGCTATCATAACCCTTCTTACTAACTGGTACCACATTGTGTGTTGTCTTATCATAGTTGAATGCTGCAAATAACACCATCATTTTGTCCAAAAAGTAATTCGTTAGCTAATCAATAATAACATCAATTATTTATCTTACTTTATGGTGAAACCAACATGTAGTATAGTAAAGATCATTCAGCCATACAGCCTACATGTTAGATGTTCCTAAACGTTTTAAAATTTATTTATTACTCTCCTTCTCAATAATCTAACCTAGGGTCATAATGAGCTCGACCTGTTCGCGAATAGTTTAGGTTTAGCTTGACGAAAGTTCGGCTCGTGGAAGCTCAACTCGAATTCGGGCTCGGATCAAGACCATAACGAGCCAAGCCGAACTAGGCTAAGTTCGGCTCGAGAAACTCGTGAACATGCATGCTCGATTATTATTTTATATAAAAAATTAATATAACTTAAAGTATTTAATACGTTATTATATATTAGAACAGTTAAAAAAATTATTATAAGTATCTTTTTATACAATTTTTAACAACGAATAATTTATGTCGTTTGCTTTTGTATTTTTTTTAGAACTAGTTTGTGGTTTTCTTATGTATATTTTGGTTACCATATAAAAAAAGAAATAAAATATATTTTCTAGTGGTACTTTTTGAATCTAGTCTATAATTCTACAAGATCTGTCAACAATATTTTTAGTGTCAAATATGATATTTCTTTTTGGTTTAATGTTGTGTTGGTTTATTCTTAATTTGTTTCAAATCGAGTTCAAACTCAAGCTGAGCCGAGCCGAGCTCTCGAGTCGAACTCGAGCCTTGAAAGAAGCTCGGGAGCTCGAGCTGAGCTTCACTTATCGATTTCGTCGAGCTCACGAGCCGAGTACCAGGATCGGCTTGTGCGATGAGCACCCCTAATCTAACCTGTGTTTAAAACGTTTAGGAATAATATCAAGTTAATATTGTTCTATAGAAAGGCTATGATATACAATCAACTACCACTTAATTCACATTTCCGATTTTGGAAATTTTGGTATCTTGAAGACATTTGGAGAAACTTATTATTGATTAGCTACTTGGGAATTGTTTTATTAGCTCAGAGAAAGTTGGTTAGAACACAAGCAATCTTAATGGACAAAGTGCACGAATCTGTTGCGAAAGGGAGGGCCAAATAGAAATAGTTTTTGCTATAAATGAAATAGCATGATACGAAAGAATTTTATGTACCAGTTAAAACAGACCGAAGAAGTAAATCTAAGCAACAGATTGAGCATATAGCAAAGTTAACTTAAAATTGCCCAAAGTGACAACCTTAATTTTTGTTAAATCCCTCAGATTCCACAACATAGTTTTGTAGGACATAATGAACTTAAAACTATCCATAAATGGAGTTTTTAAATAATAAATACTCCCTCGGTATTTATTTAGTTTGCTCATTTAAAATCTTGACACTATTCACATTTAGATGTATAAAATCTTCTAAATTCTTCTCAACATAGAAGAAAAAATATAATCATGTGCTGTCTTGTTTAATTCGTCTCAATTTGTTAATATTCAATCATTATAATTTTTACTAATATGTAACGAAACATATTTAAGGTCGGAAAGTACATTGGCAAATGCACACGGTCAAAATAGACATACTAAAAAAATGTAGAAGTATCCCGTAAAATTAAAAAAATAAATGTTCTAGCTTAATAAACGCCCCTCAAGTAATTTTTGATATCTTTGGAGAAAAAGTATTTGTGTAACTGCACATCTTTAGTGTCACAAGGGACAACGACAAAGATGAGTTAACTGAAATCTATGCTCATAATTCGTAAGTGACAGTAATCAATTGGATAATTAAAAGTAGCTGTTGAGAAGCAAACACATAAGTTGGAAAAATATCCCATACAACTGTTGGAAATACTCAAGGAGCTAGTGGAATGGGCTGGCCGCCCAGGCACAAACAATCCCTAGCAGACCAGTGAGGCAGGGGCTTAGAAACCGTATGGGATGCTTCGCAACATCAGTCGGTAGTGTGCAATGCTACATCTACCCGGTGGGTAGTTAACCCACTAGAAATAGAGCATTAAAAAACTATTAGAATTGATGAGTTGGGTCCCAATATTTATTTATTTCTATTAGTAGTGGGTTGTTGACCCACTGGATAGATAAAGTTTTTTCCGTCGGTAGCAACGTAGCAGTGTAATAAGTGGCAGATCCAAAGCCCTCATAGAAAATCTTACATATCATGCATGATAAAAAGCAAGCAAAAATGAAGGAAAAGCAAGATAGAAATGATTATATGTAAAACAAAATCTGACCTAACATATCACCAGCTTTGAAGGGCTTGCCAGTAGACCAATTGTTGACATTAAAGGCCCACCCACCAGCTCCTCCTACTGTGTAAATAGCGCCAAGGGTTGGGTTAGTAAGAGTTAAGAGGCATAGTATGCCGACTCCAAGGAACAAACTTAGTTTTGCACTACCATTTCCCTGGCCCATGTCAAAGAAACTAATTAGAACACCTAACCTTAACCAAACTAGAATTTTAGAGAGATGGAGAGAGTGAAGAATGAAGTTCTGAGTTTTCTTGGAGTGATGAGTTAGAAGTTCAAAGCAGGACTACTATTTATAGAGCGAGGCAGGCCAGTAGGCCACTCCACTCATTTATTATTATCCAAGGCTTTTGGCTTCTTCCACACTCATGAAGTTTTGAGATATTGGTTTTGATATATGTAGATTTACGGGTTAATAATAAGTATTAAATATATTTTCTAAAATAGAATTATATAGTTTAGAAATTCTTAATGAAATTTTTCATCAATCAGTGTTTTTTAATGTGTACTTAGCTTGGTGTTTCCACATTTTACTTCTTTAGTGTTGCGCCCATCATCTTCTTATATATATATAGATGGCCTTCTAACTAATATCACCTTTAGTCCTCTACCAACTCCATTAAAGGTTTAAAGATACACCTCCACGCACTTACTGTTAAATATATAGATGAATAAAAGGGGCTAGGGGTAGTGACTATACTTTATTGGGATAATGTCAACTTTGCCAAATTTAGAATCATTACAAATCACGTACATATTTTTGGAACAACTCAGTTCTATGAAGTAATATATAAATATATTGCATAATTTTGTTATTCTGTTATACTTTCATCATGTTGGAAGCAAAAAGGTGGTTCAGTTTGCGCAAATTGATCTCAACTTACTAGTCTCAAACTTCATTCTTCCTCATGGAGAATGGGATTTACCAAAATTGCAACTGCACTTGCCAAATCATATAATTGTCATGGTCAAAGGCAGGACCGTCTTAAACATTTTAGAGGCCTTGTTCTAATTTTAGGATTGGGCCCTTAGTGTCATTTTTTTTGCAACTTAAATGACAAAAAAAAAAATCTTATATAATGTTACAATTATATATTTTTATCTTACAAATCGAAAAACTAAAACCTCAAAGTACTCATTTGAAATTGTATGTAACAACTCAATTCAAAATCAAATTATTAGTGATGTTCTATTTACAAAGATAACAATAATAATTTATCTATCTCACTCTAGAAGGTACAATAAAAAATAAGATTTATGTGATGAGGTAGCTGAACCTGTATACTAGTAAATTTGTGGTCACAAATTATTCAATTTTTATTAGGTAAATATACACTTCCCAAAAAGATACCCTAAAAATTTGAAAAGAAAAAGAGTAAGGAAAATAGTGGAAAAGTAATTATGGAGTGGTGGGGAGATGAGTCAAATGCTCAAACTCCAAGAAAATACCACAAGACTTGCAAAAAATAGGTATGATATGTTGGGGAAGAGATTCGAACTCAGCATGTTGTGTTAGGATAATTGAGCTCAAAGACCAACTTAGCTAAGATATGTAGTTGAATATTTTAGCACCAAATTCTATATATGCTTGTTTCCAAATTTTGGGGCCCCAAAAAGTTCAGAGCCCTGTGCTATTGGGCTGTTTGCACAGCCTAATAGTCGGCCTTGGTCAAAGGGATTCCTCTCCCCTCAGTACCTACTAGTGACGTTCCAATTTCGGGGTGTACATCCTCAGGTGATTTCACAGTTAAATCAGCTATTTGGTTTGAACACGACCTAAATTCTCTAGAGGATAATTGGATCTTTAAATGGATATGGAAACTTAACATCCCCTAAACTGTAGATTTTCTTAGGGCTTTTTGTCAGAAAGGACCTAATAAAATACAAGTTCTGTGGGGAAGGACCTAATAAATTTTTTTTTGTCAAAAAGGACCTAATAAAATACTTCCAATTGTGAACATGAACCACTTTATGAATTTCCTGCCAAATTTATCATTTACCGGCGTTGACCCTTTTTTTACCCCTAGTTGACTTTTTAATGTTCTGTTTCTATTTTGCAGCACACAAATCCCTATTGAATCCCCAAACTTAATGTTCCCGTTGGTTTAACCTTCTCCTTCTTCATCTTTATTTCAACTTCAACTTCTCAAATTGTGCTTCAACTTTCAATTTTCCAGCCTTCATCAAAGCCATTTGTTGCTTTACCACCTTCAACTCATTCAACAAAAACTTCTTCTCATAAACAATCATTAATCACAATTCGTTGCCATTCTGTCATCTCATCATCCACCCATCTAAAGAATTTGCATCCCCTCTATGCCCTGTTTCGAGATGATAGAATTTACAAGCCAAAAACCACCTTTCAGGATTATCCTTTGTCCAGCAAAACATACCTTACTTGGATTTGATGAAGATTACAGGATAAGATTGAATAAGTTGATGCTTCCCTTCAATGGAGATTGCGCTATTGGGAGGAAAGTGTGAGAATTCAATATGTTTGGGTCAATTAAAATAGGAATAGAACATTAAAGAGTCAACTAGGGGTAAAAAAAAGGGTCAATGCCGGTAAATGATAAATTTGGCCGAAAATTCATAAAGTGGTTCCTGTTCACAATCGGAAGTATTTTATTAGGTCCTTTTTGACAAAAAAAAATTTATTAGGTCCTTTCCCACAAAACTTGTATTTTATTAGGTCCTTTGTGACAAAAAACACATTTTCTTATGACAAATTTGTCATAATAGTACAAGTGTAAGGGATACTCTTTTTAGAAGAAAAATTGACCCTTCTAGTCTATGTCCTCTATGTCATTGTCATCCGGGCACTACTGACCATTTGTTTAATCACTGCTCTTTTCCCATAAAATCTGGGATCTTCATGAAACGCGTACATGGTTTAACTTACACCACAAAGAAAACAATTTATTAAAAGCTTTCCACTCTCTAAAAGCTCGGAAATTGGTAATAACCAAAGTTATTTTCTAATTTGGTTCATTTGGAAAGAAAGAAATAATGTTATTTTAAACAACGCTACCTTAAACAACTTTAAGATTCTTAATAAAGCCAAATTCCTCCACCATGAATGGACACTTCACACAACGCTTGATTCTTATTACCTCGTAGGTACTCCTTTCTCCACAACTCATTACTCACCATCAAAATCTCACCACCATTCTTTCCTTCCAGTAGCCTATACTCCTCCATCTCAAGATTCTTCAGTTGCAGCAGGGGTCATTATTCGTAACCACCGTGGTCAGCTTGTTCAAGCCATCTCATACAACCTAGGGACAGCTCTTGTGTTTGTTGTTGCAGCTACATCATCACAAAAGGGTCTCTTTTTGGCTACAACTATGGGCATTTAAAACATCCACATTGAAGGTGAAAAGTTTCTTGTTATCAATGCAGTAAAGAAAAATTTGAAGGCACCGTGGCAAATCCAGTTCATCATTCAAGACATAAAGGCTTCTCCTCAAATTCCAATCATACCATATATAACATGTTGTTAGGAAAGCTAACAAAGCGACAGATTTGGTAGCAAATATGGGACAATTAGTTAACTCTACCTTTCAGATTAATCCTTGTAGCAATTCAGCTCTTCATTACATCCTTGTAATGACTTTTTGGAAATTCCCCTCAGGAGGATGGTCACCTAAAATTTATTCTTCTTACCATATTAACAAAAGTGATTCCTTTTACTATTAGAAGTTTACACAGTTTACATAGCTCCATTTAATTATAAAGAAAAAATAACTAAGTAGATAACTTTGTCTACCATATAAAAACTAAACTTTCTTAGGATGTTATATCTTTTGTATTTTTGAAAGTCAAATAACTCCACAAATTTTCTAATTTTTAAGAATATGAAAATAGCATGTTTTATATTTCAACCCAACAAGCACTCAGTCATTATAATATAAATTCATATATAAATAATTTTTAAACTAAAATCACTTAGCTCTTAACATAAAAACACTATTCACCTCCCTAGCACCCCTGCTCCTAAATTTTTTAGGGGATGAATACCATGTGAGTTCTCTACAAAAAGTATGCTAGTTATGAATAGTTTTATGTACAACAAATTATTGATTTTACTCATATGGATTAAAAAAGAAAATTATTGATTTTACGAGAAACCAATATTATTTTGTTAATTAGCTTTGGACTTTTTTCGATTACATATACTATATACTCTAATATTGGAATATTCGAAATATATATATATATGCAAAATTGAGATTCCTGTAAATAAGAAAGGAAAAAAAAACTATTGGAATAAAGTGAGTAGGTAAAAAGAATTAGAGGCTGTCAAAAAAAAGAAAAAAAAGAAATAGAGGAAGTGGTGGGTCCAATGTCCAATGGGGTAATTTAAATAGCAACAATATTTTTTATTTTTTTGGTCTCCTTTCGGGAACTCGTGGTAAGATGAATTTTCTCTGGAATCTCCTCGCAGGGCCACTCCCCCAGAGGCCCAACAAGCACCAACCTCCCCTCCCCAAACAATATTGAAATTTGCTTCCACCAAAATTTGAACCTTGATCTCCTATGTGAAAAATAGAACCAATATGTTTTGGGTTGTTACGCGACCATATGGACTGCCAATGAATTTTCATGTTCATTAACATCCCCATAATTTCTCTCTCTTCATCTCATTCGTCCACATCACTTTCCACTAGCTTTATCACATCTCCTTCCCATTTCACAATTTCACACCTTCATTCATTAACCTCCCCATTTACATTCTCTCTCCTACTTTTCCATACCCCATCTCCTTTTCTCTCTCCTACTACTTTCCATACCCCACCCATAATCTGTCTTCCACGTGGCAAAGCACTATAGGCTACCATTATTGGATGGTTTCCTATTTATTGGTGTTCCCCATTTTTTTTTCACTATGAGTAACATACCTCTATTGGTGGGAAGGTTCCTATTTTAAGTTTTTTACAAATGGGGAACCTCAATGTAGGTGCTCTAAGTTCAATCTTGCACTAAGGCTCATCCTTACCTACCACAACGACTGTCTTGCATCTATACAACCACCAAACTTTTCAAAAGTGGCATATAGTTTCTTTTGGTGCTAAACAAAAGTGGCCTATAGTGCTTGAGTCAGAAACCTTTTACTCGAGAAATATAATAGTGTCTCAATACTCCAAGTAAAACAGTTTTCACAATAAATGGAGTGCCTTTAATTTAACTAACATTGTCGAGTAATTACGAAGAAGAAATTTTGTTATTGAAATTTAAACTTTAGGGCCCATCCGGTATTATTGTGATTTTCTGTTTTTTGGTTTTTTGATTTTCAAAGTCATATGATATATGTCCTATAATGAATAAAAAATTAGTCAAATTTATTGGAAATATGATGATTTTGAAAACTGACAACTAAAAATTGAAAACCACTTTTTCTGGTTTCCTGTTTTTGGTTTTTAGTTTTCAAAAAAACTGAAAACTGGAAACAAAAAGCGATACCGAACGAGCCCTTGCTTAAAAAGTTTTCAATTTTACTGATGAAAAGAAGTACCGGTGGGTTGGGGAAGGAATATCACTAACAGCATGTATAATGATTTAGTTTTTAATTGGTCCAGCAAATAGTAAAACTAGCTTTCCTTAGTTTTGTTATTAGGGCACTTGGCCCTTTGGGTTGGTTCGTCTGGATTTCCAAACGCTATGCACATTGTATGGAGTGCACGGACAAGATGAATGACAAATAGTTGCGTCGCAAACTAAATGGCGAGATAATATTGTTGGGCCCAGGTAAAACGCATCGCATTGAAGAAAAAGGGAGAAAGAGAAACGCATGGGCTTGGTGAAACGCAACACTCCACAAAAGCATGATGGCCCAGTTAATGCTTGTTGTCAGTGGCCCTGACGTGCGTCAGAGTCCCTGACCAGCAAATGGTAGTGGTCCACCTGTCATTTTTTTCTCGCTGCACTCTTCAACTTGTTCAGATGTTTCAACGATTATTTTTTAAAGTTAATAAATTTTGTAACGTCAATAAAAAATCAGGTTATAATTTTAAAAAATAATCAAAATAACGCTATAAAATGTTTTTATCTATAAATTGAGCCAAATTTCATATATTTTACCACACTACTTCCCAGCCTATTTTTTTCTTCCAATTACTCTCTCCTACCTAGTATTACTTATACTAAGCCAATATTATGGATTCAAATAATCCTAATTAGTCTCAAAATAATCCAAACCACCCACAAATTCCCAAAATAACTTCCAAATAGATCCAAGTGTGCTACAAAATCCGGAATTCCAAAGAATCTTTATGTTTTTTCAAAGCCAATCGAATTACCAAAATTCTCAACAAGCTACTGGACAATCTCCACAAAGTTCTAATCATTTATCCCAACAACAAGCTCAACCATCTTTTCACAACAACATATTTCACAACAACATGAACAACCTCATTTAAAACGATATAGTTGAAATCCAATCACAAGAAATTCAAAACATTCTTTCAAAAAAAAGCCATAACACCGAAGTTTCAATGGAGTGCAGCTGAAGATCATGCATTCATTTCGACGTATCTAGATTGTGGAGGAGAAGTGTTAAAGGAAACCGACCAAAATGGTGATGATTTCTGGGGTTTACAATTTGAGAGTGTGGAAGAGTCACGACAACTCAATTCAACTTTACGCTCAAGGACATGCAAAGCTCTCACTAGTTGTTGGAAAAACATTAACGGCGATGTAAATGAATGGGTCAGGATATATACCGAGGTGAAAAGAAAGACGGGTCCGGCTGCAATGATGAAGACGTCCTGGCTGAATCCCGTGAGATATGGACAAAAGCCCATGATCCCTGATTTACATTGGAGCATGCATGAAATGTTATGAAACACTACGACAAATGGGCAAATGGCACCCAAATGAGCGGCAGAAGCTCAAAACGGTCTGGTCCAGACGAAGGTGCGAGCTCAAAACGTCCTGATGACATCAAGAAAGTTAAGAGTAGGAGAAAAGCCCCAATATTCAATTTTTCATCCTCTTCAAAATTTACGAGGAGGATTAGTTTGGGAGAAGACTTGCTTGAGTATCAAAAGGAGCGTTAATATAACTGAATTGAATGGTCTACTCATCTGACTATGAATAGCATGACAAATATAACTGCATTGAATTGTCTATTCACCTGGCTTTGAATAGTATGACAAATAGTGCCGCATTGAATTGTCTACTCTACATTGTATAGTATACTCCTATGTTACATTGCTATGTCTAGTCCATAAATGAATTATTGTTATGATCCACAACTCCATCCACTTTTTCTTCTCAATCTTTTATTTTGTAGAAAAACACCACTTCAATCAACATATCTCCAAAATGAACTATGATTCAAGTTATTCTAGTTCAGCTACTGAATTTTATAATTACATGGTTCAAGATTACATAGAATGGATTCAGTCTGTTGACGTTGAGCAACAAAATCAAGAATAAATTGTACCCCGCACTAGAAAATATGTGCATAGGGAACGTGAGGAAGCTCATGAATGATTGTTTCATGACTATTTCAGCAACGAACCTCTGTACCCCGAGAACATTTTTTGTCAAAGGTTTCTTATGCACAAGCATGTTTTCCTTTGTATTGTCGAAGGTGTAATAGCAGAAGATGATGAGTTCTTTATGCAAAAATCAGATGCTACTGGAAGGATGGGTCCATCTGCACTACAAAAATACACATCGGCTATTAGGATGTTGGCATATGGTTCATCCTCTGATTTTGTTCACGTGTACCTGAAAATTGCTTTAAGTACCGCTAGTGAATGCCTTCTTCATTTTGTCGAAGGGGTTGTTGCTAGATTTGGACCTGAATACTTAAGGAAGGCAAATCCAGATGACACTAAGCGTCTCCTACATGAAGGTGAGCGTCGTGGCTTCTTAGGCATGGTGGGAAGCATCGATTGCATGCACTGGAATTGGAAGAATTGTCCTCGAGGCTGGAAAGGAATGTATCAAGAAAGAAGCAAAACATCAACAATAATCTTAGAAGCAGTTACTTTAAGTGACTTATGGATATGGCATGCTTTTTTGGCACCCCGAGTTCATGCAATGATATAAACGTATTGCAAAGGTCTCCCGTCTTTGATGATGTTCTACAAGGAAGAGCCCAGAAGTCAACTTCTTAGTCAACGGGACAACTTATAACATGGGTTACTATCTTACAGATGACATCTACCCGAGATGGTCAACATTTATCCCCGCAATAAAGCTCCCGCTAACCCCCAAGCAAAGGTTATTCACACAACATCAAGAAGCTATCAGAAAACATGTAGAGTGTTCATTCGGGGTATTGCAGGCTAGATTTGCAATCATTCGCAAACTCGCTATAGCATAGGATAAAGACCTGCAATTCCAGCAATTCCAAACAATTATCCAACCTCCAATTTCAACATTATCCAACCTGCAATTCCAGCACCAAATTCCATTCAACAACACCAAATATAAGCCACACATTGATCACTCATCACCAAGTTCACACACATTCAAATGCATGTAAAAAAATTTTAGTTACAAGTTAGAGTGAGAAAATAATGTTAACTAACTACATAAACAATAAATGAAACTTCTAAAACCCTCTCTTCTTCTTTTGTGAAGGTGTAGATGAGCTAGGTGTGGTTTCATGAGTCTCTGCAATGGCATCAAGAGAAGGGGGAGTAGTGTCAGAACGTCGTCGATAGGCCCTCTGAGTGACTGGAGGTGAAAGCAAAGCTGACGTGGTAGATATATGGGCAGCAGACGTAGAAGATGTAGAAGTCGATGTATATCCAGCAGAAGTAGGCACGCCCTGTACGATGTGGCCATGTCCAGCTCGGCCAAACATCAACACACAGTCCCCTCATAGTCTGCAATGTCTGCGTATACAAGTCACGCACCATATCTGGAGGCAATGACTCAGAAGCCTCTAGCACAGTACCGCACCTATGAGCAATATCAGATAAAGTATGTGCCTGAATAGAAAGAAAAAAATACATATTATATAAAATCAGTGAACTTACCAGTACTATATCTGCAGACGCAGGCTGATAATGTGTAGAAGGTGGTCGCCTCGATAGATTCGTCAGGCGTAACCTTGTGATGCGACGAAACCATATCATATACTCGTCAAAGGCATGAGTACGACCACTAAAAGGAGTGCCCTGAACTATGTGTCCCTCGCGCTCATCCCAATGTGCAATGTAAGGTCGATGTCTGAGCGGATAGTTCTTGTTCTTCGACCTCCGATCTATGGCATGAAGGGTTGTGCTCGTATCAGAAGGTGCGGGAATCGTCTGCTCGAATCCAAACTGGCGCATAACTCGACCAGGGAAATGGAACTCTACAATGAATAAACCGCTACTCCAAGTAGCGGTTTTCTTTAATGAACCGCTACTCCGAGTAGCGGTTTACAACGGGTCCAAAAATCTTGTAAACCGCTACTCAGAGTAGCGGTTCATTAAAGAAAACCGCTACTCGTAGTAGCGGTTGATTTTAAATATAACCGCTACTCTGAGTAGCGGTTTTTATGCATTAACCGCTACTCTGAGTAGCGGTTTTACTGCAGTTTTAAAAAAAAAAAAATTTCGCGTGCCGTCCTACGTGGACGGTACGCAGGGAAATAAAATTTTTTGTCACACATTTTGGGAATTAATCCCCTTTTTGGCATTATTCAAGGAAAAAATTCTAAGGTTTTCGGAGTGCAAAATTCTATCAGTCAGTAGCATTGTGAGACAAATCAAGGAGAATGTATGTAAAGCTTAGGATTAGGTCTGTTTTGCCTAAGAAAATGTCTCAGGTTGATAGAGATCGGTTTCATAACTGTTAAGGTGGTATATTTTGGTTGTTAATGGTTTTAAGGGTGGCTATTTGGGATATGGCCTCGTAGTCATTCCTTTGTACTTGTGTTTCATTGATATTAAATGCTTACTTTTATCAAAAAAAAAAAAAAAAAAAAAATATGGAACAATAGAGTATATGGAATTATAGGAAGATGATAGCTCTTAATTCCTATTGTAATTAAGGTTCTTATAATCATTAGAGTTTCTTATTCATCTCGCAATCATACCACTATCAGGTAGGCTCATGTTTGAATTTGATCATAATTAAATCACAAGTCAACTTATTTCAAGTACAAATTTCGTTAATTAAAATTGGGTCAGCTTGAAAACAATTTTGTCAAGTTAGCTTGATATTTACGGGTTAGTTTTGATATCGAGTCAATTGTTTATTTAGTCATCACCAAAAATAGAAGTGTGAAATATTTACACTATAATCTCCTTTTATGTTATTTATTATTGAAAAAATGAAATCCCACTATTTTTTTTTTACATCTACTAAAATAACAAATTGAGGTCAATTAGCTAGTCTGACCACTTCTTTTTGGGTACAAGTCAATTACAAGTCACAACAAATTCAATTCAATTGATAACTTCTTAAACTAAAAAACTTATATGGATCTGGTTCACGCTAAATTAGTATGGACCTAATGTTAATTCATGTAATTTATGAGACAGAGTTACTATATAAAAAAATAGATATAAAAGATGAATAGGTATATATTGTAAAGTTTTACTATGTGAAAAGAAGTTACCATGTTACAAATTGAAAATTTCATTATGATAAACTAATGTAGTAAAGAGTGACTATATTAAAAAACGATTAATATGATAAACAGTAAATGTATTTTTTATTTATTAGAAAATTAAGTCAGCCCAAAGGCTAACCCCTACAATTCTACTAGCCTGTAGGAAACACCAACACATGGGATGGTAAGGCATGCATAGCATGCTGAGGAAATACCCCAGCATAATGCTGGAGGTAAGGATTGAACCACTAACCCCAGGGGCCAAGGGGGAGCGCTCTACGCACTTGAGCTAACTCCTATCATTTAAAAGCTTATTATATGGAAAAGATAATGATCACTATGTTAAATAAGTGGTATTATTGTGGACTATGTCCACGTAAGACTAACTTAGTTGTCTAAACTGTGAGACCTCATGCTATAAGTCACTTTGTACACCTTATCCAATAACCTTGATCTATCTAGTTTACTTATTATGATGGTTTTTTTTTTTCCAAAATCACCTTATAAACACATGAACTTTGGGAAAACCACCTTATATAATTTTCTTTTTGCAAAAAGAAACCTTAAACAATTTCTTTTTACGAGAACATACCTTAAGCCGAATTTCGACATTAATCCAAAGTTCCGACATTCACCATGTCATACGCAACGTACGTGACTTTTTAAACCCAACAAAATCCATGACATGCTCAATGACGGAACCTTGGGTCAATAATCGGAATCTCGCATAAGGTTTGTTCTCGCAAAAAGAAAATTATTTAAGGTTTTTTTTCGCAAAAAGAATTATATAAGGTGGTTACTCACGAATTTCATGTTTTATAAGATGTTTTTTTTGGCAAAAAAAAAAAAAACCTATTATCAATTGATATTAATTTATAGGCACATATATCCCACTAAACTTGTATGTATCTGCTAAGGTTAATTCTTCAACGTGGATTTCTATGTCAGCCTATTGAAAGATTAACACAGAACAGATATTAATCTATAAAATTCAACTTAAGGACCAAAAGTTCATAAGAACTTGTAGAAAATGGGAAAAGAAGCTTACACAAAAACTTCACACAGAATATAATAAAAGTAGTACATCCCATGGTCTAGTACACCTATAATTCTATGAAGGCTTAAATTTCATAACAAAAGTCAACTCTTGATAACATAGCTGAGCACCTGCCGTTGGGAAGGTCTCATATGGAGGCAAAAAAAGAAGCACTACCTTCCTCCTCATCCTCCTACTTCTTCCCTTCAACTTATTTATTTTCCTTTGAATTAACTGATGAAACACAAAGGATACACGCACATATTCTATCTAATAAATTAACTCCCATAAGCATTAATTAGCACTTAGTATAATGCGCTGCCAATTGACGATTGGAAGTATCTTAGTAATTAATTTTGGATGCAATTAAGAAGCATTGATTGCAATCCTCATTCCACCCTTGCAATGACCGGGGAATGTGCAGATGAAGTAGTTTACTCCCCTCCTCAACCTGATTCTGTCCCTTCCACTTTGGTAAACTCTTGCCCCTCTTGGTGCAATGCAGCTGTTAAACCCTCTCCTGCTTACTCCCGCCACATTGTGTGATCCCCTCGCATAGTTGAATGCTGCATTTTCAGTTTGCACAAACGAATCGAATTATATTCACCTTGCAATATTTGGCATAACTTTATTTATGTTTGTATATTTCGGTTGCTGTAACGTACAACTGTTGGATAATTAGTGGAAGTACTTCAGATTCTTTTGTAGGTCCATCATGTGGGAAGAAAATAAGATTATCTCTATTATATAAGGGAAAGGGGGAGCAATGGTGTCCTCTTTTGAAATGTCTATTTTGCCCTCTTCCCATTCTAAATTACAAATTCACTTACAACTCAAAGGGGGCTTCAAACAAAAATACCAAAAATAATATTATAACAATCACTCACAAGTCAACTAAAATCATAAAATTACATAATTTACGTTATGCAAATCACTAAAATGAGGAAACTTTATAAAAACTTAAAAATTGACTTACAAACTACAACCTATGAAAAAATGACTTGAAATCAAAGTGTCCACTTTCTTTACAATTTCTGAAGTATTGTATTTAATTCAAAAATCAACTAAAAAATTAGAATATTAGAAATCATAAATAAATTCAATAAAATTTCTATTTTGTTCATAGAATTTAACTTTGAAAAGTAAAAAAAAACAAAAGAATGGTGAGAGACTTAAGTGACAGAAACTAAACCAATCAAATTTTACAACTAAAAACAATTATACTTTGTATGTCTAACGTTCAAATTTTGACTCTTATACCGAAGAAAATCGAGTTTC
Organism: Beta vulgaris subsp. vulgaris; assembly: GCF_026745355.1. Lineage (NCBI taxonomy): Eukaryota > Viridiplantae > Streptophyta > Magnoliopsida > Caryophyllales > Amaranthaceae > Beta > Beta vulgaris. Next base: position 41,534,020 of record NC_079202.1, on the reverse strand, counting down.
TATTTCGAAAAAAATTCAAGCACGCATCGCGTGCAAAAAATTCTAGTGAAACAATATTTAATGTTGGCTCCTACTAATTTTGGAGCAATAATAAGGTGTGTCGGATTATACTCCAAAATTAGTCAAATAATTTTCGTAGTGAGTAGGATTAGTTGCTAATACTTAGTTAGTCGGCTATCAAATAGTGGGCTAAATAATGGTCTAGTTAGTGGGATAACAAGGAGTGGGCTAATAAGTAGTAGACTACGTAGTAGGCATGTTCCTAATTGCTCTCTTTAATGGCTCATAGTTAAAAATGCTTTATATATCTATGAAAAGGCTGTTTTATTTATTTATATGTGTGAAAAATATATAAAGATGTAATATTTTTAAGGGTTATGCTATATGCAGTCCTAAGGGCTGCATATAAGACATAAATACATTGCTTAAAATGGAATTTAGTTGTAAATTTATGACAAAAGTTTGCATTAATCTATGTAATAAATGATCAGGTAATGCTTGTTTTTTCCATTTTTAGCTTCTTATATACAGCCCTTAGGGTTGCATTTAGCTTTTTCCTATTTTTAATTTCTCCAATTTTCTCTTTTTCACCTCTTAAAATTCTACTTGTATGATTCACCAAACATGATCTAAATCTTAGATCCTCTCAACGTGTCTACCATACATCGGACATGGTCTAAATCACCTAAATCTCTTGTTGGACTTTAATTTTACTCTATAAAGTATAAATTTACAATCAATTAGATAATGGAAGATGTAATGGTGCTAATCTATTCAAAAGAAGTATTATAAATGCTTTTTTATTAACTTTTTAAGTCTTCTTTTGACCTTTTGTTTTCCACTTGTTAAAAGTTTCTACACTTGCACCGTCATAAGAGTGAGCTCAATATATCATAGGCCACTGCAATGGAAAGTTAAAAGGGCTAAATATACATAATTATCCGTCTTGTTTTGAGAAATAGTCAATAGAAGTCACTCACTCACTCCTATATATATTAATGATTGAGTGACCGGTTGCCAACCCTTTTATTATTGAATTTTCATTGGTTAGGAATACATTAAAACATTATTTTTATGTCTCTTCTTTCCTCATTTATTACATATATATCAATATTTTATTTTAATGTGTCTAATAGGGTTGGCAACCCTAAGGGTTACTCAAACATTTTCCTATAATTAAAGTTGTACAACAAATTCCGACAATGTTATAAGATAATCATGAATATGAAATAGCAATACCAAAAAACTGTTATCTATTCCATCTATATCTACTTACGAGGATTCTTTGTCTTCAAAAGTTATGGTAGGTAGACGTAGATGGAATAGACAAACCGTTTAAGTTGAATGTATGTGTGAGAAAAATTAATTGAAGAATCCTATAAATAAAAAATCATGACTCTACCACTGGTTAGATTAGATATCGTCTAATAAAATATACTTAATAAATAATTAAACATATAATGGGACAAGATCTGAGAAACGTCTTACCAAGAATATCACCAGCTTTAAAGGACTTGCCTCTAGGCCAACTTTGGACATTGTAAGTCCAGCCACCGCCAGCTCCAACAGTGTAAATAGCAGCAAAAGTAGAGTGAGTGAGAGCCAACAGGCAGAGTATTGCTACTCCAACCACCATAGTTGGCCTTGCACTGCCTCTTCCCTGACCCATTTCTTGTTTCTAGTATAGTATTAGAAGTTCCCAGAAAGGGGTTAAAACTTAAAACAAAGAAGAAACTTGTATGTTGGAGTGAGAAATTGGAAGTACCGAAGCCTCCTATTTATAGATCTCTTCGGTGGTTAATTTATTCATTTGGGTCCCACTTTAGTAGACTTTGTTTGAAATTTTGGGAGTGTAGAGTGTGGAGACTGTGGACTGTGGAGCTAGGATAGTAAATCAATAAATTGACTTAGCTTTCTTCGTCAAAATTTTAGAAGAAGTCTACTACATGTCGACTGTCTTTATTCTCTTTTATGGGTCCTTGAAATTATACATAACGCCAAATCGCCAACAACTCCACTCCCGATCCACCGGTTACGTTGGAATCCCATTGATCCCTAATGTAGATTGATTTTTTTATTATCTATTACTTAGTTGCTAAATTTCAGGCTCTTATTTACTCCCTCCGTCCCAAAATATATTTCCCATTTTATTTTGCACAGTCTCCAAAACGTACCTTTGACCTACGATATCTTCTATTTCTTATTAGTAAAAAATATAAAAAGTTGATATTACGAATTTATACATTGAGACGAATCTAACAAGACCCCTCATGAATATGTTTTTTTGTATACATTAGTAAGAATATTTGGTCAAAGTTTTTAAAATTTGACTCCCAAAATAGAAATGGGAACCAATGATACAAGGAACGAAATTCGATACGGAACGCGGGACGGATGCAGAAACAGGAAACGCTACCTTGAGTGAATCGGGAACGTTGGGTCATTTTTTTACTGATTTATTTAATAAATTTAAAATATTAGAACTCTTAGTAATCCTATCAAAATATAATTAAAAAATAATAATATAAATGATTAAATGTGTTACTTGGTCTTTGATTTGGAAAAGAAAAAAAAAATATTGGAAGTTGAAAAGTAAAAAAATTGCTCATTATTGGTAATGTGTACAGCTGTATCATTGGTAAAAAAAAGTAAAGTCAAAAAAGTAATAGAAGGAGGCAGTAAAAAGAAGTTGAAAAGTCAAAAAATAGAAGAGGCAGTAAAAAAGTACTCCCCGTGTAAAAAAAAAAAAGAGTGGTAATGTGGTATACAACTGTATCATTAAAATTACACTCCACCAGATGCATATACAAGTGCAATAGGCAGTGGTCTCCCACTTATACCACTTTCTTCTACGTCTCTTTCTCTCTCCTCTTCCTTCTTCAGAACTTCTTCCCCTTCATCAACATAACCTCCATTATCAAACCTTCAACTCCCAAACTCCAAAGCTTGAAATCAGGGACGTCGCCTTAGGCGATCTGATTCGCGAACGGAGGCGGTCTGGGTCGCGTTTGTTCTGCGATCGGGAACGAACGACCCAGATCGGGAAACGTGGCTCTGTCCCGCGTCCCTTGTTTCACTGATGGGAACTATATTTTGGGACGGAGGGCGTACAACTGTAACAGCCCGCACTTCCGAGCTGTTAGCTAAATCCACTTAAGATACGCTAATTACAATTAACGTTAATAACCTCGAATTACATTCACTTGCAGCAGAAACATAACCCATAAACGATCCTGGACCCGTGGTTCAGGGCCCACAACAATCATCCTCAATAACCAAATAACATATTACATAATACCTTGCTCGACTTCTAAAGCAATATAATAATGATTTATTCACCAATAAGGATATATAACCCTAAATACAACCTCTGAACCATTACATGTAATTATAATCTTGACACCTAATTCTTTCTGTTACTCCATTCCGAGCTTCCCACACACGAACCTGCAAGATCATTAATAATGAACTTTGCCCCCACCAGGACAGGTTCCAAGAACAAAATCAGGAAAACTGAGTACACACTGTCCAACCAGAACATCATTTTAGTGGCTTAAAACACATTTACAGATTTAAATTTATCTCACGAAATGATTGTAAACAAGATATAGAGAAGCCATAAATAAAGAATTATATAACAAATATTCGAGCACAATTTATAAGATTACTTCTATAGAACTAATACGATCTTCCGAAATCAACTCTGACTTACTTTACCTTCGTAAATCTCTCCCCCTTCTGTGGATCATACACAAACACATTTAATCCATATGTATATGGTAGTTAACTCCTGCATAAATTCCTAACAAGTTTCTTGATAAATCATTTCCCTAATTGACGCATGAATTACATAACTTGAGTGAGTAAATCATCATTTTAGAAATTAAAGTTGGAAATAACTTTCCACAAAACCACTCGAATACTCAAATACATATTCTAATTTCTTTCAGAAATCATATTATACTGGGGAAGAGAACAAGAATAGAGTTGCCTTCCAGGCGAATTCTCTAAGCTTTTTACAAGGGACGTCTCCCTCTTCCATTTTGTACTGCTTGCAAGAATTTTAGGTCATGACCCCACACATAACGGAGTAATACCCGCTCCAGAGCATATACCTGCTCTAACACATAATGAGCAATACTCGCTCTACGAATGTTGTTCGTCACTGCTCAGCAGCTTCTTCCCCTCATAAAAACAGAATCAAAAATGCATAATTTCTTATTTTCGAAAACTCAGATTCGTAAATCTCAAATTCTCATAACAGAATTACTTCCAAGTATTAAATATACCCAAATTAAATTGCTTGCATAATATAATCGAGTTTCTAGTAACTTGGTATAAATCAGCCTTTTATAAAAATTCTTTGGCTAAATCCCTTTCAAATACGGATTTTAAAGAAACTATGCTTCAATCCTATATATACTGATAAACATGTCTGAACACTCCGACGTATAACTCATTTATATATAACAAAACAAAATTTTACTATTGAGTCTCAAAACAACATAACTTATAGCTAATAGAACTTAACATGCGATTTAGTTCTACTTTTGTCTTAAAACTCATAACATGTATTTCACAAACCATATAGTACACAAATCACATTTTCTTAATACAACATAAGTTTAACTTATGAAAACATATCAACTTATGTAATTTATATGATCAATAGAAATATCAATAAGATATTTGGAAAGTGGAAGGACATGTGTGTACCTCTATGCATCTTCAAATAGCACTCGATAAATTATCCTCGAGAATTCAATATCCTCCTTATCCAAAATATACTCAAGTTCCACAATCATTCACCTCATAAGAACAATAAAAATTAGCATCCATTGTAGAACAATTCAAATTGACCATCTTAACTTGCTTATATATATTCCTAAACTCTTATATGAACTAATTATGACATTCATATACAAATCCTTATTCTAATCGAACTCACATCATTGTCCTCACTTGCTAACCATAATAAACCGCATTTCTCTTAACAACTAATATAGTTTGCAAGTTCAAATTCTCCATCCCACACTCTAGTGTAACATGAGGGTTTACAAAACAATACCAATTTCTGAATTTACTTACTTACCTACAACAAAAATCAACAACTAATTTCATACTTTAACTTGAAATAGAAATGGAATTCAGATTATAGAATTCAAAAGAGAAAATAAGTTTCAATCTAATAATTGAGCAAAAGTTTCAATCTTTAATATCAACCACCCAATAATATCAATTTAAACTCATAATCTGATTTTCCAACTCAATAACAAATTCAGTTATACTTATGAAAATCAAAACTATTATAAATATACAAATCAGATTACTATTGATGAAATAAGAGTCAAAACACTCAAAATTTATACCTTCACAATTGGAATCAACTCCATTTGAAACATGAAACAATCGAGAGGAGGAGAACCCCAACATCAACTTATTTCCGGCGACTGAAATGCACGGAAAAGCATAAGCTCATCGAAGCAGCAGCAACATCAACCGGAATTCGTGGCATAACATCCATGAAGCAGAGGATAAAAAAAACAGCAGCCCAATACCAACGCCCAAAGCAGAGGAGAAAGAAAAGAACAGAGGAGCAGCAATAATCAACAACATAATAGAGGAGAGAGAAAATCCGTAACAACAGTAGCGGCAGCAGCAGCGCAACGACCACGACAACAAGTCCGGCGTGTCATTCGTCGGTGGGTATCAGGCAGGACCTGCGGGAGAAAGAGAGAGAATTGGAATTTTTTTTTGTTTTTTTGGGGTTTTGAGTGAAGAAGGAAGCTAGGGTTTTTATTTGCCAAAGAAGGTACTTGGAGTTGACAGCAAATGAAAGTTGTGGCTACTTCTTATTAAGCCACGAAATAACAAATGGGTTTCCTTTTTTTTTTTCTTTTTAAACTTAAAATCATTTACTAAATCCAAAAATATTTGATAAAATCTACACCATCATAATTGTATTTAAAATAATAATTCTTAGTAATCTTTGATTGATATAAAGCATAGTTAAACTAATAAATATAATTACTTAATTTAAAACATGCTTAAAAATACTGGCTGTTACACTCTATAACCCTTAGAATAAATTTCGTCCTCGAAATTTGAAAACTTAAAACTTTAGATCATTTCAAAACGAATACATCACATAAAATATTTTCACAAAAATTAACTCAGAACTCATAACGAACTATAATATCTTATAAGAAAAAAAAATTTCCTAACTTCTGCAATCTCAATCAATATAATTCGATCATTTTCTTATAGCCACTCAAATCTAAAACATCAATAGACTTTCAACTTTTGCAAATTTCGCAACACTCAACCTTTATCTTCTCATTTTCAGTTCCTCAATTTTCAATTAACTAATAACCCAATCAATTTCAAACATTCTCAAATATCCTTCTTAATCAATATGTCATGATATGGAGATCACGACAACTCCGAAACAACCATGCTCTTATACCACCTGTAACAGCCCGCACTTCCGAGCTGTTAGCTAAATCCACTTAAGATACGCTAATTACAATTAACGTTAATAACCTCGAATTACATTCACTTGCAGCGGAAACATAACCCATAAACGATCCTGAACCCGTGGTTCAGAGCCCACAACAATCATCCTCAATAACCAAATAACATATTACATAATACCTTGCTCGATTTCTAAAGCAATATAATAATGATTTATTCACCAATAAGGATATATAACCTAAATACAACCTCTGAACCATTACATGTAATTATAATCTTGACACCTAATTCTTTCTGTTACTCCGTTCCGAGTTTCCCACACACAAACCTGCAAGATCATTAATAATGAACTCTGCCCCCACCAGGACAGGTTCCAAGAACAAAATCAGGAAAACTGAGTACACACTGTCCAACCAGAACATCATTTTAGTGGCTTAAAACACATTTACAGATTTAAATTTATCTCACGAAACGATTGTAAACAAGATATAGCGAAGCCATAAATAAAGAATTATATAACAAATATTCGAGCACAATCTGTAAGATTACTTCTATAGAACTAATACGATCTTCCGAAATCAACCCTGACTTACTTTACCTTAGTAAATCTCTCCCCTTCTGTGGATCATACACAAACACATTTAATCCATATGTATATGGTAGTTAACTCCTACATAAATTCCTTACAAGTTTCTTGATAAATCATTTCCCTAATTGACGCATGAATTACATAACTTGAGTGAGTAAAACATCAATTTAGAAATTAAAGTTGGAAATAACTTTCCACAAAACCACTCGAATACTCAAATACATATTCTATTTTCTTTCAGAAATCATATTATACTGGGGAAGAGAACACGAATAGAGTTGCCTTCCAGGCGAGTTCTCTAAGCTTTTTACAAGGGACGTCTCCCTCTTCCATTTTGTACTGCTTGCAAGACTTTTAGGTCATGACCCCACACATAACGGAGCAATACCCGCTCCAGAGCATATACCTGCTCTAACACATAATGAGCAATACTCGCTCTACGAATGTTGTTCATCACTGCTTAGCAGCTTCTTCCCCTCATAAAAACATAATCAAAAATACATAATTTCTTTTTTTCGAAAACTCAGATTCGTAAATCTCAAATTCTCATAACAGAATCACTTCCAGGTATTAAATATACCCAAATTAAATTGCTTGCATAATATAATTGAGTTTCTAGTAACTTGGTATAAATCAGCCTTTTATAAAAATTCTTTGGCTAAATCCCTTTCAAATACGGATTTTAAAGAAACTATGCTTCAATCCTATAAAAGATTATTCCAAACAAAACATTGCTTATCAAAAGATCATACCTCCAAATTAGAGTTTCTATTTTATGTTAACTTTATATCTAAGACACAAATGCTCTTTACGAAGAATAAGCTTTCCATTTAATATTATTTAGCAATCCATCAAACTCACAAATATCTCCAACATATATTTCCTATCTTACAAAACCCATTTTCAAGGATTCGGAATTCTCCAAAGACTACCTCTGAATAATGTGATGTATCTTTTAGTCTGAAGTTCTTTTCCTTCCCAAAACACATTTATAAGCTTAGTTATAACTTTACAGATGCATACTAAATCTAATATCCCAAATGATTCATTGCTAGCTCCAGTAGTGTCATATATTCCCAGCGTATAACCAAAGTTTCTTCAAGAGAATAACTAAATGTGCTTCTAAAGAATATAATTTAATCACCATTTGGATTTCTTCCCCTCACAAACATATAACACGATAATTAGTTTATGAACTTAGAAACTCTTTTCCCCAAAACCGAAAGATACAAATCCTCAAAATTTATATCGGAAAACTCCTTCCTTTTGAAGACTCATCTTATAGTCATAATGAATCACATCACAAGCATCTATCTATAATTTACATACACAATGTAGATTCATAATTTTTAATATATATATATATTAATTATCCTTGATATCTCACTCTAGAGTCAAATCAATCTATAGCTTACATGTACTTGAACTCATACGCCTAACTTAGTGAAACCATAGTCTAGTTCATGAGCTTGTTAAGCACTTTGATATTATGGCAACTTACTTACTCCCTAGAATGTATAAACTCAACTTGAGAGGATTATATATATATATATATATATATATATATATATATATATATATATATATATATATATATATATACTGATAAACATGTCTGAACACTCCGACGTATAACTCATTTATATATAACAAAACAAAATTTTACTATTGAGTCTCAAAACAACATAACTTATAGCTAATAGAACTTAACATGCGATTTAGTTCTACTTTTGTCTTAAAACTCATAACATGTATTTCACAAACCATATAGTACACAAATCACATTTTCTTAATACAACATAAGTTTAACTTATGAAAACATATCAACTTATGTAATTTATATGATCAATCGAAATGTCAATAAGATATTTGGAAAGTGGAAGGACATGTGTGTACCTCTATGCATCTTCAAATAGCACTCGATAAATTATCCTCGAGAATTCAATATCCTCCTTATCCAAAATATACTCAAGTTCCACAATCATTCACCTCATAAGAACAATAAAAATTAGCATCCATTGTAGAACAATTCAGATTGACCATCTTAACTTGCTTATATATATTCCTAAACTCTTATATGAACTAATTATGACATTCATATACAAATCCTTATTCTAATCGAACTCACATCATTGTCCTCACTTGCTAACCATAATAAACCGCATTTCTCTTAACAACTAATATAGTTTGCAAGTTCAAATTCTCCATCCCACACTCTAGTGTAACATGAGGGTTTACAAAACAATACCAATTTCTGAATTTACTTACTTACCTACAACAAAAATCAACAACTAATTTCATACTTTAACTTGAAATAGAAATGGAATTCAGATTATAGAATTCAAAAAGAGAAAATAAGTTTCAATCTAATAATTGAGCAAAAGTTTCAATCTTTAATATCAACCACCCATATAATATCAATTTGAATCTCATAATCTGATTTTCCAACTCAATAACAAATTCAGTTATACTTATGAAAATCAAAACTATTATAAATATACAAATCAGATTACTATTGATGAAATAAGAGTCAAAACACTCAAAATTTATACCTTCACAATTGGAATCAACTCCCTTTGAAACATGAAACAATCGAGAGGAAGAGAACCCCAACATCAACTTATTTTCGGCGACTGAAATGCACGGAAAAGCAAAAGCTCATCGAAGCAGCAGCGACATAAACCGGAATTCATGGTATAACATCCACGAAGCAGAGGATAAAAAAAAACAGCAGCCCAATACCAACGCCCAAAGCAGAGGAGAGAGAAAAGAACAGAGGAGCAGCAATAATCAACAACATAATAGAGGAGAGAGAAAATTCGCAACAACAGTAGTGGCAGCAGCAGCGCGACGACGACGACAACAAGTCCGGCGTGTCATTCGTCGGTGGGTATCAGGCAGGACCTGCGGGAGAAAGAGAGAGAATTGGAGTTTTTTTTTTTTTTTTGGGGGTTTTGAATGAAGAAGGAAGCTAGGATTTTTATTTGTCAAAGAATGTACTTGGAGTTGACAGCAAATGAAAGTTGTGGCTACTTCTTATTAAGCCACGAAATAACGAATGGGTTTCCTTTTTTTTTCTTTTTCTTTTTAAACTTAAAATCATTTACTAAATCCAAAAATATTTGATAAAATCTACACCATCATAATTGTATTTAAAATAATAATTCTTAGTAATCTTTGTTTGATATAAAGCTTAGTTAAACTAATAAATATAATTACTTAATTTAAAACATGCTTAAAAATACGGGCTGTTTGACTCTACCACCCTTAAAATAAATTTCGTCCTTGAAATTTTAAAACTTAAAATTTTAGATCATTTCAAAACGATACATCACATAAAATATTTTCACAAAAATTAACTCAGAACTGATAACGATCTATAATATCTTATAAGAAAAAAAATTTCCTAACTTCTGCAATCTCAATCAATATAATTCGATCTTTCTCTTATAGCCACTCAAATCTAAAACTTCAATAGACTTTCCACTTTTGCAAATTTCGCAACACTCAACCTTTATCTTCTCATTTTCAGTTCCTCAATTTTCAATTAACTAATAACCCAATCAATTTCAAACATTCTCAAATATCCTTCTTAATCAATATGTCATGATATGGAGATCACGACAACTCCGGAACAACCATGCTCTGATACCACCTATAACAGCCCGCACTTCCGAGCTGTTAACTAAATCCACTTAAGATACGCTAATTACAATTAACGTTAATAACCTCGAATTACATTCACTTGCAGCGGAAACATAACCCATAAACGACCCGCAACAACAGTAGCGGCAGCAGCAGCGCGACGACGACGGCAACAAGTCCGGCGTGTCATTCGTCGGTGGGTATCTGGCGGGACCTGCGGGAGAAAGAGAGAGAATTTGAGTTTTTTTTTTTTGGGTTTTGAGTGAAGAAGGAAGCTAGGGTTTTTATTTATCAAAGAAGGTACTTGGAGTTGACAGCAAATGAAAGTTGTGGCTATTTCTTATTAAGCCACGAAATAACAAATGGGTTTCCTTTTTTTTTTTCTTTTTAAACTTAAAATCATTTACTAAATTCAAAAATATTTGATAAAATCTACACCATCGTAATTGTATTTAAAATAATAATTCTTAGTACTCTTTGTTTGATATAAAGCTTAGTTAAACTAATAAACATAATTACTTAATTTAAAACATGCTTAAAAATACGGGCTATTACAATAACTTTAACAGCAAGTTATATAGTGGAATCCACGAAGGTAATTATTGATGAAAAAACTTTATTTGTCTACCCACCGGGTAGACTACCCACCATTAATAAAGACTTGTTGAGGGTTGTGGTAATGGAATCCAACTCAACATAATAATTATTTTTTTAATACTCTGTTAGTATTGGGTTGTCAACCCCGTGAGTAGATGTAGCAATGTCCCTTATTGATTAGTCTCGTAGTAGCTTATCTTTTAGTTTAGATTAGGTAATATATGTTTATATGTGGCTCAAGATAAATAGGTAGATACGATAGAATAAGATGGATTACAAAATGAAATTTGAATAAGAGATAACATTTTTAGATGATAATATTAATTAAAGTATCCATATAATAAAATAAGTTAAGTATAAAATATTACATCAACATTAAATTTTTTAATAGTATGAGATTAATTGCATGAGTTAAGGTTTCATTTACAATAATCATTTGTCTACGTTCTATCTCTATATTCCCATATGTCGAATGTTATATGCTTCAAAAAACCTAATTTAGTTTAGGAAAAAGCTAAATGCAGCCGTAAGGACTGCATATAAAAAGCTAAAAATGGATAAACCAAGCATTAACTGAGCATTTATTAAATTATTACACAAATTAATAAAAAAATTTACAACTAATTTTCACTTTAATCAATGTATTTATATCTTATATGCAACCCTAAGGGTTGCATATAGCATGCATAACCCTTTAGTTTATTATTATATCATTCTCAATTATTATATCCAAATCATCGTTTGACCTCCGATCCTCTAACTTATTTTCAGATCTCCATAAGACCAATGGTCTATTGCTATTATCGTTGAATCAACTATCTAGTTGACATCTGACCTATCTTAACCAGTGCAATTGGTTATCTCTCATCTTATTCTTAGTATGATCTTCTAAACACCTTTTTTTTAAGAAAGAAAGAATATATTGAAGCTCAACTTTACAACATATGTTCAATGGATCACTATAGAACTAAACCATGCAACTAAAAACCAACACACAAAGACTAAATAGCCATACACAAACTACCACACCCTAGCTAGAGTATATTGTATTTCTTGTACAACCTTTAACACATATCTTATTTTCAAATTACACAAACATATTATTTCTTTCTTACCATATCATATACATAATTGTAATAACTGAAAACACTTTGTCTAAGACATAAGCTTTTTCTCCATTTCTTCTCTCATTCATTCATATTTTGTCATACCTAATACAACTTACAACTTAGTCTTTTATAGACTGAAAAACTACAGGAAACTTCCTAGGAAGGTGCTGTAAATAACGGCACAAATGCCAGCATAACAAAAGGACAAAAAAACATAATGATTAGCACTAAAAATCAGAGAGAATCCTCCTAGAGGTGGCTGCACTCAAGGTAGTACATTGTTGTACTACCTACTTTTAACACTCCCCCTCAAGCTGAGAGTGGAGAGGACTGGATGTAACACCCCATAATTTTGACCCTTTATTTTTAGTGTTTGTTTATTTCAAAATGGTATTTTCTTTTCATAAAAATAAATAATTTATTATTTGAATTATTTTGGAACATGTTATGAAAATGTGTATATATATTCATATGTTGTGATATATTTATATATATATATTTTATTTTAAGTTGTTATATTAGTTTCGTTATTTATTTGGGCGTTTAGATCCGTTTTATCGCGTAGCATTTTTTGTAACGTTGTTGGACCGACTATTGGGTGATGAAATGTTGCATTGCTTGTGGCGTGTCATGCTAGCCGAAAATTAGCAATTATGTTTGGAGGATGAAGAGTTTTGGTGCGTGCTTATGAAGCTAACCTTTGAGTCTCTTGTAACTCCCTATTTAATTCCCATTAATCCACCTTCATAATCACCTTTAAACCTTTGCTTTATAAGGTTAATAATCAGATTTTGCTGCATTGTAACCCCCACTTTCCGTCCAACCATTAGAGAGGAAGAGAAAGAGTTCTTCTCTCTTCTCGGATTTTCGTCCATTTTGCACACTTATTTTGTTTGCATCATATCTCCTTCGTTTCTTATCCGAATTGAGCGTGTGAGTAGTCAAAATCTATCTACTCGGAAAGCTCTTGGTTGCGGTATAATTTTTTTTTGAAGAAAGGGGAAGACGAGACTGCACTTTTCGTTGCAATCAGACGAGTCATCCGGTTTATGTTCTCTGTCACACCTTCACGAAAATAACCGTATCCGGAGATCTAACCGTTGGATCGTCTTCAAAATTGGTCAGTACGTTTATTACATCTTGTTCTGTACTTTGACCAGAGCGATTTGGAATCCGAGATTTTCATCACTGGGAATCAAGGTCGGAACCGAGCAGTGCAAAATAAGAGTTTTCAACATTCAAGAAAAAGGTAACTGGCGTTATTCTAGTTCGATAGAGAATAGATTGTGAACTTAGGTTGTTAGAATCACGTTCGAGAACATAGTATCATGCTAGGTGGAACTTAGAGGATTTTATGATTGAAGTTACATGTAGTTTCATGGTTGTTGGTGTTGTTTTCATACCTTGGATTGCTACTATAATCATCTTGTTAAGTTTTGTTGATTAGTTGTATCCTTGTTGTTGTTGTGGTTGAATTGATTCATTGGTTCACTTGGGTTATCTTTGGATTTTGAGAAGTTGTCGTTGTTGATGAGATTTAGCCTCATGTGAGGATGATTGGTGTTGTGTTAGGCATGTATGCTAAGTGTGTTAGAATAAGTTTTGGTTGATTTACTTGGATTGCGTCTTGGAATCTTAGTTGTCGTTGTTGTTATTGGTGAAGTATGGATGTTGTGGAAGTGCTTGGTGTGTGTGTCGATGTGTCATTGAGGTTGGAGTAGGCGTGGGTGGCTGGTGCTAGCCTCGAAGGAGTTGTTGTGGGCGAACGAGCGAAGCTCGCAGGCCACGGCAGTGGGCTGCTCGCGACTCGCGAGCCTCGTCGCGACTCGCGACGGCTGGCTGTCGCGACCCGCGATGCTCGTCGCACCTCGTTTTTGTTTCCTTTTGGTCTACAGCTTGTGTACCTTTGCTTGAGTGGTCTTAGATATGTATACTAAGGGTGTTTGAGTATTGTTTGGTCAACTTAAGTGTTACATTAAGGGTATGTGCCCTATTTTGTTGGGAAGCCTATGGTTGTTTGGGTTTGGAGTGTGTTGATGGCTTATGCTTTGTTGTGTATTCTCACGATTGAACCTTGTTGGTTAGTTGGATTTGATTTGCTTGTATACCTTGCTGTGTATACATTTGAATGTTGGATTAGATGAATTTTGCTTGTATACCTTGTCTTGTATACAATTGAATGTTGGAATAGATGGATCTTGTGTGTACCTTGTCGTGTATACATCGTATTTGGTTGGGTTTGATTGATCTTATGGATGGGATGATCCTAGGAATATGTGTTTGATTGACCCTATGAATGGTATGGTTCTAGGAATTTGTGTTAGCTGATTCTAAGAACGGTATGGTTCTATAGATATGTGATCCTAAGAACGATATGGTTCTAGGAATTTGTGTATTGATCCTAAGGGCGGTATGGTCCTAGGAATTTGTGTTTGATTATCCTAAGGGCGGTATGGTCCTAGGATTTGGTTACTTAACCTTGGGCGGTATGGTCCATTGGTTCACTACGGGTGGTATGATCCGTAGAATTTAGCTATTTGAAAAGGGCGGTATGGTTCCTCGAATATGCTGGCTATTCGAAAAGGGCGGTATGGTTCCTCGAATATGCAACGTAGGCCTTGGGCGACATGGCCCATTAAGTCTACTCATAGACGGCATGGTCTGTTGTGTTTGAGCTTGTTGACCGCATTTGTTGCGTGGTTGACAGGGATTTGGTGTGATAGTGGATTTTTTTCCTTATTGGTGGCTTATGATTATTTGTACCTCTTAGTGAGTACGGTATCTTGATAATGTGTTCTTTGATGTTGCTTCTAATTTCTTTAAGTTCATTATCTGTTCCTATTTGGGCTGGGAGAACTGCTAGTTACTCCCCACTAATTGTGGAAGGTGTTGTATATTTTGCAGGTTATGTTGATGGGTTTCTCCTTTGGTTTTGGGCTCGAGTTGAGTTGTGAGCATTAAAAAGCTAGGTGTTTTAGGCCTAGACTTTTAGTTAGTTGAAGAGTCAGTTTTCTCTTTCAGTTATTACTCTAATTAATTTTACTTATTTATACTATTTACTTATGTTGGTTTATCACTTAGTTATGACATTGCATTTCTTGGAGTAGTGACATTACCAGAAGACGATGTTTCCGCCATCGTCCTATTAATACTATTATTATTTCTTTCGTTTCCGCTTTGAAATTCTGGGGTGTTACACTGGAGAACTCCCAGCTTGAATAGCAGAGATTAATGTTACTCAATTGTCAAAATCTTAGTGAGAACATCAACCAATTGTTGTGCACTAGGGACATATATAGGAAGAACATCCCCTGAACTAACTTGATCCCTAATAAAATGACAATCAATCCCGACATGCTTAGTTTTCTCATGATGCAATGGATTAGATGTAACAGCTAATGCTGCCTGATTATCACAGAAGATAGGAGTAGTGTTCAGATTCTTCAAGCCAAGATCTTTAAGCAACTGTTTGATCTAAATAACTTCACACACAGTCACGGCAAGAGCCCTGCACTCAGCTTCTGCTGTTGACCTAGTAACAACAGATTGTTTCAAAGATTTCCATGTGAGAGGAGAGTTCCCAAGCATAATATAGAAACCAGTTGTGGACCTCCTTGTGTTGGGACATCCAGCCCAATCACTGTCACAGTAAGCTTGAAGTTTTGCTGCAGATTGACTTGCTAGAAGAATACCCTGCTCTCTTGAACCAACTAGATACCTAAGTACCCTTTTTGCAGCCTGATAGTGGACTGTAGTGGGAGAATGCATGAACTGACTCAGAACATGCACAGTGTATGCAATTTCTGGTCTAGTGATGGTTAAGTAAATTAGCTTTCATATAAGCCTTTGTTACAGCTCAGGTTTAGGCAACAAATCTCCTAAGAATGTAAGCATCTTTACATGTGTGTTCATGGGCAACCTCAGGGGTCTGCATTCCCTCAAACCATAATATTCAAGAAGATCTGTGATATATTTTGTTTGAGATAAGAAAATACCTTGTTCATTTTTGTCAACTTCAATACCTAGGAAGTATTTCAACTCACCTAGTTCTTTCATTTTGAATTCAGTGCTAAGAAACTACTTTGCTTGAACAATGCTTGTCCTGCTGTTCCCAATGACTATGAGATCATCAACATAAGCCAGGAGAGCTGTAAATGTAGGGCCTTCTTGCTTTACAAATATAGAATAATCAGCATTAGATTGAGTGAATCCATTACCTTTCAATACAAAGCTAAGCTTCGTAAACCACTGTCTGGGTGTTTGTTTGATCCCATACAGTGATCTTAGAAGCTTACTTACTTTGAGGTTATTGCCAGTTGTAGTCACAACACCCTGTGGTTTATCAACATTGAATCTGAAGCCTTGCTTTGCATATCCTGGTGGCAACTTCATATACACAGTTTCTTCAAGTTCTCCATGTAGTTAGGAAGGCCTTTTTAACATCCATTTGATGTGTATGCCAACCTTGAGTAGCTGCAAATGCAAGAATTGTCCTCAATGTGGTCAATTTTGCAACAGGTGCAAATGTTTCTCCATAGTCCAAGCCATATTATTGTCTATTTCCAAGAACAACAAGTCTAGACTTATATCTCAAATTTAGTTGTGTAGATCCACTTGCAACCAATAGCATGTTTTCCTTTTAGAAGATCTGTGATTTCCCATGTGTTGTTGCTCTCCAGAGCATCTAATTCTTCATTCATAGCTTCCAACCACTGTTTGTGTTTAACTGCTTCTTTATTAAAGAACTTAGGATCAGGTTCTTTCTCTATTGTACTTAGAAGACAGGTGTACTGTTTAGCGACTTGAGTGTTATTCACTTTTTGAACAAGGTTTGCTCTTACTTCATAATCACTATGTCAAGCCGGAGCTTTGTGTTCTCTTCTAGGTCTCCTTGGAGACACTGCGGTATCAGTAGGCATATCCACTGTACCACCAAGTTCTGTATCACCACCTTCTTCCTAAATACTCTCTTGCTGTGTTTTCTCATCACACTCTTCACTCCATACAATGTTTTATTTAGGAGGCTCGCATACATCTATTCTTTTGTGAGATATAGAATGAAAGATGTGATAAGGATAGATGTTTTCATGAAATTTTACATCTCTTGTCACAAATGATACTCCTCCACTAACAAGATTGTGTAGCTTGTAGCCCTTATGTGTATTTGAGTATCCAATAAAGACACAGGGAATAATACCCCTAGCACCAAACTTATCCCTTCTTCTATCAGGGTTGAATGCCATTGCTAAGCAGCCAAAGCATTTCATCATATTGTAGTTTGGTTTCTTTTCATAACACTTCATAAGGACTTTTTCCTTGATGAACTGAACTAGGCAACCTATTAGTAATATAGGTTGTTGTCATCACACAATCACCCCAAAAATGAAGTGGAAGACCACTCTAAAATCTTATGGCCCTTGCCATCTCAAGAACATTTCTGTGCCTCCTTTCCACTATGCCTTTCTGTTGTGGCCGGTCAGGGCATGATGTTTGGGGAATTACGACATGTTTTTCAAAGTATGGCCTACATTTCCTATCATCAAATTCTAATGGATTGTATGACCTTATGACTTTTATATTCTTCCCAAACTGAGTCTTTGCCATATTCACGAAGTTTTCTAAAGCAGCAAAGGCATCAGACTTCAGCTTCAATAGATGTACCCATGTCAGTCTTGAGTAGTCATCTACCAAAGTGAGAAAGTACCTATACTTCCCCTTGTAGTCATCTATTAAAGAGAACCTAAAAAAAAAATTTAAGATAAGGAAAAAAAGTGATTACGTAATAAATCAGATAAGCAATTTTTTTTTTTAAGATAATAAGATAGGATAAATTTTTGTAAAAATTAAGGTAAAATATTCTAAAAAAGAGAACTTTAAAGAAAATTAAGATTCGCAAAAAACATATTTATTGAAAAAAAAACTTACTATTATTATTTAAGATACTCCATAATAGGTTAGGATAACTTTTTTCTTGAACAAATTATGTTAAATAAAGGGAGAGAACTATTTTAAAAAATATTAGTTTTGAAGACAAATTTTTAAAAAAGGTATTACATTAATAAAATAGGTCTTTTTTAAAAAAACAAACTAGGATCGGTAAAAAATATTTGATTATGTAAAAAAATCGGTTTAGGAAAAATATATATCTTTTAAGATAATAAGGATTAGTAATATTTTCTTTTAAAAAAAAAGTCTACGTCATGCCCTATTATATATAAAAAAAAAAATGTAAAGAGACACCACCACTGCATAATAGTTTAGGACTCAGTTTTACCATATTGCTTTCTTATATCAAAACGTGTGAAAAATATTTTTGAAAATCCTAATATTTTTTATACGATTTTTTTTATTCTAATCCTGATATTATAAAATTAGATAATAATCTTTAAAAAGATGATCCAAATTCTAAATTAATGAAATTGCTAAAAACAATTAATTTAAAAATTAACTTGAAGAATTTATCCAACGTAATAAAAAAGTATTTCATTAATAACATGTGCATTGCACGAGTTTCTACGCTAGTTATTAATGAGCGAGTAATAATTAGTTATGAGCGAGTAATAATTATTTATGAGATAATAAAAACTGCAACTGAACTGAACTGAAATAAACAAAAGATGACCTTAAACATACTCCTTAAGTTAACCAGACCATCTCAAGGACGTTTTTTTTTTAAAAATGGAAGTATTTAGGAAATATGTTGTACATTTCGAATTTTTAATTTTGAATAGAGGCTCATCCATCAAAAAGAAAAATGAAAAAAGAAAAATAGACAGTGACACGCACCTCCTACCCCTAACCCTACTCTAATATATGATATGACTGTTATACTCTTCGTAATTTCTTCCTTTTTTTATAATCTTCAGTCAAAGGCCTAACAAAAATCTCTTTAATCTTTCTTAGTTTCTGACTTCACCTTCCTCCATCGTTGCTGATTTCTTCTTGCTCTAACTCTCTTCGTTATCAATTGCTGATTCCTCCTGCTCCATTTACTCTCTATTCTTCAATTAGCCCTCTTTTTGAGTTAGAAGCTCCCTCTTGGATAATCATGGCGGTTAATTTCATGGAAAATACGATGGATAGGACATGCCTTAGAGGCGAATATTCTGTGAGTCCAGAAGACCACGAGGCTTTTATGTGACCCGCAATGCTCGTACGAAGCACAGAAGATCAGCTCAGTTTCTGAGATTTTGGAGGCCCAAGGGCGAGCCTATATATTAGGGCCCTGATTAAGTCCAAGTTTTTTAAATATTTCATTTTTCGGTCTAGACCAAAAAATAAACAATTTTTTGGTCCGAAATTTTTTAAAGAGACGTTAAAATAAGGATGTAAGTACTTGATCATTTAATATGTCAATCAGAAAACCCAAAAAAAGAAATTGAAAAGATGCACAATTAAATGATCAATAAAGAAATTACAAATTAAGTTACAACCATCCATTATAGAAGGACCAAAGGCGGAAAAATTTAACCTGGACCGAAATAAAGTGATAAAAAAGAATTAAAATTTATATTAGATAATACCAAAATTTTATAAAAAAAATTATTGATTAAGGGTCTGTTCTTTTGAATTAATTTGCTTTGCACTATTTTTAATAAAATATTATCAACTAATCTAAACTTATTCAGAACAAAAAACAATAGGGGTAAAATTAAATTTATCATTTTATTACTCCGATTAATTACGCAGTTCTACAATATACAAATATCAAAATTTTATATTAAACGAAAATACAAGTGGGAGTATAAGACTAAATACTAAAGAGAGATTGAAATTTATATGCATTAACAATCTTTAAGGGTCTACAACATGACATAAAAATAAAAACATATTTTCATGGCCTAATCTGTCTACTTCTATGGCCCAATCTAATCTGTCTACTTCTATGGCCCAATCTAAGGCCCTATCTATAACACATTTTTTAATTAATTTGTAGCAAGAACTGATGTCGTGCGAGAGAGGATCGAAATCCCTGCCGTCGATGAAGATCATCTTGACGATCACTACACATTTACCTACTTCATCAGGCGTAAAGGAGCGGAACGAAGAAGGCAGAAGGCTGAGTTGATATTTCACCGGTGGTTGGAAAGATTTCGTGACCATAAGAGGTCTTGCTCGGAACTCGCGGGTCCGGTTCACTGGCCTCTTTGCACCGCAATATCTACTATATGTGAAGGTTCTTGAACCAGAGCAGTTGCAGCGGGAAGCCCCCACAGTCGAAGTTCCTGTGTCCAAGGCACCACCGTCCAAGAAGCGCAAGCCACTGTCCGAGGCAGAAGTTGCGGCTGATACCTTATTATCGATCAAGGTATTGTGTCTTAATCTGTTGTTTATTATTTGATGTTAGATATTTACAGTATTAGTTACTGCTATTGTTATTGTTGTTGTTTGGTTGCTATTATTGTTCATTGATAATTTAATACTTCCATTGTGGGATTATGAGGATGGTTAGCTGTAGACCGTAGTTTTTTGGATTGTTTGATTAGCCGTATCTTTAGCTGAATTTAGATGATTAGAGAGTTCCGAAGTCCTCTTTGATGAATTTGATGAAGAATAAGTTTACGTTTTTAATCACTGAAGCGGCTTTTTATGAAGTCATGCCATAAGATTTGGGGTGTAATAAGTTGGAATTGCCTTTTATTGGGGATTGAACAGTACTAAAGTCGCATTCTATGCATGCAACCTGTGTGTAAGTAAAAAAAAAAAAAGTTGCAAACTTACATGTGAATGCTAATAAGACATACATTTTGCTACTTGTTGAACTACTTTAATTGTCGTGGAAGAATTGTGAATGTATATACTTTCTAGAAAGTTTAAATTGTAATTGAATGTTTGGGTTCATTGAATGGCAAAAACTTTGTTAGAAATAGATTATGTTCCCTTTTTATTTTATGTACTTTTACTTAGTTTTATGCTTAAGAATTCTGATTACATGATTATTTGGAACAAATGATATGATCGAATAATGTATGTAGACCCCAAACCATACGTCCCTGTTTGGGCCCATTTCATGGACCAGCCCATTTATAGCAAAATTACTAAAATACCCCTACTCTTAGGGCCATCAACTCTCCACCAGCTGGAGTTGACCTAAAATACCCTACTTTATTGGAATTCACAACCACTATAAATAATGTTTGTCCCATCAGTTAAAAGGTATTCAATTTCTCACCTAACAAGCTCGAGCATCTCTCTCTACAATTACTACTTTCTCTCTCTACCTTAATTACTGACTTGAGCGTCGAGGGGCGTTCCCGAAAAAACCCCCGGGGTAGTTTTTCAGTGTGCTTTGCAGGTTCACCGGCATTAAGACCCATCGGAGCTCTCGTACCGTCTCGGCATCTAGTTGACTTCCCTTTCATCATTATTTAAAGTTTCTTGACAGAGAGCTGAAATGGCACCGGTCCGCCAAAACCGCAAAGCTCCTCAGTCGGAACCTAATCCGCCTTGCCATCACACACATACCGTTGAGACACTCGACCCCCACGAGGATGAGAGCCCTACACCCCTGCCTGAGCATGGGGCTCAGCCTCAGCCAGCTGGACCCTCTCCTCTACCTGCCGAACTCCAAAGGATAGTGGACCAGCTGAACCAGAACATTGAACGGAATCTAAGGGCCATGTTGGCCACTCTTCAAAGTGGGGGACAATCCCAACTCCAGTCTCAGCCTGAGGTGGAAGTGAGAGAAGGGGCGTCTCAGATGCAAAGAAGGGGCGTCTCCTCTCACTCTCTCTCCTTATAAAATAAAAGATCTTGAAGGAGCTTAATAATCCTTAACAAGATTTTCCATAAAATCAGATTTTTCCTTAGATAAAAACGATTACCTATATTCTAGGCATTATCTTCTCAATTGCCATCAATGTACCGTTGTAATGCTTCAAGCCTAAGTCTAGTTCCTTTTATTTGTTAGTTCCTTTAACTCATTAGTTTAGTGCCAATTCGTCTGTTCCTTACAAAGGAACAAACTATCATTCTCAAATAAAAGATGCCACAGTTCCTTACCATCTTTACTCGTTCATTTACAATGAAACTAGATGTCAAACTCCTCGCTTTATTCTTCTAGCTCCAATGCTGCTCCAGTATCAAATAGGGAAACATCTTCACTTAGTCTTCAAAATCCAAACTTGATTTCTTCCTGGACTTAGTATTCTTTTTGTTCCTTTCAATGATACCTTGAAATTCATGCACTTATATAACTCGTTAGTCCACTACTTAGTTTGCATCTTTGTTCCTTTGTCATCATCAAAACTAGGGTTCACTTATTTTCATTTTCATTTACTTCTTCTTCTTCATTTGAATCTGCATTTTTCTCACTTGGTTGTACCAACCCAATTTCATAGTTATCAACCTGTATGCTTGGATTGAATTGTCAGATTCATTTAAGATTATGTGAATACTCTCTTCGACACACATAGTTCTTTTATTGTAAACTCTATAAGCTTTACTATGTGATGAGTATCCGAAGAATATTGCTTCATCACTCCTTGCATCAAATTTTCCAAGATTATCTTTCCATTATTATAACAAAACATTTGCAGCCGAATGTTCTAAAATAAGTGATATTGGGTTTCTTTCCAAAGTAAAGTTCATAAGCAGTTTTGTTTATGATAGGTCTCATCATGGCACGATTAATTATGTGACAAGCAGTGTTAACAGCTTCACCCAAAAGTTCCTTGGAAGTTCACTAGCAATTAACATGTTCTAGACATTTCTCCAAAGTTCTATTTTTCCTTTCTACAACACCATTTTGTTGTGGTGTCTAGGGGCAGAAAAATTATGATCAGGCCATTATCTCTGCTTAAGTCATCAAATTTATAATTTTCAAATTCTTTCCATGATCGATATAATATGCATTATTTTATGACCACTCAATGTTGAACTCTTTTAGCAAAGACAAGGAACTCATCATAAGTCTCATCTTTACTAGAGAGAAAAATAACCCTGTATACCTAGAGTAATCATCGACAATAATAATATATACCTCTTTCCACTTATACTTTGAATTCTCATGGTCCACATAATCCATATGAATTAGCTTCTAATGGTTTAGTGGTGCTTACTAAGTTTTAGATTTGAAAGAGGTTCTAACTTGCTTTCCTCGGCACATGCATCACAACTTGATCAATATTAAATTTTATAGATGGTAATCCAAAACAGATCTTTTGATCTAAGTTTGTCAAGTAATGAGAAAGCTAGCATGTCCTAAGCTTATGCCAAAGGAGTGAATCATCTTCAATTACACTAAGACAGTTAAGTTGATTTTAGGAACAAGATCAAGATCCAAATATATGTGTTCCTTTCCTTGTTCCTTCCAAGATAACCTTCTTAGTTTTAATGTTAATGATCAAGCATTTTTCTTATTAAATTTCACTACATTTCCCTTTTACAAAATTGGAAATACTCAATAGATTGTGTTTAGACCTTCAACTAAAAATACATTCTCAATGGAGTGATGGTGACTTACCAACCTTGTCCATGGCAACTATGTTACCTTTCTTATTGTCACCAAATGTACACTTCCACCTTCGTAGGTTGAGAGTGAGAGAAACTTAGTTTTGTCTCTTGTCATGTGCTTGGAACAACCACTATCAAGATACCATGTATTGTTCCCCCCTCACTCTAACCTGCAAAAATCAACTAATTGTTAGTTGTAGGAACCCCTTCTTTCGTGGGTTCCTGTTCTTGACTAGGATTTGTTTTGACAACCCATTTTTTCTTACTTATTGTCACATTTTTCCAATCATCTCAGTTTTAGTTGACATTGATTTATGTAATGACCTACCTTCCACAATACATACATATTATCACTAGGTAGATCAACATATTTCTTTGTCTTGTTCCTTTTCTTGTAATTTTCAAAACCAAGACCTTCTTTCCTCTTGGTCTGTGGTTTTTCAATCCACTTAGGAAACCATGTTTTGCCTCTGTTCCTTGCGACAACCAGTTCCTTTTTAAGATTACAGATCTGTTCCTTTAAAAATTTTTCTCTTTATTCAATTTTCAATCTCAGATCTGTATCCTTTCAAAGGGGTTGATCTTATATCAAAGGAACTCAGAACAGGGACAAATCCTTCAAGTGTGAAATTCTAAATTAATTAGATAATTTTCATTTTTCAAACTTTCATAATATTCTTTGATTTTTAATTTTTATCAAATAAATCAAAGAATCGTTTCAACATATTGTTCTCATTTTCTTAAGCCATTCTATGTGTTCTTGCAGACCTTTAAGGCTTGTTCGTTTGTTCACGTTTTTCACGTTCATCTCTACATTCAAGAATTGCATCATAAAGAAGATCATATATTTCAGGCCTAGTTTTAATCTAGTCTGACTCAAGTCCATGTTGACTTACCTCAACATTTTTCTTCATCTTCTTTTTCGTCATGTTTGCCATGAGGCAAAGTTTGCTGTTTCTTCAGTTGGTTGTCTCTTCTCTCTTCCGTCTCTGAATCTCCCCAAGCAGCTATCATAGCTTTGCGCACTTTGCCTTAGAGAAAGGTGCTTTTGATTCTTTGTTCCTTTCAGCAAAGCGTTCCTTGTTCCTTTCTTTGGTTTTGTCATTTTCCCAAAAGGACATTCCTTGATGAAGTGATCTGTACTCCACATTTATGACAAGCAGCTTTGTTAGAAAATTTCTTAGTTTTACCTTTGAAGTTTCCATTCTTCATGTTCCTGTACATCTTTCGAAATTTTCGAACCATGAGGGCTGCTTCTTCCTTCTGAGTCCGAATCATCTTCATCATCTGCTTTGAGAGCAATTGATTTTGATTTGGAGCTTTCACCATATTCAGTATCAAGGTGAAGCTCATGAGTCATAAGTGACCCGCCAGCTGTTCTAAGTTGAACTTAGTGAAGTCTTTTGTTTCTTGAAATGCTTAGCTCCATCCTTAGGAAGACTCCTAAGAACCTTTCGAACCTGTTCCTCAGATGAAATAAACTTTCCAAGAGAAGCCAACTCATTAATAATGTTAGTAAAACGAGTAAACATGTCTCGGATGCTTTCTTAGTTTCATGCAGAACAGTTCATATTGATTCATAAGTAAATCAATTTTCGATCTTTTAACTTCATTAGTTCCTTCGTGGGTTACTTCTAGTAAATCCCATATTTGCTTTGCGGATTTGCATCCCATGATCCTATTATGTTCATGGGGTCCAAGTCCACAATGCAACAATTTAACAGCCATGCATTTACTTCCATTTTTTCAAAATCAGATTTGTCATAATCAGAGAGGGGTTTAGAGTTACCTCATTTTTGTCATTTGTAGTTGTGACTTCGAAATCACCAACTTCTATGACTCTCCATACCTGATAGTTTTCAGCCTTGATGAATATCTCCATGCGGTTCTTCCAGTAGTTGTAGTACTTCCCATTAACATGGAGGCCTTTGGTGGAATAACCTTCTCAAGTTTCTCGGTGGTATTCATTGTTCCTTGGATTTTTTCTCAATAGGGTTTCCTATCTTCGTGAGTTCTAGCTCTGATACCAATTGTTATTTCCTAGGAACACTACAAGGGGGGGGGGGTAAATTGTATGTGTAGAAATAAACGTAACTTTTTGCAAAAATTTAAACTTAATTCTTTCACTAATTAGGCCAAACAACTCTGTTACAACCTAATTCTACTTACGAGCCACACCTTGAGTTCCTAAACTCAAGTTCCTGAGCCACTGTTCCCTTAACAGCAGTTCCTCTCAACTTCAGTCGAAGTTTTCTCACTCTTTCTAGCTTTACTCAAAGCTTCTCTCTTACAAAACTTCACTCAAAGTCCCCTTACCCCAAAAACCAAAATACAATTGATCGAAATAAGTTTAGTGGAATTAGAGTAAGAAAGCGAAGAACAAATGGCTATTATGAGAGAATGAAGGCACTGACACTTTAATTATTTAAACTCACTAAAACACTTAGTCAGACACAATTTTGAACTTACTTAGACATTATTATTTATAGTGACAGTAATTTAGAACGTGGGAATTAAAACATGCACTTGTGAAAAACCATTATCCCATGATGTTCCTTACCCCAAGGAACACGTTCCTCAAAATATCCCATGATCCCATGATCACTGTTTAGACGTGGGCGTGTTTTTAGTTACGGCTCCTAAATTATAGTAACTACTTTGAGCATTACTCGAAAATCAGATTTAACTTAAAACATATTAAATATTAAATCTGAAATTAAATTCTTTTGATAAAAATATTATCTTTAAATAAATTCCGTAAACACCGAATAATACTTTTAGTATCTTTATGAAAAATAAAATCTTTTCCTTAAAAAGATTTTCCATAAAATCATATTTTTCCTTAGATAAAAACGGTTACCTATATTCTAGGTATTATCTTCTCAACTGCCATCAATGTACCGTTGTAATGCTTCAAGCCTAAGTCTAGTTCCTTTTATTTGTTAGTTCCTTTAACTCATTAGTTTAGTGCCAATTCGTATGTTCCTTACAAAGGAACAAACTATCATTCTCAAATAAAAGATGTCAAAGTTCCTTACCATCTTTACTCGTCCCTTTACAATGGAACTAGAAATAAAACTCCTCGCTTTATTCTTCTTGCTCCAATGCTGCTCCAGTATCAAATAGGGAAACATCTTCACTTAGTCTTCAAAATCCAAACTTGATTTCTTCCTTGACTTAGTATTCTCTTTGTACCTTTCAATGATACCTTGAAATTCATGCACTTAAATAACTTGTTCGTCCACTACTTAGTTTGCATCTTTGTTCCTTTGTCATCATCAAAACTAGGGTTCAACAA
This sequence comes from Beta vulgaris subsp. vulgaris, assembly GCF_026745355.1. Lineage (NCBI taxonomy): Eukaryota > Viridiplantae > Streptophyta > Magnoliopsida > Caryophyllales > Amaranthaceae > Beta > Beta vulgaris. The sequence goes on along the minus strand of NC_079202.1, from coordinate 41,506,854 downwards.
GATATACAACTTACCAAGACATCCACATTTCTTGATGAAGGGACTACCAAAGTGACTGCAACTTCTATTAAGTGGAAGGAAGGCATGGTAAGTAGTCGTTCTCTCTCTTTTGAGGTTGCTTCATTGCTTGATGTGCTCTGATGGAATGTTTGACTTTGGCATTCGAATATCTGTAGGGAATCCCGTATGCTGTAGATAATGAGAAGAAAGGGAACAAGAGAGCTCATATTGAGGAGAGGTAGATTTTCACCTAATGATCTATGGGGTTAATCTCCAACAAGACATTAGTTGTATGTATCTTATGTTTTTTCCTTAAATTAGAATACTTGTGAAGTGTAATGATCCCAAAACTTAGCTTGTTTTGCATTTTAATTACTGCTTGAGAAATTTTGAGTGGTAGACATGGTTTATGGAATTCAACTTTTCATTTTGAGTGGTGGACATTGTTTGCTGGATTAAGCTCTTCAGTCTTATCTATTTGTCGTAGTATATGGGTGAGTGTTCCAGATGTGGGAGAGGAAGGAGATAAAGAGAGAGTGAGAGATAGGAAAAAGGTGGGGGTATAAAAGATAGGAGAACTTTAGGTGAGTATGCGAAGCTCCATTTATCATCATTTCCCCTCAAATCTGAATTATCATCACGTGGTTTGCTTATGATTTCTGTATTGTGATTCCTGCTGTTATTCTACTAAAGCTCTATACATGAACCTTCTATTGGAATTGTGTTACCTTTTCATACATAGCACATGTATAATAAAGCTTATAGCATGTTTAGACATCTATTCTTACTCTTTAAGGACTGTCAGATGTGTATGGGTTGATATTTCATTATTGGTACTTTGGCTATTGGCATTCTGCTAATCCATCTAGTTGTTGATATTGTGCACCTTGGGTAAACATAGTGATCTAATCTTCCTTCCCATCCTTCACCTCTAACCTTGCGAAGCCTAATATATGGGTGAGTATTCTTGTTACTTAAGGAGGAAAACTATTTCCTTGATTAGTGTCTTTCAATGGCATCAACAAGGTTATTGGATTGGCTATATCACACTAGTGGAAAAAACATCAAGTGCTGCGGTTAAAAACCGTACAAGTGCTCCGTATTTGACCCGTAGCAGACGTCATACGAGCACTTGAGTATTTATCAAGTGCTCCGGTTGTCTTAAAAACCGGAGCACTTGTGAATTTTATAAATTCAAAATACATCAAGTGCTCCGGTTGTTAAGAGAAAACCGGAGCACTTGTGAATTAAGTTCTCCGATTTTTTCTAACAACCGGAGCACTTGATGTATATTTTTTTATAAAAAAAAAATTGTTGTTGCTGTTGTACAACAACAAGCATACAACAACACTACTAGTTAGAATAATCGGTAGAAATGGCACAATTTCAGAAACGTGCCTAGAGGAGATGGTAATCTGCAAATAAAAGTAGCAAACAAGTGTAATATGCCATGAATCTAGAAAAAAAACAAGGATTTCATGGTCAAACTCAATTGTCTGAATTATTTTGCTAATCCTACTCCAACATCAAACCACCTTTATTCAATCACATATATTCAAGAACTAAACTGGATCCTTAAGTTATATATTGTTCACTTTACAACGGCAGCATTTGTGCAAAGTTTCTTATAGGAGAGTAGCTTTAAGGAGACTTTGTAGCATCCCCATGGTTCATTAGAAATATCCGACGTAACCTGCTTGATGTTCAGGTAATTCTAGATACCCCTGTAGAAAGTATACACAATACGCATTCAGGATCGAGCATGGTTGCGGGAACAATGAACAAATATATTATTATTGTTTCAGTTAACTAACGACAATAATTTACTTTCTCACGCACACTATGCAAAATAATTTGCTATGCTTTCTGCTCAATTTAGGACTACAGCTACATCAATTGTCGTTATTTGAAAGAAACTATCAAACTAATGGCAACAATGTCTACTAGATAGGTAGTACATAATTAGTTCTCCCTGCAGCCTTTTCAAGGGTTTAAAAATTGCAGGGTTCCTCTTTCTAACATGCGTACTTCTCAGAATGATTATCTTCAAACCTAGACATAGCGTCATAGATCCTCAAGGTTAATATTAAACCTTAAGGAAGTGTTTAAATCACAGATCCTTCCCACTATAATGTTGGGGAAATGCATCGATCAGCGTCATAACTCATTTTGTCTCCATTACTCCCTTAATAAATTACCCTCAATCCAAGCATATACCCTATTAAGTGTTTGGTCCCAGCTCTCTTAACCAAGAACATGCCTGCTTTTACAAGGATACTCTGTAGTTGTTAGATCTTTCTATCATTTCCCCATCACTTACTTTTAGTGGCATATTGGGTCATTTGATCTTAAGCCATTACTATATGATGAAACGTGACAACGTTTTCAGGATATCCTGAAAAATGTATATTAATTTGGAAGGACTACATAGTCTTTCAAACACTATTGTCTCCTGCTAGGTTCTTGATACAATCTCTCAAATGAAGGAGCGTAGTGATGAGAAATAAATTTAATGTAGTTGCAACTTGTAATTGTGTATAGGGATGAGAATAGTTAGAATGGACTGACCATTCCATAAGCTCACGTCCAAAACCACTACTCTTGATGCCTCCCCATGGAGCATGAACAAAGCATGGTTGTGAGCAATTAACCCACACGGCTCCAGATTCCAAAAGCTGCGAGAAATAGAGATAAAAACTAGCTGAGTTTGACAAAGAAAAAAGCATTTAATTAATTATGTGGAGTGTGGACAGTTTTGTTGATTGGCGAAATAATTCTCACCTTCGATACCCTTTCACACCTTTCAAGGTCTTTTGAAAACACAGCACAAGCTAAACCATACCTAGGAATCACAGACCATGATGAACATAAGAAGTTTTTTAAGCATACGAAAAGTGAGTTCAAGGAGGCAGAAACGATGTTAGTAAAACTTACTCTGTATCATTTGCCAATTCAAGAGCTTCATCTTCAGAACTAAATGTTTTAACACATAAGACAGGGCCAAAAACTTCTTCCCTCCATATTTGCATGGATGTGGAGATATCACTTATAATAGTTGGTTCGATGAAATACTCTTTCTTCAAATGCTGCAACAGAGACGTTAAAAAATTCAGGCCTTGTTTGGCTTTAGTAATTCACAGTTAGCTCATAGCAAAACACAGTAGCCATTATCAGTTAGTAAGTAGCAAGTTTAAGAAAAGATAGCATTGGCAGTTTCTCTAATAGGCGGTTTACAATTAGCAATTTTATAGCATAAAAGATAATTTCACCATTAAAACTATGCTATTTCAATCTGCTCTTTCCCAAACTTTAAATAAGCATATCGACTTAATCAAAATGTTTATCGACCCCACATATACTTATTCACTTTGATGTGGTTCACCAAATAACTCTATGCTCCTGCCTATTGGTATAGTCACAAAAAGATGCACTAGAATTACCTAAGATCCCTAAGATAGCATGTTGGTAGAACAATGAGAGCAGAAAGTATTCCAAGGAAGTGAACCGGGCTGAGGTAAATGTTCCCCCATTGTAAACTAGCATTTGGAAATAATTTAGCAAGATTATCTGCTTCCATCATTATGAATTCCACACAACTAAACTGCATCCAAAAAGATGATCAATAAAGCAGATTATTCCTGAAAATTTAGCTAGATGTTGTTTTGTTTGATAAAAGCATGTATTATACATACTTACATATAACTCAATATAGAAGATAATATGCACACAAAATAAATACAAAAAACCAGGTCTGTCACAAAAACATCTTATATTGATTAGAAAGTAGAAAGTTATAGATTCATAATTGTGAAACTCACAGATACAAAAACACGGCCAAGGTTTCCAAATGCAGCCTCTCCTAGGTCAGGAAAAGTGATGATATCTTTGTTGATCTCCATACATTTCCTTAGAAGATAGCCTGTAAAATAGCACATATTGCTGCATACAGAAGTAATAATCCTACACTTGCCCAACTGCCTTCTTGTATTGTAGAAGGCACTGACAGAAGTCCGGTCCCAAGAAATACACTGAACCCTAAGATAATACAAACTCATGAATAAATTCATACATGGAAAGTTCCGTAAGTGATATGGGCATAACAAAGTATAAAACATCTTCACCGCCAGTTTATCATAAGCAGACTCACCGTTGCTGATTCAATAGCCACAATTCCATGCAGGTTTAACCGTTGTATGACCTTAAGTTTAGCGCGATCACCACCAATTGAATTGAAAGGGCCAATTTGTACGTCCCGCAGAAACGAATAGAAGTCTTAAGAGACAAAACAACATAGAGAATGGCAAATAGAAGCAGGAAAAGAAAATGTTTACATGTTGCGAGAGTTGTTCATAGACGTAATGTGAACAAGAATTACTTACCGTGTAGGAGCTGATGTTTGTTGGGGCCTGCAGCTCACTAACATCAGTTGATCTTTTGATGATTTGAGCCTTAGGCTTTGTGAGGCAATTGGGTTTTTCTATACCCCTATCTGAACTAGATTATATTTCAATCCATATGTCACATTTTCTGCTTCTACAACTTATTTAGGAGTTCCTTTGGTTACTTTACAGATAAGCTTAATGTTTTTTCGAGACTAATCACTAGTTTTTAAATAGTACATGTTTTCTATGTTAGCCATGAACCAAGTATTTTCATTTTTGCCCCAACACTTAGAATCTTTTGCTTCTTGTGAAGTGTGGTTTTGCTTATGAAGCAAGTGCATCAAAGTTTTCTTTGCCTTTTCTATATCCTTGCAGCTTCGTGACCTGGTTCAGTGAAACTCAGCAAAGTGATGATGACATCCCTAATGAGGTTGGTGGGGTTATTTTGGTGACTCTTTTAGGCAAGTTGCTGAGAGTTAAAGGAATATATCAATAGTTCCTACTCTCCTTAGAATTTGGCAATTTATCTTAAGATAGATGATAAATTTGCAGGTCTCTGAAATCATCAAGGAGGACCTATGGCCTAACCCTCTCACCTACTTCAACAATGTAATTGTTCAATCACATTTCTATTTTTCTTACAGTAATTTTTGTTCGGGTATTCCGAGCTCGTGTTTGATAATTTTCGTACATCATCACATACATGATTGAGTTTTTTATTTGCTACAGGAGACTGATGAAGAGTATTTTGAGACGAAAGAGGGCGAGATAACGAAGCAGAGAGGCTTAGTACATTGCAACCTACCTATATCAGATATATCACGATTTAGACAACAATAGAGGGGCAGTTTCTCTCCATCTAATCTAGTGGTTTATAGCCCTGAGTTAAAATAGTAATTATATAGGTGCATTAAAAGGCTTTAGAAGAATAAATTGACATCAAACCATGTTATTATAATGTTCTGGCCCCTATTTTGTTATTGGCTTCATGCTCTGATATTTGATATTATTCTTTATAGGAACTTTATACAATAGTTTAGTATCTAAATATTTCATTATAATTTTCAATATCTTAAATGTAGATCTTATTCTTATGTATCTAAATATTTATGTTTATGCTTCAATTGAGCATAATATGCTTAATAAAATGTTTATTGATATATATTGTTGATTTTGTATTGATTAATAATGAAAAAATGCAAAAAAAAAATTGGTATTTGGGGTGGTCAACCACTGCGGTTTTGACCCAAAACTGCAGCAATTAATCATTTACCGCTGCGATTTTGGGTCAAAACCAGCAATAGTTAATTTATTACCTGTTGCGGTGCTGTGGTTTAGTACCACAACAGTTAATATTTGGGAACTGCTGCGAGCCCACCTGATGTGGACCAAAGTCGCATCAGTAAGTCCGACTTTGAGCGCATCAGATGAGTTTTTTTCCACTAGTGATATGAAAGTCAGATGTAATAGAAGAATAACAATCAAAAGAGGATAATTAATTAAGAGGTGGTTCAACATGAAAACGAACGTACATTAAAGGACAACAGGTATTCAGTGCCAGAAAGCGGTTAAGGTTGGAATCAATATGACTCAAATATTTTCCCTCCCTAGCATACACAGAAGTTACATATTATGAGTCTCTATAAATAGAAAAATCATAGTCAAGCAAACAATAACAAACAACTCATCAAACTGCATTTCTTAATTCCCTAGCGTAGCTTACACAACAAGAATGTCAGCCTTTAGCGTCCGCAAAAATCAGACGCTAAAAACGCGGTATCGGACGCTAAATATTTTAGCGTCCGCCAACGGACGCTAAATGGCTGATGCAAAACCCTTGGTCGCTAATTCTCCAATTAGCGTCCGTTTAGCGGACGCTAACAAATTAGCGTCTGATATTTTCAATTTAGCGACCGTGAGCTGCACAGTCGCTAATTAGTGACCGCTCACTAGAATTAGCGACCGTCTAGCGGTCGCTAATTAGCGACCGTCCGTTAACAGACGCTAATTAGCGACCGCCTATGCAGTCGCTAATTAGCGACCGGTGCCTAGGCAGTCGCTAATTAGCGATTGTTTCCTCAGACGCTAATTTTGGAAACAGTCGGTAACTTTTCGGTACGCATTTGCATTTTTTTTTTTTTTTTTTTTGCTTTTGGGCAACTAATATTAAATATAATAGCTTTTTGCTTTTAATTAATTTCATATTAAATGTAATAAGATATGAAATGATGCAAATACCAACTTTTTTTATTAAGGCAAACAAATTAATCAATTCAATTATTATTGATAATAAATGTAGATACAAGTGAAAAAATAATTCTAGAACTAAATTCTAGTATACTTAGAACAAAATCTAAAAAAAATCTCATATAATCACATGTACACTTTAAACTCCACAACAAAAATCTAGAACCAAAACGGACTTCAAATCTGGTATCTGGATCATAACCAACTTCAAATGTGGAACACAAACGCAAATCTCATAACCCTGCAAATCAACAAAAACAAAGAAATTAATGAAATTAACCAAAAAAAACAATTATTAACAAGAATAAATGAATAACTAAATAAATCCGGAACCTATTTTACCCCAACCCCCACCCGAGCCACCCTAACCCACCACCCAGCCCACCCAAACCCTAACACAACCAACAACCCAGCCCCATCTTGTGACAGCATCTAGAGGAACAAGTCATATATACTTCAAATCCTCTACCTGAGTCTGCTCTTAAGTACAACATAAGCCAAGGGTACTTAGAAGATGTTAATTTGTTTGAGATAATCCAACTGCCACTACTCAAATTCTTTTCCCAGGAAACAGAGAAATAAGATTTGATGTTCACATCTTTACTAAAATCAGCATCGAGATCATAGGAGCCATAAAATCCTCCACTTAATGATGGCATATGGTGCTCGCTTAAAAAAACTCTTGATTGATTTTGATAAATAAGAGGTTGATTCATGCATCCTTTCCCAAAACATGGAAATTTTCTGTCTGTAACTATTTTAGCGACTTTTTTGCCATTTTCAGGACATAGTGAGTAATTTTGTCAAAATTGCCGTTCTTAAGCATGATCATCCAGAAAAAAAAAACAGGTGAATTAGATGATAAAATCTGTGATGAGAGATTTGTACTTATCTGTGATGAGAGATTTGTACTTACCAAGAAATGAATATATCCCCAAACCTCTCACATACTGAAAATACAGCAGTCAGCAACAATGATCCTACACAAAGACAAAGAAACAAGACCTCAATGTTTGGTTGTGAACAAAAGCTCAAATTTGGTACTAATTAGAAACTACCAATTAAAACACTACCAATTAAAACACTCATGACAGACTAAAATAAAATAAAAGGAAAAGGATAGGGTGTACACGGCATCTCAAATTGAAAGCGAGTTGGAGGTAGCAAAGAGGGAGTATCTGCAGGCTGTAGTTAGAGTCGAAGAATGACAAGTTCATAATACCGAAACTGTTGGATTGGTATCAACTTGACTTTGTAATTAGTCCCTTTTGTTCTAATATTTTGCCATTCTTTTGGTTATTTCATCCAGGATATAAATCAATAAAAATTCAGATGTTTCCCCCCAATGGTTAACTGGTACTGCCAACAAGCGAACTAAATGCTGTAAACTTGTAATTGAATATGATGCTTAATGAATAGATAGAAGACTGGCCACTGTCTGAGTGCCTGTACTAAATGTGATGTTAATTATGATGCTTAATGATGTTAATAAAACTTTCTAAATGTGATTGTTCTCCATACAACTACCACCTTCTTATAATGTACATCGCAGACAATAGCTCCGAAGTGATGCAGCTGAACTCTTTAGTATCCAAAAGCTTTAAGTGCCATGTATGCCCGTGGAAACACAGAAATAAGCAATAATCAGTAAATCCTAATGCTAACACTGCCATATTATCCACCAAAGGATGTAAACAATCAGATAAACTAATTTCAGGAAATGCACAAAACCCACTGATCCCTTAGTATATAAAAAGCAACCTTATAGGTGACACCAGTCTTATCTATTCACAGTGCGCTTAGGTTGTCAAGCAATTGTGATTTTGCTACTCTCCAACATAAAATAGTAATAGCAACAAGAATAATAATATTAGACTCTGACCCATTTGTCAAATAGCAGGTGACAATTACTAGATTGTAATAGATGACAATTACCAAGGTAGACAAATTGCTAGTTTCCAACGTAAAATAGTAATAATAACAACAGTCTCCAGAGTGACAAGAGCAATAGCAAAAACAACAAAATTCGTCAACAAGCAGGTGGTTAGAATGTATTAGATGACAACTGTAATGACACCTGTGAATTCGATACTCAGGACAGAGCTCAGAGACTTTGGCCGCAAAATCGCCAAACTGGATGATACCATTAGTGCACAGGTACCTGCCAGAAGCAGCAGGGGTCTCAAACAGCAGGACTTATTTACCAGAACATTTTTACTGCAAAAGCCATTGCTATAGAATGTGGGATTCTCCAACCATATGATCAATTACACGAAGAAGCTGTGATAGAAGGCATAGTGTTCAGAAATTATTTACCAGAACAAAGAATGGAAAAACTCGATCACATTCGAGTAATGGCAAGATCATCTCCACTTGACAAGCTCCTCATGGTCCAGTGCCTGAAGAAGAAAGGCCATGTAGTGGCTGTGACAGGTGATGGTACAAATGACGCTCCTGCTCTGAAAGAAGCCGATATTGGCTTGTCAATGGGTACAGAAGTTGCAAAAGAGAGCTCTGATATAGTCATCCTAGATGACAACTTTGCTTCTGTTGTCACCGTCTTAAGGTGGGGTCGATGTGTGTATAACAACATCCAGAAGTTCATTCAGTTCCAGCTCACTGTAAATGTGGCTGCCTTGGGAGCATTAGCTTTGGCCACTGAAGAGCCAACTACTGATCTCATGAAGAAACCACCAGTAGGAAGAACAGAGAAACTCATAACCAAAGTCATGTGGCGAAACCTCATAGCACAGTAAAAATTCAACACAAAATCATATATAATCCACAAAAAACCACAAATCTGATGAGAAGAAGAAAAACCTCGAAATAATTAGGACAAAAACCCAACGAAAAAATCAAGAATAAACCAGATCTGAAACAAAAATCGAAAAAGAGAGAGGATAAATAAAAATCGAGGAAACGAAAAAAACACACGAAAAAAGGATTAGAAAATAAAAATCGAAAAAAAGAGAGGATATATATGGGGTTTTGAAGGAGAATTGAGAAATTACCAAAAAAAACTAGATCTGAAACAACCCACATAAAAAACCCAAAAAAATCACTAACCCTAAACGAATACCTGCGACGGTGATTGGCTCAGAAATCGATCGAACCTCCTTCAAATCAGAGAAAGTGCGGCCTTATCTCTAACAAGATTAACATCCACCGTTTCGCCATAGCTTCAAAGAATTCAATCAAAAAACAAAAATTACTAAACGAATTGAAAATTTGACGAAATATATAAATTAACTAAAAACATTGCAACAAATGAAAGCTAATAATTTCGTACTGAGCAAAGACAGCAAGAAGATCGCCATTGAATACCGTCGACGGTGAGAGAGAAAAAAATAGAAAGGAAGAGCGAGAAAGAAGACGAAGACGGATAGATAGAGATAGAGATAGGGTTGGAAATAAGGTGGGTGGGTCGTGTTTTTTTAATGACCACTTAATACCGTCCGTCATATTAGACGGTAAACTTGAATAACGGACGCTAATTAGCGTCCGCTCCAAAGACGGATGCTAATTTTACAAAAACGGACGCTAATTAGCGTCTGACGATAAACGGATGCTAATTTTACAAAAACGGATGCTAATTTGCGTCTAATTGTATCGGACGGTAAATTCAGACGCTAAAAGAGCGGATTCTTGTTGTGTTAGCTCTAGCATAGCCAACCCCCTTGTGGGGTTGTACTTTAGTTCTCTAGATTTAGCTTTGGCATCTGAGCATGTTTAGGTGCCATTAGACAAGGTCTCAAACACTCCGATTGAAGCAAGGAACCATGGAGGTAATAGCCTTCGTGTCTCCTCTTAGTTGTCCAGCCTGACTTATCCTTTTGTGTGTGCATGTAAAATTCATTTTGAGGCTTGTGGCATGTATGAGAATTTTATACTTTAATTAAGAGATTAATTATTGTTTGCTCTATTTATTGCTTTTTCCTTGAAATTAATTTGTTGTAGTTTGATCATTAAATAAACTGCAATAGAGTATGTGAGCAAAATTTTATCCAATTAAAACGAGTAATCCCCCGGGATTAATCTCCCAAAGTATTCAATACTAAACTATTGGGTGTCCATTGACTTGTTTGCAAGGTCAACAAACTGATTTTGCACTAATATGTTTGTTGGCGACCACAGTGGGAGAAGAAGATTCATAATCAAATTCTGAAACTTTTTTTCATACTTTTGAAAAACTAATTGTGAAAAGGCGATTATTTTTGTCTTTATTAAAATGCCAGAAACGCGTTTTAAAAGAACAAAGAAGTTGTCTAGGGCGAGTCAAGTTTCCATAACATGGAGACTAATTCTTGTATCCCTCCAGAGACAAGGTGCATGGTAACATTGATGAACCAATTCATCATGGCTATGAAAAGTCAGTTGGAGAGACCTCATCAAGAGATGACTCATCTTCAGATAGTACTGGTCGTGGATTTATACATTATATGTATGGAAAATTCAAAAAGGTAGTATACTTTTTTTTTCTAACAAACTTTCTTATAATATAGCGAACATCATTCTGGGAAAAGAGACATTCATCCTTTGGCCTCAAAGGAAAAAAAAATTACCTCTACATTCTCCCACTTCTTTAGTAATTCCCTATCTTACTATTATTTCCTTTGGTGTTTTGAACAAGGTAATTAAACACAAAGGATAATTCACACATCCTAAGCAGTAGTAATATATTAAACATAAACTCTTAGAAGCATTGATCAGCAGGTAGCAGTACGTAGTAGTTAATGCATGCCAATTAATGTAGGAGTAGTTGAATAATTTAAGCAGCATTAATAGCAATCTTCATTCCAGCCTGGCAATGTCCAGGTAAAGTGCAGATGAAATAGTTTTGGCCTCTGCTCAACCTCACTCTGTCCTTTCCAGTTTGGTAAACTCTTGCCCCTCTTGGAGCACTGCAGCTGTCATATCCTCTCTTGCTCACTGCGACCACATTGTGGAGAGTCCTCCCATAGTTGAATGCTGCATTTTCATTTTACATTGCACAAACCATATTATATACTAGTAATTTATGCTACACTCAGTATTGATTTGTTACTACATAATTCCAAATTAAATATATGTATAACGCATCAACTATTATTCAACATGGTTAGCAAATCATAAAGAAGGTAGAGCAAATAGCTTTTAAGATAAGTGGATGTGTGATTGGATGTTTTAAACCTTTTGAAAATGTTCTTCAAAAGTCAGTAAAACTTGAGAAAGGGGATGGTAAAAGACAAAGATTAACCATGTTGATGATATGACTAAAGCTAGAACCTGTTAACATTGTCTTTAGATGTCTTTTACAAATTGGTCATACCCAATTAAAGACGCTTTGAGACAAAGGGTTAATGATGCACTAGCTATGGGAATTTTTTGACTAATTTTTAGGGTTACCAACCCTTTTAGATACATTAGAATAAAATATTGATATATTTGTAATAAATGAGGGAAGAAGTGATATAAAACTAATGTTTTAGGCTCCGTTTGGTAGGGCGTAAAACGTTTTCCCGGAAAACTGTTTTCCTCTATTTTCAGTTTTACATTGTTTGGTTGGCAAAAAAGTGTAAAATCATTTTCCCTTGGGGTAAAATTACTCTCCCAAGGATGGAAAACCATTTTCCTTTCAAAATGAAGGGAAAACTATTTTCCTTCTCTCTCTTGTACAATCCTCTCACTACCTCCTTACTTTCCCTTTCATTTTCCTTTCATTTCATCATTTTTTTTACATCGAACCAAACAACGGAAAACTAATTTTGGAATTGTGTTTTCCATTGTAAATTGTTTTCCATGAAAATCATTTTACACTGAAAATATTTTACGCCCTACCAAACGGAGCCTTAATGTGTTCCTAACAAATGAAAATTCAATAATAAAAGGGTTGGTAAGTAATGGCAACTTTTAGGATCACTCAATCAATCTCCTAATTTATGGCAAAATTAGGGTAACTTTTCTAGTTAAAGGGTGGATCCTTGCTAATCATAAAGATAACTCAAAACGATTTACAAATACTTGGGACACCACTCATTATTTGCATTTGTTCAATGAATAACTATCATTTACTTTAATCCTATCATAGCAAAAGATGTATACTTTAGATTACTCATCAGTAGCCCACAATATCTCTATTCCATGCTCTCTATCTTTTAACATATAAGACGCACAATATTCTCTCTCTTGTTCAATACTTCTTAGGTTATAAAATAAATGGAATACTTCTCTCTAAAAGCTTTTATACGAAAAAAAAAGTGTTTCACTTATTTTATAACACAGAATGTATATTAAAGGAAGTAAGTGGACCTAACTTTTTGCATTAAACTAATGAGTAATTCTATAAAGCACAAATTGGAAGGTATATAGTTTACCTATTTCTTTTTAATTGAAACACTTTGGGACTATTTGGTAATTAGTTGTTAAATGTTTGACTATTAGTTTGTTATATATGTGTTCAAAAAAAACTGCATTGGTGGTTATAATGATAATAGGTATACAATAAGTGATCACTTATAGTATAATATGAGTATGGTATTATCACATAAAGTTATAAATTGTAACACATAAAGTTAGGCAGTATACTACACGACTTAAAAAGCTAGTATGACAAGATATGAAAAATATATCATACCGAGAAGATCACCGGCCCTAAAGGACTTGCCTCTAGGCCAATTTTGGACATTATAAGTCCAGCCACCAGCACCTCCAACAGAGTAAATAGCGGCAAAAGTAGGCTGAGTAAGAGCCAAGAGACAGAGTATTGCTACTCCAACGACCATTGCACTGCCTCTTCCCTGAGCCATTTTTTGCCACTAAATAAGTATTAGAATTTCCCAAATATGGTTAAATTATAGAAAAAAGAACTTATATGAGTTCAAGTATGTTGGAGTGAGAATTTGGGAGTACCGAAGCCTATTATTTATACAACTCTTTGGTGGATTGGTGCTTAATTTTTCAATGAAAGAGGAAAATTTGGGTCCCACCATAGAAGATTTTGTGGTAAATTTTGGGAGGTGCATTTAGGATAGTAAATTGTGGACTGACTTTTATGGGTCCTTGAAATTAAATCATAATAACCTCCAACAACTCCATTCTCGGCCCACAAGTTACGACGGACTTCCACTCTCAAGTGTGAACAGCTTTTTCCTTGTGAAGAATTGACAAAGGCCTATGACACCCCTTCCATAAAAAGTATCAACTTTCCGATATTTTACAGCAATTCCAATTTTTATATACGACCTCTTTTTTTAGTTGCAACGATTTGACATAAAATAGAGAGGGAAAATGTCTAATCGTTGCAACTAAAAAAAAACAGAGGTGGTGCATTTGAAATGCGTGGTCCTTGTGAACAGGTTGAAGAGATTGGTAAAGCTTCATCCATTCCATACAAATGCCGTAGCATATTTATACAAGCCTACAGCTAACTATGAGAGAAGAATATTCTACAAAGTATAGAAACAAAGATTACAAGTGATTACATAGGATTGATATCAAAGATATTATACAGAATATATTGCTAAGCATTACTGAGAATATTCTAGTACTCTATATGCACTCTATATGAGCTGCCAAGGATATCCAAAGATATAGTTGACTTATGATCAACGTATATCTTCATCATGCCCCCGCAAGATGGACGTCCTCGGGGTAAGTCCAATCTTGGACAACAGCATGGCGAGACGACGACGCGCAAGGGGCTTCGTAAGAGCATCAGCTAGCTGATCATCATTAACAACTCTAGTGACACGAAGTGATCCTTCTTGTACCTTTTCTCGAATGAAATAAAAATCAATACCAAGGTGCTTCATACGTGAGTGAAACACGGGATTAGCAGCTAGGTTGGTGGCTCCAATATTATCACAGTATATGGTTGGCGTCGAGGTAGGCGAGAGACCCAATTCCGTGAGTACATTGCTTAGCCATGTGAGTTCCGCCGCGGTTTTGTGCAACAGACCTGTACTCTGCTTCAGTGGAGGACCGAGCTACGGAACGTTGTTTCTTGGAGCTCCAAGAGATGGGATTGCGACCAAGGTATACAATGTAAGCACCAGTACTAATGAAGTCATCTTTATCACCTGCCTAATCAGAGTCGGAAAAGGCATGTAAGGTGGGAGGAGAGTTGTGATAGAAATTGAGACCATGTGACAAGGTGCCTTTGAGGTATCGAAGGAGGCGTTTAAGAGCGAGCCAATGAGTGGAGGTGGGACGATGCATGAACTGAGAGAGTTTGTTCACAGTAAACGCAACGTCGGGTCGGGTTAAGCCAAGATATTGTAAACTTCCTACTAAGGTGCGGTACTCAGTAGGATTATCAAGGGAGGTACCGGACTGAAGAGTGAGAGTGGAGTTGGTTTCCATGGGAGTAGTGACGGGTTTAGCATCAAGCATGTTGGCTCGAGTGA
Organism: Beta vulgaris subsp. vulgaris; assembly: GCF_026745355.1. NCBI lineage: Eukaryota > Viridiplantae > Streptophyta > Magnoliopsida > Caryophyllales > Amaranthaceae > Beta > Beta vulgaris. The sequence continues at coordinate 41,491,841 of NC_079202.1, read as the reverse complement.
GAAGGTCAGTAGTATATTTGCGTTGGCTTAAGAATATACCACTAGGGGTGGGCTGTACTTCTACGCCAAGAAAGTAGGAGAGGGAGCCTAAGTCTTTGAGAGAGAAACGAGCTCCAAGATTAGGAATGAAGGTAGACACAGTAGATGGGCAAGCACCAGTGACGATTATATCGTCGACATAAACTAGTACATAGAGAGGTTTATGGCCTTTGAGGAAAAATAAGGAGGTATCGGAGAGAGAGTTTGTGAAACCAACACCTATGAGATAATTTCGAAGCTCGGTGTACCAAGCACGGGGTGCTTGTTTGAGCCCATAGATGGCTTTTCGCAGCCGACAAACATGATGAGGTTTGTGGGGGTCGACAAAACCAGGAGGTTGTGCCATGAAAACATCATCTTGGAGGGTGCCCTGCAAAAATGCATCATTTACATCAAGTTGACGCAAAGGCCAACGGTTAGTAGTAGCAACACTTAAAATAAGTCGCACGGTGGCAGGTTTAATCACCGGGGAAAAAGTTTCGGTATAGTCAAGACCGGGTCTTTGGTGAAAGCCCTTGGCGACGAGCCGAGCTTTGTGTTTTTGTAGAGAACCATCAGAGTTATATTTGGTCCTAAAAACCCATTTACACCCAACTATATTTTGTGAAGGTGAAGGAGAAACAAGTTCCCACGTACCATTTTTTTGGAGAGCATCATATTGGGTCTGCATGGCAGCTTTCCATGTTGGATCATTCAAGGCTTGTTTGGTAGTATTGGGTTCAACGTGGGAAAGTTGAGCATGCAGGTTAAGTTTTTGGATGTGTTTGTATATACGGTTGGAGGCTCGGGTTTGGTAGGGGTGTGGAGGGGGTGGTGGTGGAGGTGGTTGAGGTGGGGAAGTGGGCGGTGAAGGGGGGTTGGTAGTGGCGGAAGCATGAGAGGGAGCTGGGGAGGGAGGAGAGGGAGGGGGGAAGAGATGGCGGGTGAGTGATTAGCAGGAGGTGAGGGAGGAGTAGGAGATGGCGGGGGAGTGTGGGGAGTGGGGTGAGGCGTGGCTGGGGTTATTATGGGACAGGAGAATGTGCACCACTCATCTATGGTGGGGAGAGAAGTGGTGGTGAACGAAGGGGGGTTATGAGCAAAAGGGAAGGTGGTCTCAATAAAGCGGACGTGCCGCGATGAGTAGAGGCGATTGGTGGTGATGTTTAGGCAGAGATATGAGTGTTGGGTAGGTGAGTAGCCAACAAAAACACACTCGGCGGAGCGGGGTTGTAGTTTGTGTGTAGTGTAAGGACGTAGCCATGGGAAGCAAAGACTACCAAAGCTACGTAGGTGAGCATATTTAGGAGTTTCACCAAAAAGTTTAAAGTATGGGGAATGATTTTGTAGAGTAGCAGTAGGCATACGGTTTATCAAATAAGTTGCTGTTTGGAAGGCATATGGCCAGTAGATAAGAGGTAGGGAAGCATGGGATAGTAAGGCTAGGCTTGTTTCGGTGATGTGACGATGACGCCGTTCCGCATACCCATTGTGTTCGGGAGTGTGGGGAGGCGAGGTGAGATGACGAATGCCATTTGTAGCTAAGTAGGGATCTAGTTTCTCAAATTCACCACCATTATCGGAATATAGGGTGAGAATGGGGCGACTAAATTGCTTTTCAACATAGGCTTTAAATTTGAGAAAGATAGATTCCGTGTCGGATTTTTTTTTAAGTGGAAATAACCATGTAAATTTTGTAAAATGATCAACAAAAATTACGTAGTATTTGTAGCCATCAATAGAATAAATGGGAGATGACCATACATAACTAAAAATGACCTCTAAGGGTACAGTAGTGGTGAGAGAAGAAGTAGTAAAAGGAAGTTTGTGACTTTTATTGATATGACAAGAGTTACATGGAGAATCTAAAAATTTAGGAAGAGCTAAAGAAGATAACATTTTATTGAGAGTAGATGTAGAGGGATGACCAAGGCAGTGGTGCCAGTCAATAGTCTTGGTGGTGGTGGAGAGAATCATTGGAGAAGTGGTGGTTGGCCATTGGTAAACTCCATCCTTAGTTAAGCCTGTGAGGAGGGTTGCCCCCGTCATTGGATCCTTGACACAAAAAGAAGTGGGTGAGAACTCACCAATAACATTATTATCTAAGCAAAGTTGAGATATGGAAATGATATTTTTGTGCATAGAGGGAACATATAAAACGTTATTGAGAGTAAATGAATGATGAGGAGTAGAGAGATGAGCTAAACCAGTGTGGGAGATAGCTAGACCCGAACCATCACCAATGACAATTTCGTCGGTACCATCATAGGGGTAGTGAAGTGAAAGGTTGGCGAGATCGGACGTAACATGGTGGGAGGCACCGCTATCAAGGAGCCATGAGGGGGAGGTGGCAGTAGAGGAGGGGGCTATGGCCGTGTGAACTTGAGGTGGATGGTCAGTAGTGCGGGTGGGCGAGGGGGGGCGAATAGAGGGATGTAAGTCCTTGAAGGTGGGACAAAAGGTGAGAGTATGGCCTTGGATATTGCACCATTGACAGCGCCCCTTGAAAGGATTCCGAGGGTTTTGGTTTGGAGTAGACGTGGAGGAAGTCTTGGAGGAGGAGTGAGTGGAGTGAGAACGTTGGTAGGTGGGGCGAGTGGTGGTGGAGTGAGCCACGGCAGGGAAGGGCAGGGATGTGGGGCCCTTTTTTGCAAGTTCCATTTCCTTGCGAATGAGTTTCTCATTTAATTCGTCAAATGATATGGGGGTTTCACGGGCTTGAACGGCTTCAGTGAGGGGTTTATAGTCTTCACTAAGACCATCAAGAATATGGTCAGTGAGGTCTTCAGGGTCAAGAGGGGCACCAAGGAGGGCTAGTTCATCAACTATGCGACGGGCTTTGTGCATATAGTCTTCAATGGAAGAGGAGCCTTTGGTGATATTTTTAAGTTGAGATTTTAGTTGTTTAATATGACCACGGGAAGGTTTGGCATATGTGTGAGCGAGGATGTCCCACGCCTCCTTAGAGGTACGAGCGCGGGAAATGAGAGGGCCAAGAGAAGGGGAGAGCGTGCCTACAATAGCACCAAAAATAGCTTATCTTGACGGATCCAAGTAACATGGGCGGGGTTAAGAGTAGATTGGCCATCATCATTGACAATTTTGGCAGGAGGGGTAGTGGAGGAACCATCAATAAATTGGTGGAGGTCATAACCAATGAGAAGGGCCTCAAGTTGAGCCTTCCAAATAATATAGTTGGAGGAGGTAAGTTTCTGAACGGATTGAGCGTTCATGACAATAAGGGGTTTGGAGGGCTCGGTAATGTTGGTGAGTGAATGGGAGTCAGGCGCCATAGTGGGGTGGAAAAAAAAAAAAATTAGGCTTGGTTAAATCGTGGCTGAGATACCATGAAGAGATTGGTAAAGCTTCATCCATTCCATACAAATGCCGTAGCATATTTATACAAGCCTACAGCTAACTATGAGAGAAGAATATTCTACAAAGTATAGAAACAAAAATTACAAGTGATTACATAGGATTGATATCAAAGATATTATACAGAATATATTGCTAAGCATTACTGAGAATATTCTAGTACTCTATATGCACTCTATATGAGCTGCCAAGGATATCCAAAGATATAGTTGACTTATGATCAACGTATATCTTCATCACAGGTGACCTGGTGAACCTGTCAAAATCTTTTCTTTTTTGTTTTGATTTTGACGCAACAGGTTTATACCTTCATGTGAGGACAGAGCACAAGGATGCAACTCACACCAAACAACACCGCAAGGTACGAACCAGCATAATCGCCAAAGCGGACTAAACAACTTAAACAAGTAATTAATACCTTTCATATAGTTTAAACTTTTCACTAAACGAGTTTACATGGTGGCTTCTAGTGATGAAGCTTGTCTGAACTTGATAAAAGGGTGTTGGCAGAGAGAAACTAGGATCTAGATGTAGGTGCATATTGCATTTGAACTACATCAATTTTGGAATTCTTGAGCGAAAGCATAAAGCCATAAAATGTTATATCTGGAGAGGAGGAGATGAATGTGTTTAGACTTTAGTATTTAAGTATGCTAGGGCCAAAGAAGGGCAAGAAAATGAAGTTTGCTAAAGAACCCAGAAAATGAAGCACATTAGAGGAAGAAGACACAACGAGGAAAGAGGAATAATGCATCACTTTGATGGCAAAAAATTATGTTTATTTCTTTGTTTAAGTTTTGAATCAATTTTGTTCCCGTTATTTAAGAGATGGAAATATAAGTTTAATTTTGAATCTCTATGAGTTTTTGGCATTCGCAACAATGTTATATTGTTATATATACTGAATTTTACCATATTGATCGTCTAATTATAACTATGATATGCCTATTTGTTTTCGAGATATATTAGTAGTATGAATATTTGGAATATTGTTAGTAAAAATATGGCTGATAAACCACGTGTTAAAACCTTACGTGCAAGTTATGAATATTTGGGTTATGAGTATTTATGTAAGACTCGACATGTTTCTCAATGTAATGTTAAGTATGATCTTTTGAATTGAGTAAATGAGTACGCTTGAATAATTGATGAGCTTTATCTTGGAACAATTGATAAGTTCATTTATATATTGTCGTTGCCAATCTTGGTCGGGATTGATTTTAATTTCATCTATGAAACCGAAATATGGCTATGGTATAAGACTCAGAATATGTTCTTACTGAGAAGATAAATTTGGGGTTTAGAAGATATGAGATTGAATTTTATACTATGGTACAGGTTTTTGGAATATGTTTTGATATAAGTATAACTTTTTTGGATTGTAGTTAGATAATACTGTTATAACGGACGTGAGAGAGAAACAAATAATGAACTCAAAAGCAATAAAACCAGACAACAAATTTACGTGGTTCACCAATTTAGCTACATCCACGGCAGAGAGAGAATATTTTATTATGAGAAGAGCGAGAACAGATTATAGAGAGAATAGAGTGTTTTTCGTAGTCTAAAAACTAGGTATAAATAACCTATTTATACTCCCGTCAAAGAAAACGGGTTTCCGCGTTTACTGGGCAGCCGCCCGATCGGGTCGGGCTACATCCGCCCGATCGGGCGTATTTCACTATTCCAGTTCTGTTGCGCGCCCGGTCGGGCGAGACTCGCTTGAGTCGTAGTTCGGTAGTTCGCCGGATCGGGCGACCAAGCCCGATGGCATCGGGCGCCTTTCCCTTAGACTCTATTTTCAACTCGTCCGGAGCCCGACCCGAGCGAGCGGTACTCCAAAGGTTGCCTTCGACGCATTCCGTCGAATACATTTAAAGCATAAACTCTTACAAATACTTATTGAGATTCGTGACACACGTTATCTATTTTGAGAATACTTTGCGGAATTTGGAAATCTATGTTTTATTCGATTTTAGGAGGGAAAGCGCCCTAATATTAAAGTCTAAAGTCTCAAAGTCAGAGTTTTATACGAGAAATGACGACTAGTGCTTGAATGTGCTTAAGAGGACACCTCATTGGATTATGAAATTCTACAAGGCATTGAGATTTTTAGGTAGTGTGTAACTATGTATTCAAATATAACTTAGGTTCATATTGAGATAGATTAGTCGAGAGCTTGTTTAGTTAATCAAGTGATAAATAAACAACGGAATGAAAACTTGAGAAAAAGATAGTAGTTGGAATTTGGGGACTACTACTTGCAGTCGCGCATTTATAAGTTCGATTGAATTTATGGAAGGAAGTTGCAACGAAAAATATTCTAGTGCATATACTAAGTTCTAATAAGTTAGAACATTACGTACAAATTTTTTAGAGGTGATCATTTTGACCCGGACCGTTTTTGGGCCGGGTTTTGGGCTGAATTTTTCGGCCCGTGGGCCGGGCCGGGCCCGGCCGTATTTTTTTTTGCTTTGGCGGGCTTTGGGCAAGCCAAAAATGACTTTTCAGTCTATTTTTTGGTCCGGCCCGTTTTGGCCCGCAAAAGCCCGCTAATTTAGGCCCGAAATAGCGGGCTTTGGACACAAAAATTCGGCCTGCAATTTAGGCCCGGCCCGGCCTAACCATTGGGCAAATTTTTTTGGCCGCGGCCCGGCCTGAACCCGGCCCGGCCCATGATCACCTCTAAAAATTTTGATCTGACTATGGGATTTGTTGTTGGAGGATTCTAGCTAGATACAGGGACGAATCTAGCATGGGTTCAGTGGGTTCAGCTGAACCCATGAAATTTTGGAAAAAAAACAAGGAAAAATTCTGAAAAAATAAATAAAATAAAAATAGGTTAAAACAAAGTGAACACGTAATAATTAAGATAGAACAAGGATAGCTCAGTGGTTCCGCATGCTAACATTAAGCGCCCAGCCAATCCATGCGAGTTGCGAACTCGAACCTTCCCCCCCCCCCCCCCCCTCCCCTTTTTTTTGGAAATACTTCCTCCGTATCTAAATAAGTGCAACATTTCCCATTTAAGGAAATGTCATAATAAGTGCAACATAGCTCAAAATGGAAAGTTTTTTTCCTTTTATTTACATAATTGCCATTACTTATATTCCCCAACAACTTAGTTAACTCACCCCTCCATCGACTTAAACAACATTAACCTACCCCTCTCTCTCCTCCCTTCCCCTTCCCTCAACCCAAACCCACCCCTTTCTCTCAGCCACTACCCATCTCTCTCTCTTCTCAACTCAACCCACCCCTCTCCGACACCACCACCACCACCACCACTACCAACATGACACAACCAGCACCACTACTTCCAACCCGACACCACACCACCAGTGCCACCACTACCACCTCAACACCACCACACCACCACACCACCACACCACCACACCACCACTATCAACCCCACACCACACCACACCACCACTACCAACCCGACACCACACCACCATGCCACCATATGCAACTCAACACCACCACACCACCAGATGTGACCCAACACCACCAGACCCTTCTCTCTCCTCCTTCGTTTCCTCTAACTCCTCCTCACCTTCTCTGACCTCCTCCATCACTCCTTTCTTCATCTCATACAGTTGTAGATCTAGGGTTTCGGCACCATCACGCACCAGATTTTTAAATGGTGGTAGGGTTAGTGTGTTGGTGCGATGGTGGTGATGCGAAGAGGCAAAAGATGTGGTGGTGTTGGTGAAATAGTGTTGGTGCGATGGTGGTGGTAGGGAGAAACTGTGGATGTTGGTGGAAATGGTGGGAAAATCTTACGTGGTTTCCGGTGGTGGTTGTTTTCGTGTTTTCTGGTAGTGGTGGTGGTGGCCGGTGGTGGTGGTGTTGAGGTGGATGGCATGTGGAAGATGTTTGAGATATAAAGTTGTTAATTAATTAGGGTAGATATTTTATTTAATTAAGTTGCCTAATCCTTTTTTAAATGTGGTCCCCAACTTTCTCTCTCTAGATGCCTTGGTCTGTGTGCCACTTCTCTATGTTGCACTTATTTAGAAACGGAGGAAGTATGATTTTATTTCCCCCTTTTTCTAACTTTCCCCAATTCTTCCTCCTCTCTTCTCAATTCTCAGTTCTCACAAAACCTAGGGTTTAGAACTTGTCAACTCGCCTGAGTGCTGGCACACTGCACACATCAGTCACCACTCTCCTCTCACACTCCGAGTCTCCGACGTCGGTAAGCGTTGCTCGCATTCCGCCATTCCGATAGTTCGACAATTCGATTTCTCGCACAACTTCACAGTCACAAACTCGCAACTCCGATTCTCACACGAAGCCTTGCTCATTTCTCCTCTTCTGTCTTCTACTAGAAATTGCTTAGGTAATTGACTAATTTGTAATTTCTTTGCTTAAACTTTCATTTACCAATTCATTTAGTAATTAGTAATCAAGTAATGCTTAGATAGATGGTTATTTACAAATTAAATTAATGGAATGCTTGAATGAATTGTCTTATTGATTGCCTCATTGCCATGAGATTAATTGAGACTCTCAAGTTTCAACTTTGTTGGGTGGATTTGTTATTGTTATTGTTATTGTTATTGAAGTTTAATTTTGATTTTGGGTGTTGTTATTGATTATTGAAGAGAACTTTGTTGAATTGAATTATTCATCATTAGAAATTAGCAATTTAGAGTATAATTTAGTGATGTCAAATTCAATTTAGTGATGTTGAATTGAATTTGTGAATGAATGATGATGAAAGAATGTTTTCCTCAATGACTTATGTGAAGAACAAGTTGCGTAATAGAATGGGTGATCAACTATTGAATGATAGTTTAGTCACCTTTCTTGAGAGAGATCTTTTTGCTCGAGTTAGTGATGATGATGTATTAGAATGCTTTCAAAATATGAGAACTCGTAGAATGATTTTTTTTTTTCTTGTAATTTAAGAAATTATTCTTGTATTTACCGGTTGTAATTCCGAACTTGAATTGATGTATTTTATTTTTAAGCAATTTAAATTGGTATTTTTTTGTTTAATGTCTCGTTATTTCTGAACCCACGTGGATGAAATCCTGGATACGCCACTGGTTGGATATATAAGCTGTTGTTTGATAGAGTTGATTATGGTGATTAATATTGTAATCCAAAGTTAAGTTTTGGAGTGTAAGCATTATTTGATGGCTTATTGAAATTGTTAGGGAATTTCGTAAAGGATAAGTAATATAATGGTGTATTAGGGGTGGCAAACATTAAGTAAGTAAAAGAATATTTAGGGATGTGTGTTTCATTTTAGTAGTATGAAGTCCCAAGAATTGAATGATGGTTCAAAGAGACATCGCATAATAAATTGAAATCATATTGCACGTTCGTTATCGTTTTATATTTTCAGCTCATCAATTTTTCTGAAATAAAAACCAAAAACTCAAACTAGAAAAAGTGGTTTTCACTTTTCAGATGTCAGATTTTAAAAGAGTTAAGTACACAAGTAGGTACTAAACTTTGTCTTTTGTTCCACTTTGGGTACTCAACTTTCAAAAGTTCCAGTTTGGGTACTCATAACTAACATCTGTTAGTTTGGTACTGAACTTTGATAACTTGCCGTTATCAACACCCAAAAAAAGTAAAAAGGTGATATTACAAACTTTTTTTCTCTTTTCTAATTCCTCTACCCTCTATTCTCTCTCTAGCAAAACCTAAATACTAAAAAAATCTCCAAATTTGATGGTCAACCGCCGAAAGTGAAGGCTTTTCTTGCGGTGGTTATTGGAATGGCGGCGTTAGTTTTGTTGCGAGCAGTTGTTCGAGACCATGATAATCTCTTTGTTGCTGCTGAAGCTGTTCATGCTATTGGTATTGTTGTTCTTATTTAGAAACTTACTAAGGAGAAAACTTGCGTTGGTAATTTTTCTCTGGTTTTTCGTTATTATATTGGAAAGTTTATTTTTTTGTGCACTATAATTTCATCAATTAAGATATCAGTTGTTGTTGTCGTAATTTATGAATTAGGGCTATGGTTTTTTGGTTAATTCAAAAATTTTGTGGAATAATTGACTTTGTACTAGTAACGGAGTTTTTTTGGGTTGTAAAATACAAAATTATGTATCCGTTGCTTCATATGGTGGTTAATTTATCTTTATTTTTTGATTTATACATAGAAAAAAGAAATTACCTTTTTTACTATTGTTTTGTTAGAAGTGTTATTTTATCTATAATTGTTTTTTTTTTGGTAAAAAAACTAATATGAACCTGGTGCACACTAATTAGTGTGCACCCGATCCATATCACGTGAGTTTATGATAGTAATGATTACACTTTTCAGTTTTTGCCGCCTTCATTTTTTCTCTCTCCTCAAATTTTCTCTCTCCTCAGGTTTTCTCTTTCCTCATAACTTCTTCCCACTACTTCGTTCTCTTGTAACTTCTGCATTTTCTCTTTCAATAATAACTTTTCATCTTCTTTGCCCTAACTTCTTCATTTTCTCTCTCTTCAAGTTCAAATTTGTATAATCTTCTCTGCCCTAACTTCTTAATTTTCAGTTCTATGTAATTTTCTCGCTTAAATTTAGCAATGGGAAGCAAGACGATCGGTAATCGGAATTTTCCAAAACGTAGTGGTTTGCGTTCATCTCTTGGTGGTCGTGCAAAGGAATCGGAGTTTACTGGTGTTAGTGGAACTGCTCATACTGGTGGTAATTATGTTGTTGATTTTTGTCTTTACTATAATTTCTTATAATTTTTGGAGTTTTGATGTTTTTTTAGTTTGAATTACTCTTTGTTCATTTTTTTGTGCGATTTTTATTATTTGCATGATAAATTTATGTTGAATTTTGTGCGATTTTTATTGTTTGCATGATAAATTTATGTTGATTTTTGTGCGATTTTGGAGTTTTGATTTTTTTTGTTTGAATTACTCTTTGTTCATTTTTTGTGTGATTTTTATTGTTTGCATGATAAATTTATGTTGATTTTTGTGCGATTTTGGAGTTATGATGTTTTTTTTAGTTTGAATTACTATTCGTTCATTTTTGTGCGATTTTTTGGAGTTTTGATTTTTTTTAGTTTTAATTACTCTTCGTTCATTTTTTTGCGATTTTTATTGTTTGCATGATAAATTTTTGTTGATTTTTGTTCGATTTTTGGAGTTTTGATTTTTTTTAGGTTTATTTTTTTTTGTAATAATTTGTAATTGTGTTATTCCTGTGATGATAAAGTATATTTTGACATGATATAGTATATTTTGTGTTTATATAGTGTATTGTAATTATACTACTTTTTATTAGTCTTGAAATGATAGTGTATTTTGAAATGATATACTGTGTTTTGATATGATATAGTGTATTTTAAATGATATAGTGTGTTTTGGATAATGTATATTGATATCATATAATTTGAACAATAAAGCCACCCGACCTTATACCCATAATTCATCAAAAATAATTCTTCAAAAATCCTCAAAGTAGTAACTTACAAACTTACAACGAAAATCTCCAACCACAATAATTTGAACATAACTAAGCATCACCAATGATAATGAAATAGTTTTTACAATACTAACAATATCAATCAGAAATGAATCACATCATATAAGATCACGAACTACAAGTAGAACATACGTACAAGATCATACGAAAAATTAGACTACACAAAACTGTGCGCTCGGCGCATGAGCTTGCGCTCAACGCCACACTGTTTGTTTGGTGCACTAACCAATCTGCGTCTGACGCATCAGCGTGCGTGTGACGTCACCACCAATTAACTCTAAATCTTATTAAATCAGTAAAACGTACACAACTAATCATTTTTACATAAACCAAACGTAAGCATAATGGTACTCAATAATAACCATAGTAACCTACAAATCCTCAGCTTCCAAGAACATAAAAGGTCTCAAATTATTTCTGGTTAATAAACCCTTAAATAATATATTCAACTAATAAAAACAATCAGTATATCATCATAAAAATTATCATACGACTATTACGACTCTACTGACATGGTACAACTTTTTTAAACGTTAATTTACAGAATACTCAATAAAGCAAATATAATAATTAAAAATTAAAATAAACGCCCAAAAATTACAAAAATTCACATAATATGCATAAACTGACGGCAATACATAATATGCAAATAAATAGATTTTTCGGCCTCGAAATATAATACTTCTTCCGTTCCGTTTTAAATGAAACGTTTGCTTTTTCACGCAACCCAACGCGCTTCTTTAGTCATTAATATCTTTAGTTGTGTAAACGTAAAAAATATAAAAAAGTTATAATTTGATAGTATGCATCGAGACGAATCTAACAAGATCCCACTTGACTATGTTTTTCTTTATATAATAGCGATAAATTGGAGTTAAAATTGATCAGTGAATAGTGTCATTTCATCCAATGTTTCATTTAAAACAGAACGGAGGAAGTATTCACGATTTAAATACTAGTAAACACGAAAATGCAAAAATAAATAAATCAATTAAATAAACCCGTAAATAGTAGACAAAAATTATTCCAAGGCATGAAATACATACTAACCACATAACATGCTTCACAAAAAATAATTTCAGCATTTATAAAATTCATTAAATAATTATTTTGCAAATAAGCCATAAATGCATAAATTACCAAATAAATTGAATAGATACAAAAACTTAGACGAAAATTATTTTTCTGTATGCAATATTCAGACAGCATAGTATACTTACGTCAAATTTCATCAATAATTTTATTCAAAAAATCTTTTTAAACAATTTCCTAGCGTAATAATCCAATACCGAAAACACCCTAATCTCTATCGTTCTAAGATAACTACTAGTTACCTGGATCGTCAGAGGCGAGCTGAAAATTACTGGAAAATCCCTATAAGTGCATCCTTCTCCTTCTTCAAACCCCAAAGTACCAAGTACAAGAAAGAGGCAAATAGAACAAGTCACGAACAATTGATGAAGAGTAGAAATGAAAGAATTTGGGAGAGAATGATGAAGATGATGATATCCGAAATTTTAAGAAAATGGCAGCAATGAAGTTCGGATTTTTAATCAGATTTTGGAGTACTTAAAAGAATAAATAAAATGGATTTAATAAGAGAAATGATAAGGGGGTTATGAAGGTTACAAAATATAAAGAGTCATCAAAATAAAAAAAAGAAATAAAAGAAGAAAAAATTGTCCTTTTCCGTCCACATGGTCGGCTGACCCAAAGCCCAACCACACCAAATAATTTCGGCCCAAATCATCAAAGATCCATACGTCAAAGGTCCATCACACGATAAACCGATAACTTCCTAAATCGCGCCTAAACTTTGAAAATACTTGATAGTAAAAAATAATTCAAATAAACTATATTATAAATAAAAATATAAATACACACATTAGCACGCCATATAATGAAAATAATAATTCGGCTCTCAATATTTATAAAAATAAAAATAATTAATTTAGAGAAAATAATAGTTTTAGGGAAAACTTTGGGGAAAAACTAGTAGCGAAATTATGGGTTGTTACAAAGTTACTAGAAACTTGAGTATACTATAGTTTATCATGTAATCTCAGTTTTGATATGAAATACCAAAATACAATTGTGTTATGAAATTTGAGAACTATGAATTTGAATTTCAGTAAATACGAAATTATGATTTATGCATTTTGATTTGGTTTCTATATGGGGAAGAAGCCGCTGGAGCGGTGATGAACATTATTCAGTAATATGTACTCTGTAAATTCTGGGGAAATGTACTGAAAAGTCTTACAAGTTATACATAATGGAAGAGGCAGATGTCCCTTGTTTTAAGCATAAAGAATTCGCCTGGACGACAACTCTATTTGTTTTCCCTTCCCTAGTATAATATGATTTCTGAAAGAAAATAGAATATGTATTTGAATATACAATTTTTTTTAAGAGGAAAAGAGAAACTAGGGAGGTTTCCACATCGTGGGCTACCGTTAAGCATCCTTGCCGATTATAACAGAGAAGGGGAAATCAGGAATTTCAAACCTGTAGGTGAGATCATTCGTAGAGTGGCTCGTGTGAGCCAACCAGTCGGCTACAGCATTAGCTTCCCGATAAATGTGATGGATCCGAACTTCTTCAAACCTAATTTTAAAATCTAAAATGGTAGCATTAAATGTTCCAAATATTTTTAATAGCTTGGATGACAACCAAAATTTCCCCTTCAATAATAACTTTCCTAACACCCAACGAGAGCGCCCCCTAATCCGTTTCCGAAGACCTCTGGCTTCATCACCTAAAATAGAGTCAGAACTATTCAGAGCAGCAACACCACACATCATCTGAGACCAATCTCATCTCTAATGATAAACCCAAACGCTGCCTGGCCATTAGAGAGTTTAGACCCATCAAAATTAATCTTCGCAAACCCAGGCTCTGGAGGAGTCCAAACAATCAACTCTATACTTTTATCCTTTGATTTAGAAAAGGGAGGCTTTCTTTTACCGGGAAAACGATACACGTCCTCGAACTATAAACTAGGCAAACCTATTTTGCTAATGTTGTCCAAATCAGCACAAATCGTACTTCTAATCTTAGCCGCATAACATGCCTCTTCTCGAAATATCACTCCATTTCTATTGTACCAAATAAACCACCATAAGATGACAAACAATTCTATTTCTACCATAGAATTTCTTTTAAGAGCCTTTGAGAACTCGATAAACGACACATTTTCACTAATAATGTTCGGGCTTGGCAGATTTATCCTCCTAGAAAGATCTGCAAACACATCTCTGACCAGAGGGTAACGAGAAAAAATGTGAGCAAAATCCTCTGATTGGGCATTATAGAAGACACAGTCTAGGGGCAGAAAGACATGACTAAGTTCCAATCGTTTCTTAGTTAGGAGACCATTCTGACAAAGTCTCCATATGAAAAATTTAATCTTTGGGGGCTTTAAATTTCCATAGCCAATTAAAAACCTGATGGCCATGAGCCTGATAGCGCAACCCCTAAAGCAGGTTAACCCTTGATTTTACCGTATAATTTCCATTAGGAGAAGGACCCTGTTATTTCCCTAGGAACACTACAAGAGGGGGGGGGGGTGAATTGTAGGTGTAGAAATAAACGTAACTTTTTGCGGAAAATAAAACTTAAACGAATAAACAAGGTAGAGGAACACAAGGGATTTTTACGAGGAAAAACTTCTTGGGCCCAACAAGAAGAAACAACCTTGACCACTAGGGATTTTAAACTCAACACTTTCACTAATTAGGCCAAACAACTCTGTTACAACCTAATTCTAACTCGAGCCACACCTTGAGTTCCTAAACTCAAGTTCCTGAGCCACTGTTCCCCTTAACAGCAGTTCCTCTCAACTTCACTCGAAGTTTTCTCACACATACAAGCTTCACTCAAAGCCTTCTCTTACAGAACTTCACTCAAAGTTCCCTTACCCAAAAACCAAAATACAATTGATCGAAATAAGCTTAGTGGAATTAGAGTAAGAAGGCAAAGAACAAATGGCTATTATGAGAGAATGAAGGCACTGACACTTAATAAGTTAAACTCACTTAATTACTTAGTCAGACACAATTTGGAACTTATCTAGACTTCTATATTTATAGTGTTAATCATGAAGAACGTGGGATTAATTAGAGTACATTTTAATCCATTTACCCATGATGTTCCTTCCCCTAAGGAACAGTTTTACATCATGTCCCATGATCCCATGAACATAAATGAACGTGGATAATGCAGCCATTACTCCTAATAATAGGAGTTCCTTAGCTTATCCGAAAATCATTTTTATAAAACTCTTTTTATCTTTAAATCTGAATTTCTAATCTTTAAGAAAATAATATCTTTGAAAAAAATCTTTCTAACAACCGGATATTTATTTTCTTATTTTCCGAAAAATAAAATCTTTTCAAAACAGATTTTCTTTTTAAAACTGATTTTATCATTTGAAATTAGAAATAACTAATTTCCTATAATTAGGCATGACTTACTCATTATCTTTTAACCGTTATAAGTACACGCCTAAGTCTAGTTCCTTTATTATAGTTCCTTTAACATATTCGTAAGTGCCACTTAGTTTGTTCCTTACAAAGGAACAAACTCTCATTCTCAAATAACTGCCACAGTTCCTTACCATTCTTTCTTTGTTCCTTTACATTGGAACTAGAAAATAAAACGCCTAGCTTCTATTTCTTGATCCAATGCTTGCTCCAGTATCAACATAGAAACTTCTTTACTTAGCCTTTGAAATCCTCTCTTGACTTCTTCATTGACTTCGTATTCTCCCAGTTCCTTGCATTGATACCTTAACACCATACACTTAAATAATTCATTAGTTCACTACTTAGTTTGTTCCTTTGTTTCTTTGTCATTATCAAAACTAGGGTTCAACAATTTCCCCCTTTTTGATGATGACAACAAAGGTACAAACTAAGGAAAATAACAAATAATATAAGTGAATATAATAAAAAACATAAAGAAGAAAATGAAAAATAAAACACAATTATTAAGTAACTAATTTTGATTTTTCATTTACCTTATCCATTTTTTAATTTTTCAATTTCAATTTTTCAATTTATGTTATATGTAAGTTTGTTCCTTAAATCATTTTCCCCCTTTGTCATCCTCAAAAAGAATAGACTCTGCATGATTGATGAATTGATTTAACACCTTAAGACCAATATGCAAGCACCATTAGTGGTTAAGTTAGAAAATCAAAGAGTAAACTTGCTCAAACATCAATCACATAATACTAGCCATTCCAAGGAAGAAATTATGCAAACATTTAGAAACATAGACAATATAGCAAAAGTCATTGATTATATAGCACTTGTTCCATAACAAAACAAAGAAAGAAAAGAAAAAGGAAAACAAAATGTTCCTTGATAAGAAACAGGAACAAAAAACAACAAAAAAAACTAAGAAAGGGAAGGGGAATGGTGTTCCTCTACAACTTCTTCTTCAACCACATCCTCCAATTTTTCATCACCACCCCATGATTAGTCAACCTGTTCCTTCAGCTCCTCCAAGGACGAGCCATAAGTTCCATCTTCTTTTGCTGCGCAACCACGTATCACTCAATTCTTCATAAGACTTATCATAGTATCAGTTTTGGCATCCAAAGTCCAATGAAGATGATTGTAAAATTTTATCATATGTTGTCAGGAAGGCAACTTCATTAACCCAGTTAGATCATCCGGATTTCCTGTTCCTTACCCTTGGAACTGAGGCAGATGGGGATTTGTGAAGGAACTGGAGGGTTTGAGTGGAAGGCTCATCTGTTCCAGGAATGAAACAGAAGGTGAAGGGTGATAAATGGGAGGAAGAAGTGGTGGGTAGAGTTGTGTGGAAGCAAAAGGATTTGGCCTTTTATTTCATCCTTCAACTGCTCAAAACTGAAGGAACAGAGAAGGACGAAGGTGAAATGGAGGGATTTTGTGAAGGAACAGAGAGTTTGGGAGATGGTGGAGTAGGTTCCTTGAGAGTGAGGGTCCTGTTCCTCATTATCCGAAAGGACTAAGGAGAGTCCTCTTGGAAGGAACAGAACGGAGCAATTTTTACGAGTGCTCTTCTCACTCTCAGGAACAGAGGGTTTAGGCTTATGGCAATGTGTTTGCGCCTCTTAGGTTTGGTTCCTCCGGTTAGGAACAGGTTATCCAAGATTACATCATTATCTTCTTCTAAGTCAGTTTGGCAGTTTTCTTTTCCTGAGGAACTGGAACCATTCTCCTTGAATGAGAACACCTTCTTGGACAGACAAGCCAAGTCCATTTAGGGTCTTCTCATTCAAGATGTTCCCTTGTTTGACTCCTATGTGGTCCAACCCGTAAGTCTTACTTCAAATGATGAAGTAAGAAGTTATCAAGGCACCGTACCAATACACAATTGTTCTAATACAGTGAGTTAAATGTTGAATGAAGGGGAAGGGAAATTGATTTGTATGTGTGGTCCAAGCAAAACATGTAACACATATCCAAGAGACCCACTTCATTCCTCTTTTCAGTTCGAGGAATGAGTGCTCTCCAAACAATTAAAAGACTTTGTGAAGGGGAGAGAGTATTATGGTTAAGTTTGTTTTGGCCAGCTGTTCCTCCAAAATATTCTAAGATTTTGTCTTGAGGAAAATTGGAAAGGAAACAGTTCCTTTCCTTTTAAAATACAAATCAGTTCCTTTGCAAGGAACTTCCCATACTTTGCTAAAGTTGCTTGATTAAACCTTATTTTCTTTCCTCTAACTCAGTTGTGCAAGTTCCATTAGTATTAACAAATTTGCACAAAACTCATCCATAGCTAGAGGAACAAGAGCATTATTAAAGGCGAATTCAAACAAGAATTCCATGCCTTGTTCCTTTAGAATGGAGGTTAATTCTAAAATTCAATTTATTGCCCATTCTAAATCGACGCAAAACCCAAACATACCTAGATTCACTTCGTTCGACCCTTTTCTTGGAAGACGAAGAAACAGTTCCTTTGGAAGGAACAGGTGATTTCTTCTTCTTCCCCCTGAGTTGTTCCGGGTTTCTTCTTCATCGTCTTCCCCAATAATTTTCTTTTCCATGCTCCTTCTAGGAGATTCTAATTGCTGTTCCTCTATGGGGTTTTCTTGAATTATGTCGGTTTCAAGGGTTTTGTTGGAGATGAAGAAATTTCCATTTTTGAAGTGTCGGTTGTTTTTGTGTTGGAAAAGGGAGTTTCTTGAATTTTTGCCATGATTTGTGAAGGTTTGGAGGTTTTTATGGAGTATCAAAGGGTGTGATGAGGTTTCGGATTTGGTGAAGATGAAGAGTTGAGAGGAACACGGTTTCTTAGATGAATTAAAGAAGGAAATTTTGCATGTAATAGTAATTATGACACGCGGGAAAGAAATAAAGCAAAAAAAATAAAAATAAAAGAAAGGAAGAAAACGAAAAGATAATAAGAACCAAGATTTAATTAAAACTGGTTCCCCTTATTTTTGGATTTTTCGGATTTTTCGGATTTTTATGAATTTTAATTTTTGAAAGAAAATAAATGCTAAGGAACTTGTGCTATAGGAACAACTAATGCTACATATCAATGCCTTCATACATGCATGTTTCTTGACCTTAGGAACAGTAAGGGGAGTATTATGTGACATTTGTGAGTTGTTTAATTTCTTTGATTCATGTTTATGTTTTGCAACATTCCAATTTGCAATGGTCTGAGGCAATTAAACACAATTATTTTTAGCACACAAAGTCACTCAAATTGATTCAAACAGGGGGGGAATGACATAGGAACAATCACTTAATTTTTATTAAGCCTAACTCAAGCCTTAATTTTCATATCTATCTCTTTGCAAAGGCTTAGTTAGATATCAGCAATCTGATAATCAGTTTGACAAAACTCAAGTTTAATCAAACCTTTTTCAACATTTTCTCTTAAAAAGTGATGTCTAATATGTATATGCTTTACTCTAGATGATGCACTGGATCTTTAGATATACTATAGCACTTGTATTGTCACAATAAATAGGAACACATTCAAAGTTTATTCCATAGTCACTAAGTTGTTGTTTTATCCAAAGCATTTGAGAGCAACATGCAGCAGCAGCTACATATTCTGCTTCAGCAGTGGATAAAGCAACTGTGTTTTGTTTCTTGGTACTCCAAGAAACTAAACTATGACCAAGGAATTGTGCCATACCTGAGGTGCTTTTCCTATTTACAAGATCTCCAGCATAATCTGCATCTGCATATCCTTTTAGTTCGAATGTATCACTTCTTGGATAGTAGAGTCCAAGATCATCTGTTCCTTTAAGATATCTAAGAATTCTCTTCACAGCAGTGAGGTGAGACTCCTTTGGATTTGCTTGAAATCTAGCACACAAACCAACACTGAAAGCTATGTCTGGACGACTAGCAGTTAGATACAAAAGTGAACCAATCATTCCTCTATATTTGGTTTGATCAACACTTGTTCCTATGGAGTCTTCATCTAATCTAGTTGAAGTTCCCATAGGAGTGTGATTTATCTTTGAATTTTCGAGGCCATATTTCTTTAATAGTTCCTTTATGTATTTTTGTTGGTGAACAATTATACCTTTTTCAGTTTGTTTGATTTGTAGTCCAAGAAAGAAATTTAACTTACCCATCATACTCATTTCAAATTCATTGCTCATGAGACTTGAGAATTCTTTGCACAATGTTTCATTAGTAGCTCCGAATATGATGTCATCAACATATATTTGAACAAGCAAAATATCAGTTCCTTTAGATTTTAGGAACAAGGTTTTATCAACCTTTCCTCTTTTAAAATTGTTTTCTAAAAGGAACTTGATAATCTCTCATACCATGATCTAGGTGCTTGTTTTAACCCATAAAGAGCTTTATCAAGCTTGTAGACATGATTTGGGAGATTATTATTTTCAAACCAGGGGGTTGTTCAACATATACATCTTCGTTTAGATAGCCATTTAAAAATGCACACTTAACATCCATTTGATATAATTTAAATCCCATGTAAGCAGCAAATGCAATTAAATTCTAATGGCTTCTAATCTAGCTACAGGAGCAAAGGTTTCTTCATAATCAATTCCTTCTTGTTTTATAACCTTTTACTACAAGTCTAGCTTTGTTTCTTACAATGGTTCCATATTCATCTAGTTTGTTTCTAAACACCCATTTTAAGCCAATTACTTTTTGTTGTTTAGATGAAGGAACTAGATGCCATACCTTGTTTCTTTCAAACTCATTTAATTCAGCTTGCATTGCATAATCCAATCAGAGTCAGTTAAGGCTTCTTCATGATTTCTTGGTTCCATCATTGATAGGAACGCATGAAATGCACAAAAGTTCCTTAACTGAGATCTAGTTTGCGTACCTTTGGATATGTCGCTGATTATGAGTTCCACAGGATGTGATTTTGTAATCTCCAAGGTTTTGGTTGAAACTCTCTTATAGGAACATGTTGTTCCTCATGAGTTCCTTGAGTGGATGAGGAACTCTGCTCAGTTGTTCCTCTGTTAGCCTCGGTGGACTCAGTTCCTTCATTTAGAGGAACAGGAGCATCTTCTCCTCCTTGAGGAACAGGAACATCATTGATTTCATTATTTTCAATTCCTCGTTCCTTTCCTCTTTCACTTCTTCTTCTTCTTGTGAATCTGGTTCCTTTAGTGTTGTCTAACCCTATCTCATAGTCATCAACCTGTATGCTTGGATTATTTGTCAGATTCATCAAAGATTACATGAATGCTTTCTTCAACACACATAGTTCTTTGTTATATACTCTATAAGCTTTACTATGTGAGGAGTATCCTAAAAATGTTGCTTCATCACTCCTTGCATCAAATTTTCCAAGATTATCTTTTCCATTATTATGCACATAACATTTGCACCAAATGTTCTAAAATATGAGTATTTGGTTTCTTTCCAAAGTAAAGTTCATAAGGAGTTTTATTAATGATAGGTCTCATCATGGCACGATTAATTATGTGACAAGCAGTATTAACAGCTTCAGCCCAAAAGTTCCTTGGAAGTTCACTAGCAATTAACATGGTTCTAGACATTTCCTCCAAAGTTCTATTTTTCCTTTCTACAACACCATTTTGTTGTGGTGTTCTAGGGGCAGAAAAATTATGATCTAGGCCATTATCTCTGCTTAGGTCATCAAATTTATAATTTTCGAATTCCTTGCCATGATCTGATCTAATGTGCATTATTTTATGTCCACTTAGGTTTTGAACTCTTTTAGCAAAGACAAGGAACTCATCATAAGTTTCATCTTTACGAGAGAGAAATAACCCAAGTGTACCTAGAGTAGTCATCTACAATCACAAGTACATACCTCTTTCCACTTCTGCTTTGAATTCTCAGGGTCCACATAAGTCCATATGAATTAACTCTAATGGTTTAGTGGTACTTACAATCGTTTTAGATTTGAAAGAGGATCTTACTTGTTTACCTCGTGCACATGCATCACAAACTTGATCAATATGAAATTTTAGGATGGTAATCCTAAAACAAGGTCTTTTGATCTAAGTTTCTCAAGTAATGAAAAGCTAGCATGTCCTAGACGCTTGTGCCATAGAAGTGAATCATCTTCAATAACACTAAGACAAGTTAAATTGATTTGAGGAACAAGGTCTAGATCCACAATGTATGTGTTCCCTTTCCTTGTTCCTTCCAAATAACCTTCTTAGTTTTAATGTTGATGATTAAGCATTTTTCTTTATCAAATTTTACAGTATTTCCTTTGTCACAGAATTGAGAAATGCTTAATAGATTATGTTTTAGACCTTCAACTAAAAATACATTTTCAATGGAGTGTAATGGTGACTTACCGACCTTACCCATAGCAACAATGTTACCTTTCTTATTATCACCAAATGTTACACTGCCACCTTCATAGGTTGTGAGTGAGAGAAACTTCGTTTTGTCTCCTGTCATGTGCTTGGAACAACCACTATCGAGATACCAAGTGTTGTTCCCCCTCACTCCAACCTGCAAAAATCAACTAGTGTTAGTTGAAGGAACCCCATCTTTCGTGGGTTCCTGTTCTTGACTAGGATTTGTTTTGACAACCCATTTTTTCTTACTTATTGTCACTTTTTCCCAATCATCTCAGATTTTATTGACATTGATTTATGTAATGACCTACCTTGCCACAATACATACAAACTTATCACTAGGTAGATCAACATATTTCTTTGTCTTGTTCCTTTTCTTGTAGTTTTCAAAACCAAGACCTTCCTTCCTTTTGGTCTGTGGTTTCTCAATCCACTTAGGAACTTTCATGATTTTGCCTCTGTTCCTTGCGACAACCAGTTCCTTTTTAAGATTACAGATCTGTTCCTTTAAAATAATTTTTCTCTTTATTTATTTTTTCAATCTCAGATCTGTATCCTTTCAAAGGGGTTGATCTTATATCAAAGGAACTCAGAACAGGGACAAATTCCTTCAAGTGTGAAATCTCTAAATTAATTAGATAATTTTCATTTTTCAAACTTCATAACATTCTTTGATTTTTAAGTTTTTATCAAAAATCAAAAATCTAGTTTCGACATCAGTTCTCATTTTCTTAAGCCATTCTATGTGTTCCTTGCAAACTTTAAGGCTTGTTCCGTTTGTTCACGTTTTTCACGTTCATCTCTACATTCAAGAATTGCATCATAAAGAAGATCATATATTTCAGTCCTAGTTTTACCATCTAGTTCTGACTCAAGTCCATGTTGACTTACCTCAATTTTTTCTTCATCTTCTTTTTCGTCAGTGTTTGCCATGAGGCAAAGGTTTGCTGTTTCTTCATTGGTTGTTCCTCTTCTTCTTCCGTCTCTGAATCTCCCCAAGCAGCTATCATAGCTTTGCGCACATTTGCCTTAGAGAAAGGTGCTTTTGATTCTTTGTTCCTTTCAGCAAAGCGTTCCTTGTTCCTTTCTTTGGTTTTGTCTTTTCCCAAAGAGGACATTCTTGATGAAGTGATCTGTACTTCCACATTTATGACAAGCAGCTTTGTTAGAAAATTTCTTAGTTTTACCTTTGAAGTTTCCATTCTTCATGTTCCTGTACATCTTTCGAAATTTTCGAACCATGAGGGCTGCTTCTTCTTCTTCTAGAGTCCGAATCATCTTCATCATCTGCTTTGAGAGCAATTGATTTTGATTTGGAGCTTTCACCATATTCAGTATCAAGGTGAAGCTCATGAGTCATAAGTGACCCTGCCAGCTGTTCTAAGTTGAACTTAGTGAAGTCTTTTGTTTCTTGAAGAGCGTGACTTTAGCCATCCATCTGTCCTTAGGAAGACTCCTAAGAACCTTTCGAACCTGTTCCTCAGATGAAATAAACTTTCCAAGAGAAGCCAACTCATTTATAATGTTAGTAAAACGAGTAAACATGTCTCGGATGCTTTCTTTGGATTTCATGCAGAACAGTTCATATTGATTCATAAGTAAATCAATTTTCGATCTTTTAACTTCATTAGTTCCTTCGTGGGTTACTTCTAGTAAATCCCATATTTGCTTTGCGGATTTGCATCCCATGATCCTATTATGTTCATGGGGTCCAAGTCCACAATGCAAAGTTTAATAGCCATGGCATTTACTTCCATTTTTTCAAAATCAGATTTGTCATAATCAGAGAGGGGTTTAAGAGTTACCTCATTTTTGTCATTTGTAGTTGTGACTTCGAAATCACCAACTTCAATGACTCTCCATACCTGATAGTTTTCAGCCTTGATGAATATCTCCATGCGGTTCTTCCAATAGTTGTAGTACTTCCCATTGAACATAGGAGGCCTTTGAGTGGAATAACCTTCTTCAAGTTTCTCGGTGGTATTCATTGTTCCTTGGATCTTTTCTCAATAGGGTTTCCTATCTTACGTGAGTTCTAGCTCTGATACCAATTGTTATTTCCCTAGGAACACTACAAGAGGGGGGTGAATTGTAGGTGTAGAAATAAACGTAACTTTTTGCGGAAATTAAAACTTAAACGAATAAACAAGCTAAAGGAACACAAGGGATTTTTACGAGGAAAAACTTCTTGGGCCCAACAAGAAGAAACAACCTCGACCACTAGGGATTTTAAACTCAACACTTTCACTAATTAGGCCAAACAACTCTGTTACAACCTAATTCTAACTCGAGCCACACCTTGAGTTCCTAAACTCAAGTTCCTGAACCACTGTTCCCTTAACAGCAGTTCCTCTCAACTTCACTCGAAGTTTTCTCACACATACAAGCTTCACTCAAAGCCTTTCTCTTACAGAACTTCACTCAAAGTTCCCTTACCCCAAAAACCAAAATACAATTGATCGAAATAAGCTTAGTGGAATTAGAGTAAGAAGGCAAAGAACAAATGGCTATTATGAGAGAATGAAGGCACTGACACTTAATAAGTTAAACTCACTTAATTACTTAGTCAGACACAATTTGGAACTTATCTAGACTTCTATATTTATAGTGTTAATCATGAAGAACGTGGGATTAATTAGAGTACTATTTAATCCATTACCCATGATGTTCCTTCCCCTAAGGAACACGTTTTACATCATGTCCCATGATCCCATGAACTAAAATGAACGTGGATAAATGCAGCCATTACTCCTAATAATAGGAGTTCCTTGAGCTTATCCGAAAATCAGTTTTTATAAACTCTTTTTATCTTTAAACTGAATTTTAATCTTTAAGAAAATAATATCTTTAAAAAAATCTTTCTAACAACCGGATATTTATTTTCTTATTTTCCGAAAAATAAAATCTTTTCCAAAACAGATTTTCTTTTTAAAACTGATTTTATCATTTGAAATTAGAATAACTAATTTCCTATAATTAGGCATGACTTACCATTATCTTTTAACCGTTAATGTCACGCCTAAGTCTAGTTCCTTTATTAACTAGTTCCTTTAACATATTTCTAAGTGCCACTAGTTTGTTCCTTACAAGAGGAACAAACTCTCATTCTCAAATACTGCCACAGTTCCTTACCATTCTTTCTTTGTTCCTTTACATTGGAACTAGAAAATAAAACGCCTAGCTTCTATTTTTCTTGATCCAATGCTTGCTCCAGTATCAACATAGAAACTTCTTTACTTAGCCTTTGAAATCCTCTCTTGACTTCTTCATTGACTTCGTATTCTCCCAGTTCCTTGCATTGATACCTTAGACACCATACACTTAAATAATTCATTAGTTCACTACTTAGTTTGTTCCTTTGTTTCTTTGTCATTATCAAAACTAGGGTTCAACAGACCCAAAAACAAATTATCCTTTAAAATATTACTTGGGAGGTAGACACTCTTAATATTATTTAAAATATCCTGCGGCACCAACTGAGATAAAGAATTTAAATTCCATTGACGATCCTCAGAAATAAAATTGCTAACTAAAACTCCTTCTGACCCCTCTACAACCTGGCATCTCTCTGCTATAGGAAAGTCATAAACCCACTGATCAAACCAAAAATAAACTGATTGGCCATCCCCTATACTCCATCTAACTCCTTTTTTTTGAAACTATTCCGTAAATTCATAAGTTTACGCCATTGCCAAGAAACATTAGCTTTTAGTTTGTAATTAAACAAATTGTCCCCATAGGTAATTTTTTTTTTCCAAGACTTGCCCAAAGATTATCAGGGGAAGAAAGAATTTTCCAAATAAATTTGAATTGTAGGGCTATATTATTAATCTTAGCTTTCAGGAGCCCCATACCCCCAAATTTCTTTGGTTGACATATCTTATCCCAACCTATCAGGACTAGCCTCTTCAACCTCCATTCCCTTAATCTGCTTGATCGTTGATGCCTCAGAATTAATAGGGTGAAAAGAATTTTCAGGTTGAGACAACTAACCTTCTAGTATAGCATCATCATCATCCTGCAGCTCATCAATAATATAGGTGCCTTCTTCAACACTAGAAAAGGTGTCAGCAATTGCAATAAGGTCATCCTCCTTAGGGAGAAAATCATCAGTATTATCCTTATAATTCCCAACAAACAAATCTGCTGGATACACTACTCGCAGGGGGACAGGAGAAATAATTTCATCATTGGTAAGGGAGGGAGGGAGAGGCAATAACCCAGACTCAGAGTCAAAAACATTACACTTCTCAATAGCCTAATACTTGACACGAGGGTCAAGAGACAGATTAGGGGAGGGAGTTAAAGCCTCACAACAAGGCTCATCATCAGAGGACTCCACTTCAACATCATCATACATTATTAAAGCTTTAACTTTCTCATTATTCTTAGGCAGACTCAAAGCAGCAACTTTCCCAACACCAACTTGATAACCATCATTGACCACAATATCTTTTTGAACAGGATTAATTCTTACACCAGAAAAAAACCATAGAAGGAAACTTCTTTCGAGAATTATTCTGAAAATCACCAGACCCAATACCAGGATCATAAGAATTCAAGGAACATGCTTAGGCTTTGCCTCTACTACATTAGCTTGCTCAGCTGTAGTGAGAGACTTAGCTTTCTGAGGAGGATTCTTAAGTAATCTAACTGTAACCTCTTTCTGAGGAGGATACGACAGAGAACATTTCTCAATACTATGATTATCACTTCCACAAAAAGAACAACCAATAGAAAAATCTTCATACCACAAAACAAAGCCACTGGTATTCCCACCAGCCCTAACAATTTTAGCATATTCTAACAATGGTTTTGTTATATCAACTCTCACACAAACCCTTGCAAAATGAATTTCATGCTTTCAAAGAGATCTTGCATCAAGTTTAACAAAAGTACCCACATTATTATAAGCCAACAAGTTAGCCACGGATTCAGGGTTTTGCAACTCAACAGGGAAGCTTGGAATCCTAGCCCAGAAGTCTACTCATTTCAAATTCTCAATATAAGGATCAAAGTTATCACACCATGGTTGGAGAACAAAAAGTTCCCCCTACAAATGCCATGGTCTTTCAGACCACACAAGACAAAGATCACTAGAATCAGCAAACCTAGTCATCACCCAATGATTACCCATATCCATGAAATCAATTTCACCCTTACAAAACTTTCATTCAAATTTTGTTCTAGTAATAATAGTACGCAAATAAATAGGTTTACCTAATATTTTACCTATCAAACAAGAATTTGAGAGATCCTCTACATCTTTTAACTTGAGGAAAATCATCAACATTAACCACATCAGGAAAAAAAAGAGGGGTCAGGACAATCACTTACACCCAACTTAGAAGAACTAGGAGTATAGGGTAACCCAGCCATAGACGAATCAGAGACATCCACGTTAATAGGAGCATTGGTATCCAAGGACATACCATTACCTCCAGCAGATTCTGATAAAAAAAATTCTTTAAAAGATTTAGGAGCTAACATGGAAATAAAACACACTAACTCACAATTGAACTGGTAGAAGATATTCAAGAATTCACTAATCAGAAAATAAATTTCGAGAAAAATACAAATAACCAGAACTGAGAGTGAAGTAAAGATTTACCTTAATGACCCTCATTTTATAATCAAATCATTTAGGGCAAAAAACTAAAGTGATTTCCCATCGCATTTAATGCATTAGTTGAAATAATGGAGAAAACTCCACCAGACGCAAAAGAAGTCTGCGCTTTTCAACCAACAAACTACTTTCTCAAAGCAATGATGACCTTAAAACCAAAAAAATCATAGATACTTGAAGCCATACCCTCACAAAGAAATAAATGAACACTCCCATGGATGAACAGTAAAACCCTAGCCCTCTTCTGATTTTTGTACTTAAAGCTCATGAATTGAAGCCACCTAATCCAAATTAAGGACGAATTAGATAGCGAAATATTTCAGATCTAATTAAGGACAAATAGGTTCAATTACTCTTCTCCTAGGCTCATAGCTCTGACATTGAGTGGTTTTAATGGTAACCACCCTACTAATTATTGCAGATCTATAGAACTTCTTACAGACGAAATATGAAGAGTTATCTACTTTTGTAGATAACCAGGGGAAGGAAGAGAATAACAGTAACGAGAATGTTACAACACTCATAGTGAACTGAAGAGATGAGCTAAAGATCAGGATTTTTTCTTTGTTTTGAGGGCTAGGGTTTCTGGTGTTGGATAGAATTGGGGCAAAATGTAATACCCCGAATTTTTAACTAATTTTTTAATTTACTAATTATATTTATTAGCTTAATTTTGTCCTAAATATTTTCTAAAATGATCATGGTAAGATTATTTTCTAAAATATATTACATTTAGTTTAACTATTCTAAAAGTTATGTTATGATGGTAATGATTTACTTATAGTGTAGTGTATAGTTTTCATATCTTCTTGACTTTGGAAAATCACATTCATACATTTCATCTTCTTCATCAAGCTCCATCTCCTTACTCTCCAAGGTTTCCAGAAGACCTTGATCCCCAAGTATTGTTCACCATTAAGTGTTCATTAGTTTAATGGAGTTTTTCTTCCTAAAATCACTATAAATAATGGGTTAATTTCTCCATTTCTCACCCACTTGAAAATTACAAACTAAAAACACAACCTTCATTTACACCATCAAATAAAAATCTGAATTTCTATTGATGTGTCTTATTCTTGTTGAGTACCTATGAATAGCCCTAAATACCCATTATTTTTCTCCTTTGATTTTAGGTTGTCATACTTTTTTTCATCAATATCTTCTTCTTACCGCCAGAATTTGCATATACTTCCTTCATAAAAGTCGTAGATCCCGAAATGGTATTGAATTTGGACCCAACAATCATCTGATTTGAAGTTCGGAGTAAAGAGTTAGACCCTATGTAAGTTTTCTATTGTTATAAAGTTCACTCTACTTCATGAAATAATCATACAACCTAATTGTCGTTTAAAATAGATTAAGACATTGTCACTATTACTACACCTTAACTACTTGAATGGTGTTTTTGATTAATAAAATTATAGTGTCATGCTCATATGGTTATAACTTAAGTTTATGTATTATAAAGTAATACTAATTAAGTACACTTGGATTTTTAAGTATAATGTTAGTAAGCTTAATCTATAATTATAGTCTCAACTTTTAGCTTAATGAAATAAGTATCACTTTTAAGTTGTAAATTAAGTAAGTCACTTATACATGGACACTAACTAGTAGGATTATCACGAATACAAGTTAGAGTTTAACAATTAACTAAATAATCACTTTACTATTCAAAGTTTAATCAAAATATGAAAGTTCTATAATCATACCTTCAAGGCATTAAATATGAATTTCCATGAATCTTATAAGTAGTGGTTATTACTAATTAAATAATTTTACATAAGTTAATAATCAAGTTACTAAATTCAAGAATTATAGTTTTAGTAATAAATGGTGATAATGAGGTTTCATAACTATTAATGTCATAAACACTCTAGTAATTCATATACACATGATGGAAATGGATCGTAGAGCTTAAAGATATAGAATAAAATATTAATAAGTCATCCTTTATTGATTCTTGAATAGATTAGAAAGGAAAAGGGATATTACAAGCCTCCCCCGACTATCAAGTATAATAATGGAGACTCGAGGTAACATCTACTGGTAACACCCGCACTCCCCTTCCAACTACGTTTTATGACGCTTTTACATAATGTTTTGATGATACATGTTTATGGATTGCGGGATATGAAATGTTTTGCTAACTGATGTTTACAATGACATTATGATATAAATTGATTTTCATGATGCTTAAGAGATGTTTTATGACATAAATATAAAAATAATGAAACATGATAAATAAAAGTGAAAGAAGGTTCTTGGCAGTACTTTATGGGCACCGCAAGTATCACCTTTGTTGTGACCGCCTTTCGGATATGGGCACCGCAAGTGTCACCTTTGTTGTGACCGCCTTTCGGATATGTATATGTTATGGGCACCGCAATTGTCACCTTTGTTGTGACCGCCTTTCCGATTAATGTTATGGGCACCGCAAGTGTCACCTTTGTTATGGTCGCCTTTCGGGTTAATGATTATGATGTTATGATGTTGTACTTGCCAAGTTACCATAAAAAAATGATGTAAGATTATAAAGGATAATATCTCAAAATGGCTGGATCTCTAATATCAATTTATATGTTTATGAAATGATGTTTGCGATGTTCTCTTCTCCGTGTGTTCAAATAAAATGAGTTGAAATGAATTTACGTTGTTAGAGTAGTATGTTACTGAGCCTCGGCTCATGACGTTTTGTTTTCTGTTTTAGGTATGGCAAAGCATATGCAAGGGTGATATTATCGATTATGCTGAAGTGACTCTGTATAATTTGGGATTTTTATCATACTATGTATTATGAGTAATCATTATTACTCTAGTTGAGGGTTTGTATATTTTTAGAGACCATTTTATGGCTATTATTTTATTTATGGGCCCATAACCCACAATTTAAGTTCCGTTTTCGCTGCCAATCATGAATGATTAAGGTTGTGAATTTTCGGGGCATTACACAAAAGTTCTAGTTTCTCTCTCTTATTTTCTCTTTCATGTTTTTTATCTTCTTTCTGCTAGTATGTATGCTGAATATGCAAATGATTTCATGAAAAGTTATTTTTAACTCTTTTCCCGAATTAATGTTTTACTCTCCCAAGACTCACATGACCTAGGATTACCTGTAATAGCAGGTAAGTTACGTATTGGGATCACTAACGTAAAATTAGCCTTAAAGTTGGGATGGTTGTGGAATAAGTAATAGTTGAGATCTTTTGTGGAAGAGTGGACATAGTTGGGACCGCTCTCATCAATTTTTACTTTTCTTTATTAAAGAAAAATGATAAGACCGCTACTACTCTACTAGCCGCTTGACAATATTTGTTCGATTTTTTTTCTGTTTTTACTACCTTTCTTATATTCAATTTTTGAAATTATTACCTTTTAAAAATGTACTCCAATTTAACTATTTTTTAAGTTTCTAAATTATTGGTTTTTAAACAAAGTCCTTCCATAAATCCGTTATGTGGCACTCACATTTTCTTCAAATTTCTATTGGATAATTCTAATTATAAGTTATAACTTTTTTTCCTTCTTCAAGCATGATGTTTCTCAAATTTTTTTCAAATCCTCTTAAAACATTTTTCAAATACATAAATTAGGAGTTTATTGCGCAGTCTCGTTTCACTATAGGAGTAGCTAATCATCCAATTTGTAAGCAAGTAAAGTATTCCGATATTTCCATGTCAGTAAGCCGATTTGAATCCTGCAATATAGAGCACATTACCTAACCTTAGGGGTTAATTTGAGCAACGCTCCTGCAATGCCTAATTTAGTAGAGGAAAAAGTTGGTAGCTCTCAAGTACTCCATCTATCCCAGAAATATCTGAATACTTGTGTCTGGAACACTTATTTTAAGGTCATAAGTTGTAGTATGGTTATTGTTTATGCAAAATTTTGCCTATGCAACGCAATTCAATAAGTGAACAACGACAACCAAATTTATGCAACAAATAATTATGAAATGTGGAAAAAAGTAAATCAAAGAAGCGACACAAAGGAGTGTAGACGCGGAAAACCCCAATGAAGGTGGGTAAAAATTGCTTGTGGAGATGGGCCCACCAATCCACTATATGCAATTGGCGTTCGTAGTGAACGACAATCGGTACAACCTAAGTAGTTTGATCTAAGTACAGAGATTACTTATTTTTGTATGAAATATGTAAAGTACAATAAGTATGAAGTAGAATGAATTCTCAAGATGCTTGTTGTAATGTGTCCTCTCTTTTGTTCTCTCACTTGGCATTTAAATACTCTCTTAGTTTCCTCAAAACAAGGTGCAACATGCCTCCAAAGATCCCGGAGTCGACTTTGCATAATCCTCGTGTGATCTGAACCAATTCCATCCTTCAATGTTACACACTCTTGACTTCAACTTTATCTCGCAATGCATCATAAACTGCAACGACTAATTATATATTCCTTGTTTCTCTGACAGTAGTTCTATCTTTGACTTAGTCCAAGCGTCAACGTCGAGTCGTGTGGTTTCCTAGGTCTTTCTTCGGCGCGGGGTAGAGCAGCTTGGTAGCTGTGGGTCAACGTCTCTGTGTCAATGTCAACCAGAAATTTTAGCTATAAAAGTTTGCCCCTAATTGTTGTAATGAGGGTTACGTCAGAGTCATAAAATAATTGTAACACAAATATCCTACGAAAGCCTCAGAGTGTCAAAATAATCATATGACAAATGATAAGATAAATTTTTCTGAATACAAACAAAAAATCCTTCATTAAAAGATAAACACTACAAAAATGTCAATTATCCATCGCTAAGCAAAATATACATGTTGAAGCGATTATGTGGGTATAACAACCCGTGCCAATTAAACCCAAAGTCACACGCATTAAATTTTCTCTTTCCCCTCAAAGAAAAGAAAAACACTAGTGGAAAAAAAGGAAGGGCTGCGGTCAAAACAGCCTTAAGGGCTGCGCTTTGACTAGCAGCCCTTTCCATAGCAGCGCTTCACAAGGAAAGGTTTCGGTCTATGGAAGGGCTGCGGTTTTGAGCCTAAATCGCAGCCCTTCCTTGTGCAAAGGGCTGCGGTTTTAAAATTTGTTTTTGCATTTTATAGTTCTAAATGTATCCAAAAATAATTACTGAGTATATGTTTATATTTGAGCATCACCAAATTATAAAGAACATCACAAAATATAAATTAATGAAATGAAATCAACAAGATCTGGATAAATTATCACAAATAAATCCAAAACAAAATCCCGGCGAATATTCTGGATAAATTATCAGAAAAAAAAATTTTAAATCACTCATAAATCACTAGAAAAAAATCCGAAATTTCAATTTCGTAACGAAAATACAAAAAAAAAAAAAAAGAAATTCTAGATCTGAAACTGAACAATTGACAGTTTCGGAATTAAATAAAAAAATTCTAGATCTGAAACTGAAAAATTCACAAAAAATTTAAACACCTTCGCATTCTCTCTCCTTTGTTCTTGTTTGCGCCGCCGCTAGTCGATGGCCTGTTGGTGCTTCGTTGTCGTTCTAGTGGCGTCGTTGCTGTGTCGCTGGTGCTTCGTTCCGGTGTGCACGACGAGTGGTCTGTTCTGCCGGATAAGGAAGGAGGCGAGTGGGGTGGTGGTTTGTGCGATGAGTGACGAGTGGTGTGGTGGGTGGCGCGAGATTGGTGAGAGGAGATAGATTTGTGGTGGGGCTGCGAAGATGTGGTGGTGGGGTGAAGATGTGAGGTGGTGGTGCCCAGACGAATGAGAGAGAGGGGCAGAGGTTAGAGTCAGGAGAGATAAAGATGAGAGAAAATGAGAGAATTATTAAAATTCAGCGCTGTTATAGCTAGGTTTCATTATTTGTGCGCTCAATATAGCCCATAAGCCCGACGAGAATCAAATATAAAGGGTTGCGTGTTGACCCAAAACCACAACCCTTTATTACTTGTTGGGGTGCGGTTTTCTGGGCTGCGGTTTTTGCACGAAGGGCTGCGTTTTTTGGGCTAACCGCAGCTCATCACTATTAAGGGATGCGCTTTTTAAAAAACGCAGCCCTTGCACCGCAACCCTTTCGTTTTTTTCCACTAGTGAAGAAAAAAAACCCTGGTCTTCCGCTTAGATGTTCTAGGAGTTCTCCGAAGAGCTTCGCTCGAATTACTTTTTATCACCAGGTAATTCCTTCAATTCGCGCAATCTTTCTTGTTTTTTCATCGAAATCATGGCCCCTAGTAGGCGTAACATTAGGAATTTTATCAAAAATCATGAGAAAAATAAGTCGAAAGAAAAGATCATGGAGGAAAAAATTGAATTTGATGATGAACAATCTACCATGACGAAAGACGATTTAATGAAATTTCTAGACCTAGGAGATCTACCAACTTATACAGTCCTTAAAAACACTGAACCACATGAAATCCCTGAGGATTGCCCCGCTGGTTGGGTGGTTCTCTATGAATACCCGTTCAAAATAGGTCTTAGGCTCCCTTTCCTAGCCATTGCTAGGGTGCTTTTACAAGCTTTCCAGATTAGTTCTAGACAAGTAATGAGTTTGGAGAGTCCTTTGCGTCATTGACATGGTGACATCCGACTGGGATGAGTGGTTTACTCTTCAAAATTTACTACACTGCTATGAAGTTATGGTCAAAGGAAGGAATAGGATAGCTTTGCATGTCAAAGGGAAGAGAAACGCGTTGGTGGAAGGGGTTTCATCGAACGACAGCGGATGGAAAGTCGTTATGTCTTTGTGAAAAAATCGTCTCTCGAGGAGTTAGGAAAATCTTTGATCGGTGGCTGGAATATGAAAGCTCCATGAACTTCACTTGCGATTTTTCTTAACGTCACAATGTTAACACTGCTCTTACATCATTTTTTTTGCATATCTTGACTTGAAGTTGTTTGTTCCTAGAGAAGAGTTAGTGCAGGGGTGTGCTAGATTCCTCCAGTACAGTAATGAGGATCGCCTGTTCAGGAAAATTTCGAGTATTGACCAAGGCGTTTGTTCGTCAATGGCTTCAGATAAACGTTTGTTTATTGTGCTGCGTTACGCATCGCTTGGAATGTTAATTGCTAATGTTATTCCTATCTTTTTCGCATAATCTTCACAATCTAGGCAGAGAGGCTCCTTGGATAGCCAAGCCCTTGCTGAGCTCCTCAAGAAGAGAATGGGGGGGGGGGAGAACACGCTGCTGCGTCTTTCACCATATCCTCCGAGAAGCAACCTTTTCACGATGTGGTTCATGTTACCGATGACGACGCTGCTGTTCGCCAACAGAAAATGTACAAGCCTGAGTTTTCTGCTCCTCGCAACAAGGAGGGACCATCGTATTCTGTGGCCTTTCCTGATGATTTAATGTCTTCAACCTAATCGTTCTCGCCTGACGCAGAGAAGTTGCTCTTCCCTGGAGCTAAGGATCGTCTACGGGAGCGTCTTATACTGAGTCTGATGTTAGAGGGGTTGGAAATGATCTTCCAGGTATGACTACGACTGATACTAACTAGACCCTCGTATAATCGTAACGATCATTTAACTGTAATTTTTTACTTTCCTAGCATCGCAGAACTCATTAATGGTTAAGAAGGAGATGTCAAGCTTGTACCGGAGCCATGAACTGATGAAAGCGGAGGCCGAGAAGAATGAAGCTGCGATAAAGGAGAAGGACGAAAAAATCAAGAAGATTAAACTGGAAAAGACAAAGATGAACGAGGTTTTAAAGAAAAACGAAGAGGAGCTACAGAGTTTGAGGAAGCAGTTTGCAGACGTCAAGGAGGCGTCAAGGATCGAAATCGAGGGGCTGCTAGCACAGGTCACGGCGCAGAAGAGCAAGATGGACGTGCTTAAGGTTGAGGTGACCACGACAATCACGGCCAAGCTCATGTAGAAATACATGATGAATCGCACATCGTGTTGGGATCCTGAAAAAGAGATTGACCTATACCTCAAATGGGTAGGCTCAATGAAGGACTTAGCTGACCCAGGTGATTTGAACTTGGCGACTGCGGATTCCCTTGCAATCGTTGCTCAACAGGTGGATGAAATCTTTGTCACTAGCGCTACGCTTATGACCTCCGATCTGCCCCAAGGTGACGACTTGGAGAAGCAGGCTGTACTTGAAGTTCAAACGTCAGAGAGGTCTGCTAAGGATGTTGATAAGTGCGTTTCTAACGCACTTTATGACCTCCTTTTGGTTCAGTTTTGTCCTCTTTATTCTCCTTTCTCCCCTCTTTTCTCCTCATTTCCCTTTCTACTTCTTCACTTGATCATTGATTGATCATAGTGACATTTTGCTAGAATTTCAGTTATTTTTGACCGAATTTCTAGTACATTTGCTTTCACCATATTTTATATTCTTAATATAGGTGAAACTACCTAAGATGGATATGAGTCGTAGAGTTGGCAAAATTAAGCAATAAAAGTAGAGCACACGTTCAGAAATGGTGTGCTTGCACCATGCCCCATGTCCGCTCGCACAAAGGAGCACATAGTGCCATAAAATCTTGTATGAGGAATTTCAAATGGACACAATTTTCCAAATTTATATTGGATGAAGGTAATTCCAGTTGTAGCTAAAAGCTCATTTAGATATCATTCCAACGACTAGTCATAAGCTAGATTTGGATATAAAACGAAGAAGTTATGCTCATTTTAAGTTGAACTATCCGACCAGAACAAAAAGATTGGTGCGCCCGCACCATCTGACGAGACATTTTAGTTTTGAGGCAGAAGGCTGAGGTGCATCAGCACCTACTTGTGGTGTGCCCGCTCCTACATGTGGTGTGCCCGCACCATTCATTTCCGGAAAATAAAAATTCGAGCTTTATTAAAAACGATATGTTTTTAGTTTGAACTTATGCTTTATTCTAGAGTTTGAGAGACTATTGCTTTGGTTTATACTAGAGAGATAAAAACTTTAGTTTTGTCTAGATTTGAGATTAATTAATCATAGTTTGTGATTCCGATAACATTCAAGGTACTTTTCATTCAATTTAATTTGAAGTTTCAGTTTTTATTTCATTCTTTTCGTGGTTGCTCTTGTTCGTCCTTATCATTAGTTTTTCATTCTTATAGTCTCATAAGTTTTATTTCTATTAGATTATTATCTCTTAATCATGTTTAGCCTTAGACTAGTCATAGATTTTATGTTTAATTGCTTACAATCCATGATTAGTGTATAGTTTCTTATCTAGGGTTAGGGTGAAAGTATGGATTAGGGTTTTAAATGTTATGTTGATGTGATTGTGATGTTTTAAGGAAGTTTATGCATTGACCTTAGTGTTTTCATATCTTAGGTTATATGCTTTGGTATTTTGGATTCAAATGTTCTTAAATCAAATTTTGAACTCTTTCATCATCCTCAAGAATCAACTTAATTTCTAGGCCAAGATATTGGGTAGAAATTAAGGGGATCCTTCATTAGGGGTTTTTTCGAATTTATTGAATCTCTTAGTCAATTAACTAAAGACCATTCGAGAGAGGATTTAGTTGATTGATTAAGTGATTACTCTTGAGGACCATTCGAGAGAGGACTGGAGTATTTTAGAGGAAAAATAAACCTTGCATAATTGTCTCCATTGCTTCACAATCGCATTAACAATCATAATCCGTTCTTATTCATACTAGTAACCTTAACTCTAGTGTCTTCCTATCTGATTCATTAATTTGAGTTATTTGCTAGTTTTAGTTATTAGCTAGTCATAGTTGTTACCGATTCTTTTCAAACCCTCCAAAACCCTCAATTAAGTAATTTAGACTTGATAGACTTTAATTAGTCCCATTTTCCATGTGGGTCGACTCTTGACTTGCCTTTACTAATTTCTTAGTAATTGCTTGTTAGGTTTTATATGTATTGTTTGAAAAGCAATTTTTGGTACCTTAACGACACACTAAAAACCTCTTATCAAAATGGCGTCGTTGCCGGGGAAATTGTGCTATTAATTGAAGTTTATTTTAGTTTAGCTTGCTTAGTTGATTTTTCTTTTATTTTCTTTTTGATTGTGGTTGTTATTTCCTAATCCTCTACTTAGCTTTGTTGCGTTACATGAGAAGAAGAGATCACGGTTCACCCACATTGCCTTTAGATCCTGAAATTGACCGTACATTACGAAATCTTCGGAGAAATTTGAAAAAATTGTCTTTGGGTTCCGAGCCATCTTCAACAATCTTAAGTACAAGTGAAGTTGAAGCAGAAATGGGTGAAGCGAATCCACAACTCTTTAGGGATTTCGGAAATTCGGGTTCCTCTGTTCTTTAAAGTGGAATTCGACTCGCCACCACCACTACAAATTTCAGCATTCATCCTCAGTATACTCGAATGGTGAGAATAGAGCAATTTTGTGGGGGGGGGGGAGGTCGGATAAGGATCCTCTTGACCATCTTAACAGGTTTCTTGAGATATGTGCTATGATAATAACAAATGACTTCTCCCCTGACTATATCAAGATACATTTGTCCCGATCTTCTCTTACCGGAAAGGCAAAATCATGGATCAAGAGCTTGGTTGCTAATTCCCTCACTACATGGGAAGAAGTCACAATGGTCTTCTTGAAGAAATACTTCCCGGAGTGGAAGATAACAAACATAAGGAGGAAGATCTCCTCATTTGAGCAAGAGAGGGACGAGACACTTGCGGAAGCTTGGGAGCGGTTTAAGGAGATGATCCGTTCATGTCCTCACCATGAGTTCAATAAAAACCTTCTCATGCGGTTTTTCTATGATGGCCTTGATCCTATATCACGCGCCAACCTTTATGCTGGAGCGGTAGGTCAACTTTCTAAGATCCCGCAAGATCAACTTGAGTCCACTATAGAGGAAGTTATCATGAACTATTCATGGGGTGGACGACGAAGAGGTGTTCAACCTAAGAAGAGCGGGAAATTGGAATTAGATCCCATGAATCAAATTCAAGCCAAGATGGACCAACTTGACAAGAAGCTTTCAATGATCAATCTCGCCTCATCTAATCCTTCACAGGTAAATTCTTTTTCTGATATTTGTGGTGGTACTAACCATGATACTTCTTATTGTGGAGGTACCCATTCGGAGCATGTGGCGACGATAAATGCTAGAGGAGATGGATATCAAGGGTATAGAAGCAACCAACAAGGGGGTTGGAAAAAACCTCAACAAAACTACACCCACGATTTCAACCAACCTCAACAAGGATGGAATCAACCTTAACAAGGGTACAACCAAGCTCAATACCAAGTATATGTGCAAGGGTATAACCAAAATTAAAATCAAGGTGGCTCATCCTCACAAGGGTCTAATGTCTACCAAGCTCCACATCAAAGAGCCAATACCCAAAAACCTCCCTCTAACCCTCCATTCACCAAACAAAATGTTGAACCTACTCCATTTCCCGATCCAAACTCTCTCCAATAACTCCAACAACTCCGATGCACGAACCAAATTCTTCAAAACCATGAGCAAAAGTTTCAAGACCTACAAGCCCATAACAAAATGCTTGAAACCCAAATTGCCCAAGTAGCCGAGAAATACCCCTCTAATCCCACAATTCAACTTCTAGGCCAACCCATTCCTAACCCTAACCTTCACCAAGCCAAAGCCATCCATTTGAGGTTCGGAATAAGTTATGAGAGTCACAAAATGCCTAATGAGGAATTAGAGAAGGAAGAAGAAGTTGAGGTTGTTGAGAAAGAAGTTGAAGTTGAGGAGGGTGAGAAAGGAGAGAATGTGGGAAAAGAAGAGCCACAAGTCCAAGTTGGTGATAAAGCAACTAAGACTGATGTGCCACCGGTTCCATACACTCACAGATTGGTGGAGAGGAAATTGAGTGATAAATTCTCCAAGTTCCTCAATGTAATAAAAGGCCTTCAAATCAACAGGCCTTTCCTTGAGGCAATGTCTCAAATGCCGGCTTATGCTAAGTTTTTCAAGGAAATCCTCTCCAACAAAAAGAAACTAGAAGATGAGCTCATCAACATGCCATACCAAGTAAGTGATTTAGTGCCATGTGCCATGCCCAAGAAGAAAAGAGACCTCGGAAGTTTTAGCTTGCTGGTGAAGATAGGTGACTTGGACCCTAAAGGAGCGTTGGCCGATTTAGGAGCAAGTGTGAGTTTGATGCCTCTACCTATAGATAAGCACCTAAATCTTCCTCATCATCCTACATGGAAGACTATTTAATTGGCGGATCCAACTGTGAGAGTGCCACATTGTGAGTTAGAGGATGTACCAATACAAGTTGGGCATGTGTTTGTGCCTTGCGATTTTGTAGTAATGGATATGGAGGAAGATCGGAGACTCCTCTCATTCTTGGGAGGGAAGCTCTTAAGACATTGGGTGCCGTGATAAACTGCAAAAATGATACAATCACGGTCGAGGTAGCCAACCACAGGGTTGTGTTCGAGTTCTCAAAGACTTTTAAGAAACCCATGATAGAGAAAGTTTGTCGGGTCAATCTAGTAGAGGGTGAGATGGAAGATTTTGAGAAAGTGGTCCACACCGGGGACAAGTTATATGCTTCTATTACGGATGCCTCGAGCTTGTACATAGAAGAGTTGAATAAATTCTCCATGCTTCCTAATAGCATTACCGTTGAGGAGGTACATGAAGAAGAATTAAAGTTTCCTACTACAACCACTGATAAAGATGACATTTCTAAGCCTCCTCCCAATGTAGATTTCAAACGTCTTACCTCCTCCCTTACTTTCTCTTTGCTTGTCAACTCCGAGGACGGAGTTTGTGTTAAGTTTGGGGGAGTTAGCATGTGTTCACTCTATCTCACAATTTTCTTACTCCTATTTGTAATTAGGTTCATAATAGTATATCTGCATGTTAATTAGGTTCATATTAGTGTATTTACATGTTAGGTTTGAAAAAAAAATTAACAATTTTTTTTTTTTTTTTTTTTGGCATTTAGGATAGCTTGGTTGCATGCATGGTTTGTGGCTAAAAGTGTTCATAACTTGATTGGAAGACCTTCCCTACATTAGACTTGATGGTTTTGGAAGCCCTATTGTGACTTTAAGTGACTCTTGAGAACGATAACTTTTGGTATAATCTTTTTGAAATTAGGCGAGTTGGTTGATTGGATTGCTTTACTCCTTGTGCGACGAATCTCGAAGGAGGGCCAAGAACCTCGTGAGACTCATTCACAACCCTCATCATTGATCTCCTAACTTGTGACTTGCATTTTAGCTCCCCAAGATTACATAAGATCGAGCCTTTAGAACAATGATTTAGGGCGTTTCTTTTTGCTAGAAATAGGAGTTCCAAAGCCAAAAGCTTTTATACCGGCATAATTATCCGCTTCTCAACCCATTTTAGCCTCTCTATCCTATTTTTGCTTAACCCTCATAATAAGTCATGGCCAAACTTTTCCCAAAGTGGAGTGCATGTCTAGTTTGTGTTGAGTTGAGTTATTTTGATATTAAGTCTTGGTTGAAAGTAATTAATATGTAAGATGATTGCAAAAGCTAAAGAAAATTGCAGGAGGAAAGGCAAAAGAAATAAAAGAAAGAAAGAAAGCTCTTAGTGTTTTATTTGGATTTCTATTGAAACAAAAGAAAGAAAGATTATTTGATGAGAAAAATGAAAAACATTCAAAAAGTGAAAGAGTTCAAAAGATGAAAAAGTCAAAGTGAAAATTTAGGTTATGTGTGAGATTTTGAAATGAGATTGGTGTTAGGACTAGCTTGAGGAGTTTTTACCCCTAGTTTGTACACCGCTTACCCTTTTTACACCACATTCCTAAATTATCATCCACACCTTTAATCTAGCCCCGTTACAACCTTAACAAAGTCTCTTTTGACTTCGAGATTGGACTTGGTCGATTTAGTAGTGGCAAACGAGATTTTGTGCAACTCATGATGAGGGTCATCAAAATGTGGTAGAGCCGAGCTATTATGGTTGAGCATCCCTATGGAGGAGTCAAACTCGGGACTTGGAAGTGGAGAAGAGTGAGAAATCACTCTTGGAAAGCCCTTTTTTTTTTCAAAGAGACTCGATTGATCGGTGGACTGGGTCCTTAGAGTCACTCTTGTGCTTCCTAATCATCTTCCATCTTGCGTTTGGTTGGTCTCCTAAATCTTGTTATGAAATCATTTAGCTTGCATGTCATGTTTGTAACATTGCGTTTAGAGCATGTAGGTTAGTTTGTTGCATTTTTTTCTTTTTACTCCCTTTCTCCTTTTCTTTTCTTTCCTTCTCACTCTTGGTTAACTTGAGGACAAGCAAAATGCTAAGCTTGGGGTAGTTTGATAAGTGCGTTTCTAATGCACTTTATGACCTCCTTTTGGTTTAGTTTGGTCCTCTTTATTCTCTTTTCCCCCCTCTTTTCTCCTTATTTCCCTTTCTACTTCTTCACTTGATCATTGATTGATCATAGTGACATTTTGCTAGATTTTAAGACATTTTGACCGAATTTCTAGCACATTTGCTTTCACCATGTTTTATATTTTTAATATAGATGGAACTACCTAAGATGGATATGAGTTGTAGAGTTGGCAAAATGAAGCAATGAAAGTAGAGCACACGTTGAGAAATGGTGTGCTTGCACCATGCCCCATGTCCGCTCGCACAAAGGAGCACATAGTGCCATAAAATCTTGTATGAGGAACTTCAAATGGACAAAACTTTCCAACTATAAATCGGATGAAGGTAGTTCAAGTTGGAGGTGAAAGCTCGTTTCAATATCTTTTCAACGACTGGTTGTAAGCTTGAGTTAGATATAAAACGAAGAAGTGATGCTCGTTTTAAGTTGAACTGTCCTACCAGAACAGAAAGATTGGTGCGCCCACAACTCATTTTGGTGCGCCTACACCATCTAACTAGGTATTTAGTTTTAAGTTAGAAGGCTGAGGTGCGCCCGCACCATTCGTTTCCGAAAAAGAAAAATTTGAGCTTTATTAAAAACGATATGTTTTTAGTT
The DNA here is from genome assembly GCF_026745355.1 of Beta vulgaris subsp. vulgaris. Taxonomy (NCBI): domain Eukaryota; kingdom Viridiplantae; phylum Streptophyta; class Magnoliopsida; order Caryophyllales; family Amaranthaceae; genus Beta; species Beta vulgaris. Next base: position 41,449,746 of record NC_079202.1, on the reverse strand, counting down.
TGAACTTATGCTTTATTCTAATGTGTGAGAGATTATTGCTAGGGTTTGTACTAGAGAGATAAACACTTTAGTTTTGTCTAGATTTGAGATTAATTAAACATAGTTTGTGATTCCGATAACATTCAAGGTACTTTTCATTCAATTTAATTTGAAGTTTCAGTTTTTATTTCATTCTTTTCGTGGTTGTTTTTGTTCTTCCTTATAATTAGTTTTTCATTCTTATAGTCTCATAATTGTTATTTCGATTAGTTTAATTATCTCTTAATTATGTTTAGCCTTTGATTAGCCATAGATTTTATGTTTAATTGCTTAGAATCCATGATTAGTGAGTAGTTTCTTATCTAGGATTAGGGTGAAAGTATGGATTAGGGTTTTAAATGTTTTGTTGATGTGATTGTGATGTTTTAAGGAAGTTTATGCATTGATCTTGGTCTTTTAAGACCTAAGGACATATGCTTTGGTATTTTGGAATCAGATGTTCTTAAATCGAATTTTGAACTCTCTTATCATCCCCAAGAATCAACTTAATTTCTAGGCTAAGATATTGGGTAGAAATTAAGGGGATCCTTCATTAAGGGTTTTCCGAATTTATTGAATCTATTAATCAATTAACTAAAGACCATTCGAGAGAGGATTTAGTTGATTGATTAAGTGATTACTCTTGAGGACCATTCGAGAGAGGACTCGAGTATTTTAGAGGAAAACTAAAGCCCCTGCAATGTTGCTACGATGCCTAAGTGGTTCCTGTTATTGCTACATTTTGCTGCTCGTTGGATTAGAAATATGCCACTATCAACCATGTCCTGTAGAATATTCCTTCAGGCCCAACACGCAGATGTTCATTGTCCACTCCCTTGGTGGTACTTGCAATAAGCATTAGGGTTCCACTTCTTGTGCCAATTTCAGGTACGGGGTCTGGAGTAGGATCGATACGTTGTATTGCTCCTTTTTTATGAAGCCTATTGAAAGCTTCATCAAAAGTCATGCCGAGTGGAGTGACGGTCCATTGAGAATTGTGCTGACCTCCCTTTATAGTAGGTAGCGCATTGACATCATTACCTTTTGAGCTGGAAGGATTGTTGTTACTCTTCTTGAAAGAATTGTTGTTATAACCCTTACTTTTTGAGGCTTGGACCTCTTCTTTCATGAGTAGGCCTACCTGATAGAGTTTCGTGAGATACTTTGTGGGTTGGAATTTAATGTGATCCTCATAGTTGGGCTGCAAGTTACGGATAACCCACGGGACTATATCCTCTTGAGATTGCCTTTTTAGCATTTGTTCAACTTTATCCCTCCATCTGCTGAGGAAGGTGACGAAGTCTTCTTTGGAGTTTTATTTAGTTAACTCTAACTCACGAAGGCCAATAGAAAGCTGAGTATATATATTGCTCGTGGAACTCTTCTTTGATGTAGTCCTAGTCATTCAGCTTGTTTTTGTCCAGCGATCTGAACCCTTGGATGGATGTGCATCCAAGGTCAAGGGAAAGACATAAGGAATCAATTCCTTGGTCATGCCCTTGAGGGCCATAGAGATGGAAAAGGCTCTCAATTGATCATATCGGTATTCGACCCCCTTAAATTTTGGGAGATCACCCAATGCTACATTTTTAGAGTTTTTCCCTCGGTTTAGGATCACTGATGTCATGCATGGCCATGAGCCTGACTCTTGAGTGCTGTAATTGACTGGATTAATTGCTCGAGTTTTTCAAACCTCAAATATGTATTGGACTTGGTTGGAGGTGGTGGTGGTGTAGTGTCTCCCTATTCGTCTTCTTCAGTTAGTTTTTCTTTCGATGCCTTAATCTCATTGTCTTTTTCCTCAAGACCAGAGTTCATCAGTTGAAGTTGAGCCATAATGGCATTAAGCTGTTCATTAGTGTCCCCCATTTTAGATGATGATTCATAAGAGTCAGACGATTCATCTGAAAAGGTTAGGATGCCCTTGACGAGTCCAGGAGTAGATCGACCTTATTACCTCTATGTTGGATGTTCTCAAGTTATAATCTCACGACATAGCCTGAATATAAATCCGATGGACCTCGTAAATTTTAAGAAACAATGTTTTCAAAATGAGAAATGTAGATGAGAAATGGGAATAAGAAATGACAATGGAAATGGAGATGAACATGGGAAAATATTGTAGATGGATATGATTTCGGATCAGTATAGGCTTGACCATGATGGAGATATTGGCCTAGCTAAATGCACATGCAGACGTGGACTGGACTGGACTATGCAAGCAGACTGGATGATTGGACTTTGCTAAGTACTACACTTTGCAATTACAATAAGAAGACTAGACTCAAAGCAGGTTACACAAGTAAAGGTGGTTAGACTTAGGGGATGAACTTTTGTAGTACGAAAACTTTAATTTTTATAGTCCAAAGCCTGACTAGGGTTTACATATAATGCAAACTATACCTAGGGAAATTTATTATTGGAGGACTAAATTTATAGTCCGAAGACTGAGAAGGTTTTACATATAATTAATGCAAACAAGACCTAGGGAAATTTTACAGTCCGAAGAGTGACTAGGGTTTACATGTAATGCAAACTAGAGCTATGGAAATTCTATAGTCTTATGACTCAACTTTTATAGTCCAGAGACTGACTAGGTTTTACATATAATGCAAACAAGACCTAGGAAAATTTTATATTCCAAACACTGACTTTTATAGTTCGAAGACTGATTAGGGTTTACATATAATGCAAACTAGACCTAAGGAAATTTTATATTTCAAGGACTGACTTTATAGTCCGAAGACTGACTAGGCTTCACATATAATCTAAACTAGACCTAGGGAAATTTATAGTCCAAAGAATGACTAGGGTTTACTTATAATGCAAACCAGACCTAGGGAAAATATATAGTTCGAAGGTGACTTTTTAACAGTCCAAAGACTGACTTTTACAGTCCGAAGACTGACTAGGGTTTACATAGAGATGCAAACTAGACCTAGCGAATAAACTGGACATAAATGGACATAAGATTTGGATTGGATTAGACTTAGACTTAGTTTCAAATGGATTATGAATATACTTGGACTAAACTTCACATAAAGATGCAAATGAACCTAGATTTTGACATGAACTGCTAGACTTATATGGGCGTAAGATCGACTCTAATGCTAGTGAATGAATAGAATCAGATTAGAAGGGCCTAGGATGAAAGAAAAATGGACTCTAATACATACGGGCCTAGAATGAATGCAAATGGATTGGATTTGTCTTAAATAAAGGTGTTAAGACGGAGCTTAAAATTTTCATAATTCATATTTTGGAAAGTAACACATTATTTTTATCTTTTGTTAGGAAATGATGATGGACTGATTTGATTTTTTTTTTTAATGTCTTGTATGATGGTGTTTAGTAAATGTTTTCGAAAAAGGTAGAATAGAAGAGGGTGTAGGATTAGTTTTGAAAAAATTTAAGTTTTTCGGAATGAATTGAATATGGTGGGAAGGATTAGTAGGGAAGATTAGGTAGAAGGAAAGCAGAGAGAAGGTAGACATGCATGACCTCTTTTCTAGCACTTTTTTAGGGCAAACTCGACCTTGCATGAAAAGACTGGTCTTTTTTGTTTGAATTGGATGAGACCCCTAAAACAACCATGTTTTGCGCGAATACATACATACCGCACATAGGTTAGAACATAGGATCGACCACCACGACCACTAAATCGACGAAAAGCATGCGATGCACAAACTGCGTGCCATGCACCATTGCCATGCGATGCACAAACTGCTTAGCGCACTATTGCCTCGACATGTTTTTTAGGGATTTAGGCGACATTACCCAATTGCCGAACTTTTGTTTGTTTTAGATGCAATTTCAGATACGGCGGATAATAATGAAAAATTTAACAAAATAATAACAGGCAAAACTGCAATCACTAGAAAATGTCATATAACATTGATGCAAAAGTTCCAGTTTTGTTCTATGTTGAATCTATGGTTAGGTTTAGGTTCAATCTGAAGGGTCCATGGCTAAGAGATTGATCCCACGCTTCGTACCTCTGCTTAAAGAGGTGGCGTCGTGTAAGACACACTCTTGTTCTCTTGTCAGGAACAAGAGAACAATGCCATGGTTGGTAGGTTTGCTTATAACTAAGATCCAACACTATCGCCCAGGAAGCTTTTTGGAAGGACACAACGCAAACCCTCCGGGGTAACCTCACACATAGAATATGTGCTAACGAGACAAGGTAGATTGTCCTTATGGTGGCTTAATTTGTAATTATATTCATTAAATGTAGTATGTTAATAATTTATAATATTTAGTGAAATTAGCATGTTATGCGACAATTTAGTTATATTAATGTTAATATACTAAAATAACGAGAAAGTGTTAGGATCACTATCAAATAGTGTAAATTGATTAAATAGTGACCACTTAAAATAATTGAAAGTTAGGCTCAGTCGAGGACTTTAGGCGGCGAGAGTGTGGGTCTTGAGGGATCTGGATCACGACACACTCAATCCCGTGGTATAAATGCATCGAGTAGGAGGGCGAGGGAAGAAGAGCTGGTTAGGCCATAACCTATTCCATAGGACACTAGTCCAGAAAAGGCAATTTGCGTCGGATGTGAGGCGCCTATTTGCGTCGGACTTTGGTGCGACGCCAAAGCCCTCGACGCAAATGACTCAGAAATGATCTGCGTCGTATACGGAAACGACGCAGATGGTTCAGCTATTTGCGTCGCACTCGTATACGGAACGACGCAGATGGCTATCCCAACCCAATTCAGAGTAACGCAGAGGGTAATGTGCGTCAGACATTGCCTAGGGTGCGACGCACATTATTGATTTGCATCGCACCTTGGGCTACGTGCGACGCAAATTCCTATTTTAATATTTAAAAAAAAAATCACTGTGCGTCGCACCCTACACAATGTGCGACGCACATTCCTATTTTAATAAAAAAAAAATTCAGAACTAAAACAACCGAAATGACAGTATTACTACTAAACTTCATAAATTTTCCCTTCATAATAATAACAAATCAATTCTCAAATCATGTTGCTTCAATGACAGTATTAATAAACGCAATGTAAAGAGAGCACAAAAAAAACAGAAGAAGACGCGAATTGAACACAACAAGATAAACCAACAAAATTCATAATTTACAACTCCAACCCAAAACAATACAATAAAGCACAAAAATTCAATAATTTACAACTCTAACAATGAAAAAATCATATATTAACACAACGAGATTTAGAGTAGAGAGATGCGAAGTCGAAACAAAACGAACGTTTCTTCAATTTCCTTCCATTTCAGACGAAGAGAACTTCCAGATAAACCAAAAACAAATCTGCAAATGAAAATAAGAAAAAAAATCAATAAAAAATCAGATATAAAAAGTAAAAAAACAGAAGAACATAATTTCAGATGTACAAAACTCGAAAACAATGAAAAAATTAGATCTAAACAACGTAAAAATGAAAAAACGAAAGGAAAAAATTGTAGATCTGAAAACATGAAAAAATGAAACAACGAAATTGTAGATTTAAACAATGACAAAAATTAGATTTTAAACAATGAAAAAATGAAACAACGAAATTGTAGATCTAAAAAAACGAACCTGTGAATAGCGACTTCAGCTGCGAATAAATGACTCTTGCATCTCTTGTTAATTAGCGAATCTTTGTTGTATTTTGCTGGTAAATCGTACACATATATCTTCAATCCTTCAAACGAATCTTCAAAACAACAAATGAATATAAAATTAACACGAGAATATCAGAAAGTTGATTATTAGGCGGGATTTGATGGAGGAATTAGGAGAATGGTTAGAGTTAATGAAAGGAGGGAAAGATTTTGAACGAGAGAGGAGGAGATCTGAGAGAGAGAGAGAGAGAGGAGTAGTGAGAGAGAGAGAGGAGTTGGATCTGAGAGAGAGAGAGAGAGGAGTAGTGAGAGAGAGAGAGGAGTTGGATCTGAGAGAGAGAGAGGAGTAGTGACGCTGTGACGGCGAGTAAAGAGAGAGAGAGAGGAGTTGGAGAGAGAGGCTGCTGATGAGAGAATTAGGGTTGGATCTGAGGAGGAGCAAGTATAACACGCGTATTGGGCTTTTAATGTGCGTCGCACAATGGGTCGGACGACGCGCATAGCTTCTATTATGTGCGTCGCACCATGGGCTTCATGCGACGCACATAGTTATTTTGCGTCACACATTAGTTAGATACGACGCACATAGGTTGTCTTTTGCCACATTTCCTTATAGCATGCGACGCAAATAGGTTTTTTGCGTCACTTCCGTGTCTGGGCGACGCAAATCAGGGGACGCAAATCGTCCTTTTTCTACTAGTGGGATACCGAGGATGAGGAGGAGTTGGAAAACGCTTTGAGTGGTGGTGCAAAGGAAGCCACTTCCCATGTGACTATGAGGAAGGGTAAAGGAGGTAGGTTTGTCTAGGAATCTTCAGCATCCGCAAGTAGTCGAACTTCGAGCAGAGTTAGAGCTGCTAGTGATACTTACTGGTTAATTAGGAAGTCTATGCCTGGCGGACCTATTGACGGTGGTGTTTATTCCTAGTTATCTTGCTCACATCAGGCATGTATCTATGATGATCATATCTATTTATTTTTACAGTGGTCATGTGCCACAATCGTGATAGTGTGGTTGATAGTTTGAGGAATTGGGACTTCAATCCGCAGTCGCGTCTGCGTGTACATGCATCTTGTATTAGCCGTCTCGCATTCATTATGTATTCACATCTTGACTTCCCATTGATTTCAGCGTTTATATAAAGTTGTCACCCCGATACGAACACATTCCACTTGCCTTTTGGGGAGATGACAATCATGTTGCATGATATTTGGCAGATCATACGAGTTCCTATTGATGGTCGCACAGTGAGGGGTGCTTTGTCATCTGATGAGTTGTATGTCCGCTTTGAGGAGCTACTCCAGGTTACTTATGATGAGCTACTTCAGGTCCCAATACCTATTTGGAAGAACGGTGTCGTTAGTATTAGCGAGATATTTAACTAATGCGGACATGCTGATCGTCCCGTTGATGTGAAGATCCCCCCTTTTCTACTCATCATACTTGGATGTAAGTTATTCACTGATAATAGTGGTACTAGGCTCGGTCCCGAGAACATTATTGAGTTGGATGACCTTTATTCAGTACATAAGTATTCATGGGGATCAGCGACTTTGGCTTTTCTATATCGTCAGGTAGGGGTGGCGACTAGGCAGTCGACTAAACAGATTGTTGGGTGTTTCACACTTTTGCAGGCTTTGATATACGAGTACTTCCAATGTTTTCGGCGTCAGAGAGATAGTTTAGCGATGTCTGATCACGATCCCTGATCTAGGATATGGGATTATCACATCGTCAATAAGGATCATTTTCGTTTTCAGTCGATACGCAGACGGTTGGACACCCTTCAAGCTTCAGAGGTTCACAATTTATTCTTTTATTAATGTAGTCGGATATTAGTAGTACATTAAACTAATCAAATTACTTCATGTTTCCTATTTTCAGGTCATTTGGATGCCCCATGGTGATGATCCGACTAGGAAGGTGCTGAGGACGTTGTATGTCGGTTGCATACGCTACCGAGATATTATTGAGCTGTACAACCCAGACTGGGTACTACGACAGTTGGGTTATGTCCAGGATATTCCTTCTCCGATTCCTAAACCCAACTTTGCATAGAGACCGACAAACATGAAGAGGTATGAGGTTGAGTTCAACGTAACAGCAGTTGAATCATCATGGCAGCGTCGATCTTTAAACATTCTCAATGTTTCGGGTTTAAGACGTGCTGGTCGTCCAGGAGATTGTTCATCGGACTACATGGACTGGTATTTTACCTATTCTCGCCCGATCCTTCTCGCTGAGGACATCATGGATCGGGCCTTACCCAATACTACAAACACACTATGTATGCATTTCAATTCTATGTTGAGGATTTTGTTGTTAATTATTATTTTTACCTAATATAACTGACTTATTAAGTCATATTTTGCAGTGGATGGCCCGACATTTTGATTGTATGCGAGCTTTGTTAGAGGATCGACACAACGACTAACGGCCCAACACTTCGATCTGTTATGAGATGATGGACCAGATGGCTCAAGATTGGGATCGGGCATTGCAGTAGACCGTGCTAGGGACGCTCAGGATGATGATGGTGGTCCTATTTAGTAGTTTTGATGAGTTGTTTTAATTATGTAGTTTTGATGGTGTGATTTGATGTACTACTTTAGATAAGTTTGTTTTGTCGGTGTACTATTTATGTTAACATCGTTTTTTTATGTAGTAAGACCTTCTGATTATCATGTGAATCTTTATTTTCCAAGTAAATATTAATCCCTTATTTGGTGGGATAACTCCCAATAATAAGAACTGAAATTCTAATACATCTTATTTCAAACTCAAAATTAATCTTATTCATAATGCTTCTTTGTTCAAGTTAAACACTTCTTAATTTGCAATAACAAATACATTTATAGGTGTCTATATACTATGGAGATGTTTTTTCTAACAAAAAATCATAGAGATGTTTTTTCAGAGTTCAAGTTAAAAATATGAATATGATCATAATAATCATTACAAGAAATTAGTCACAAAGTTATAAATTATAATATACAACAAAAATAAAATATACTAGGTAGTGAGTAAATGGTCCCACGAAGTGCATCTCACATCGTACAACTTATCCCATCCATGAATACTATCAACATGCATGTTATGCCATAAGTTATGAATTGGTGGTATGGGTGATCCGGGTGCCAACTTCAATCTGATATAATGCTGATAAGTGTCAAGATGTGCAATAACTAGTTCCCCTATCGGACAGGTTCCAGCTGATCGGGATTCCCGAGAAAGTACAGTGACACACAGATAAAGGCTTCAGCCTGCCCCCAGTCCAACCAAAATGACTATGGCGTTGAAGATCTGAGCAATAGGAAACAAGTGTTGCACACATAATATCCAATGTGCGTCAGTAGACGTTCCTCCTCTCCATGTAATGCGCTTTATTGCTTCATCAATCTGATCATAGTATATATCTCTGTAAACATCCCGATGAGCAGCAATCTCATTTGCCATATTAGTGCGGACAAAACCCTAATGGTTTTCACCACTCAAAAAAGCATATGCAACAGACTGAAACCCACAGTTACTGTCTGGCTTGACATTCATCCATCTAACGATGTACAGACTAATAATCCCCGGAACAGACTTGTGAAATGGAAATCCACTAGAACCGTCATCATTATCCACGCTTTTCTGACCTACAACAACGAAATCGTATTGTTAATATTAAATCTACATAAGTATCAATACTATAATAATAAATACATATAATTAACAGACATATTACCTGCAGAAGTTGATATGTTCATAACTGAACCTATAGATCTGATACCTCTCCTTGACAACCCATGAGATGTGTGCTCAAAACCACTCTTGTTGCGCTTTGTACTTGGATGGTTCTTTCGTGGTCTTCCTTTGGGGTTCTTAACGACATCAGGCTCAAAATCTGAACAACCGGGATTACACAGATGCTCCTTTAAAACCCGTGCAGCACTACGCTAGATGGCAGGATCACTATTTTGACCCTTGTCAACTAACTCTAGGAAGTATTCAGAATCATGTACAACCTCATATACACACTCGGGGTTGTTCACCCCATCGCGAAGGATCAAAGTAGTCCAATAAGGATGTAAGTCTATCAGGTACAAACCCTGCTTCGCCTCCAAGCGTCTGCATATGACGCATGCACAAGGAATGCCATGTGTGGTTCTCAATTAGCAACCACAACGCTCATAGACCTCATCGGTCAACTCCCACATACGTGTTTCCTTAAGTCATAAAAGCTCTAAACAGTAATGCGAAACTCGAGTTTTAAGATATGCAAAGCCGCATTCTTGTACAAGATCTCATGCTGATGCCGACTCTCCTCCTGGTCATTCTATACTTTTTTCACCTGATGTTCTATCTCACTATGAGCAATAGAAAATATGGTGTCTAATGTACATGTACTACTAAAAACCCAAGCTGAGTGTGAACTTTCAACTCAAATAGTGCACGTATTCCCAAGATGAAGAATATTGTCCGTCCATGCCCGAACAAACTTTTGTTTGTACATAAGCCAAGTGGTTTCAAGATATTCGATGATTCTAGGCCACTGTCTGTAGAAACTCTCATGCATTCGATGACCGCTAAATAATCCATCTGGGAGGTGGAGTCAATTATCCGATACCAACTTCTCTTCAAGAATCTTAGCCCAGCATCGGGGCTGCCATGATGAGATTCACTCTACTCTGCACATCTTTGTTGATATACCATCTACATAAATAAAAGTGCAGAATTAGGAAACACTTCCCGTACTGCTTTCATAAGTCCCACATCACGGTCAGTTATGAGTGTAACATGGACAAGATAAGCAATCTAAACTTGTCCAACACCCAATTGTAACTATCAGCTGTTTCGTTGAGCATGACCAACTAAACAGTTCTTGTTACAAGGTGTCATCTCAATGGCTCTAAAAAAGGCATGTTATACTTGTTTGCTTTGTACGTTGCATCCATACCAACAACATGCGGATAAGTACGAAGAATATTTGACGATCGAGGGTGCACCATTAACGCCTGTGTCATTACATTAGTCTCCTCCTCTTGCCGTATCCAATAAATGTAGTTATTCTCTCCAGCAAGGTGTAGGAATTGTTGCATCACGTCCCTTCCATCCATTGCTTCTCTTATATCCTTTTCCTTGTGGTTGTACAAAAGTCTCATTTTTGTACGATCATCGAGAAATTTCTCATTTACGGCTTTAATGATACTAGCATGCCTAACATGCGACTTAATGACATTGTGAACGAAAACCTTTGTCGCGGGACTAAGGCTGCTAACGGATCGGTGGCGCTGACAGTAATGAATAAACTCATGATTATGCATGCCACTTACCCCTGAATCTGCTTTGATCACCCATCTCGTTCGATCAGGGTAATCCAAAAACATTATCTTAATTCTCGCTCTACATCCACATGCTTTTCTTTTCGTAGCTACACGTTCTACTACGCTATGATTCCTGCCTTCACCTTGATATCTTTCACCACGATTACATCTCATATACACATACTCTCGACCACTAGACTCGAGTCTATGATTTGACGAAATTACCATCACAAACCCAATTTCAATGCTTTAGATTTCACCAAGCTTGTACTTCCTTTTTCTCAGCCCAAATCCTTTAATTATAAAACATGTGATTATAATCTATATAATCACCCCCAAAATCCGACAAAATAAACTTAAAACATTTATACATATACTATTTAGACAACATATAATCACTATCGACATGTAATGATCATTAAGTAAATTTTTTCACGCCGATTATAATTAATTCCAACAGTATGCAAACATATTCATTGTGAACTTATAATTAAACAACATTAATATATTTTCACAACAAAAATCAGAAAAAACTTTTATTAATTATATTTTTGATAAGCGATTTACAACAATAAGTCTTTCCTCTTGTTAAGGTGGGGGAGCATAGTAGTTCAAGAAAGCGTACTAACAGACACAGAAACGAAAAAGCCCTTTGTTACTGTTTATGCTAAAATTTATCACTTACGACTAAATTAAAGTTTGGGACAATTTAACCAGATTATGTTTAAGACAATGCAACAAACGAATACAATGGGGATCAAAGGGGATGAACACACAAAAACGGTGACGCGAAAAACCCCAATGAAGATGGGTAAAAATCGCGGGTGGATGGAGATCCACCAATCTACTATGGTTCACTGTCTCTCTTAGTGAGTGACTGACGTTACAAAAGTATTTTTCTCTCAAGTGTTCTTCCGATAATGTTGCGTAAAAAATGACTAATGATCCTCTACTCTCTTTTGTATGCCTCTTTCTTTCCTTGGCTTTTTCTCAACGAATACATAATAAATTCACTAATTATTACATTAATTTCGGTCCTTCAATCATGGGAGATCTTCCTCATTCACGCTCCAACATCATGATCCCTGCTCCTCGACGGCTGAATTTACGTCTCATTACACTCCTTCCTTATTTAGCTAAACTGTTACCACTTAATGCTTTGCTCCAATCTCGCGTTCTTCGTTGCGTCTTTAAGTCATAGTTACTTCGTCATCATGTCAGATGGCATCATGTCATCGAGTCATCATGTCATCGCGTCAATGTCATCCTGTCAAAAAATTCAGCCATAACAGTTACCATGGTAACAAAGTGAATTTCCATTTCCACCATGGAGGAAACGAAATTTCGCTTCGTTTCCTCCATGGAGGAAACAAAACAGATCTTTGTTTCCTCTCTGGAGGAAACCAAAAAAAGTTTGTTTCCTCCACCGAGGAAACGGATTATATCTCCGTTTTCGGTGGAGGAAACGAAAAAATAAATGTGACCGTGTGTAAATGGCGAGAAAAAAATCTAAAGACTAAGCACATTACATTCCAATGATGTTGGCGGCGTTGACGGATCTTCGCCGGATATTGTTATAGTGGTGCCTGGTTGGCCGTCGGTGGTGGTGGCTCTGGTGATGGTGAAGTTGGCCGCCGGTGGTGGTGGTGCTCAGGTTGGCCCCCGGTGGTGGTGTTGCTCACTGGTGGTGGTGGTGTTCAAGTTGGTCGTCGATGGCGGTGGTGCTCAAGTTGGTCGCTGGTGGTGGTGGTACTCAAGGTTGTTGGTTGCTCTCAAGTTGGCCGGTGGTGGTGGTGCTCACTAGTGGTGGTGGTGTTCAAGCTGGTCGCCGGTGGCGGTAGTGCTCAAGTTGGTCGCCGGTGGTGGTGGTGCTCAAGGAGTTGGTTGCTCTCAAGTTGGCCGGCGGTGGTGGTGGTCGGCCAATTGAGAAATAGGTCACAAAGTAAGAGTGAGTGAGATTGGATGAGAAGTGAGAGAGTAAGAGTTGAGTGAAAGGGGAGGGGTATGGGGGGTTTAAAGAGAAAAATACGGGCGGCAAATAACGCTAAGGAAAGAAAGTCAATTAAACTACTCCCTCTGTCCCATAATATAAGTCATGATTTTGTTTCTACGCAGGAATTAAGGTATGTGGAATCTTATTTCATTTAGATAAATAGATTCATTTTTCTTGAGAAACACTTACATTGATTTTTTTTTTTTTCTTGTAAACTAAAATAAAAATTGAACATTAAATGAGGCATGGTTTGTGGTGTAAGGAAGATTAACAACCTCTTCTTGTTGGTGAGAATAAGCAAATGATGCTAAGCAATTTAAAGAGCAAGGGACCTTCTCAAATTCATCTGCATCTGAAAAAAGTAGAACACGAAAGAAAAAAATGAAATCTCATTTTGCTACATCATTGTTTTGTTTTGTTGGGTAGTTTTGAAGAAGTTGAAAAAGGGTTTTTGAGTTTTTCTAAAGGGTTTTAGGGAAGAAGATGATTAAATCATATGAGAAATTGGTGAATTATGAAGATGGTTGAAAAAGGAAGGAATAGTCGATTTTCCAACGAAGATGGAAAAACATATGGCTTAAATAAAGAAGGAGAAGGGTGGTAAGAGTGAAGTGAGGTGGAAGAAGAAAAGAAGAGGGAAGGTATGAGTATATTTATGGAGTAATTGTTAAATGACAGATAAAGAAATTAAAGTTGGTTTTTAAAACTTTTTCTGCCATGAGTATAATTATGAAAGCAAAGAATGGGGGTAAAAGATCCCATATATTCATTAATGATGGTTGTATTGGAATAGTAAATTATGAGGAAATTTAGGGGATTTAATTATCTTCATGAGGGTATTTTTGGTATATTTATTGATTAAAAATTGAAATGAGACTTATATTTCGAGACGCCTCAATAAGTAAGGGGACTTATATTATGAAATAGAGGGAGTATAATAATACTTTTTCAAACTATTTTTAATCATAATATTATGTAGTATGTAATATATATGAATTATTCAAATTTTTCTATTTGCATCTGCTTGAATTTTAAGAAATATTATTTTCATATTTTAAATCATCCCCCACTCAAGATTCGTCATCGAGGATAGCAACACTTGGATGGAAGCATATTTATTTCATTGCCCTTCGTTGCTCATTAATACATAAAACACAGCCTATATCAAACTTATTTTCCTGATAGGGTGCTACAAAAAAAATTATAAATTCTTGAATGTAACTGTTACACCATAACTTATGCTATAACACCTAAAATCACTGCTCCTTTTGTATCAAAAACTCAAATGACATGAAACATATGAAAAACTGACATAGATTCATTGCATAATTTGCGTAGTCCATGTCGTTTTTATGGGAGAATGTGTCATTATCTTACGTGTGAGATTTTGTTAGACAATAAGTTATGGTGTAACATGTTACACCGAATACTCACTCAAAAAACATATGCAGTGATGGATGAAATAACATTACGTATGAAGATGAAATATCATGATATAAGTTGTTTATTAATCATGTTGTATTGGTGTCTGATTTTATAGAGGGTTTAACACTATATTCGAGCAATATTGTATGATTGTTAGATTTAGAAACAATACGAAATGGACCTGGGTGACCCAAACAAGGAGGAGGAGAGATTTGGTCCACTTTATAAGCCTAAAGGAGGTTCCATACTAAAACCAATTAGTGATAGTAGGAGTGACTCATCTACCTTATAAAGTGTAACAATCTCTCATCTTTCTCCAATGTGGGACACTCACGAGTGGGCTTTCGATGGGTTTCAACACACCCCCTCACTTGTGAGTGTCCTTAGATTTTCAGAGTTAACCGGAAAGGTCAGAGCAATAATCCTCTTAGGGGTTGGACATCCTATCGAGGTAAATCCTTATCAAGTAGAGATCAAATACCCAGTTTATACGAGAACCACAACCGAGAGATTGTTACACTTTATAAGGTAGAGGAATTATTCCTACTATCACCAATTGATTTTAGTATGGAACCTCCTTTGGGCTTATAAAGTGGACCAAATCTCTCCTCCTCTTTGTCCGGGTCACCTAGGTCTGTTTCGTATTGTTTCTAAATTTAACATGGTATCAAAGCTCGAATTGCGGTTCTCATCTAAACTGGGTATTTGATCGTTACTGGATAAGGATTTACCTCGATAGGATGTCCAACCCTTAACAGGATTATTGCTCTGACCTTTCCAGTTAGCTTAGAATTTCTAAGAACACTTCAAAGTGAGGGGGTGTATTGAAACCCATTGAAAACCCCACTTGTAAGTTGTCCCACATTGGAGGAAGAGGAGAGATTGTTACACTTTATAAGGTAGAGGAGTCACTCCCACCAATTGATTTTAGTATGAAACCTCCTTTGGGCTTATAAAGTGGACCAAATATCTCCTCCTCCTTATTCGGGTCACCCAGCCCCATTTCGTATTGTTTCTAAATTTAACAATGATGAAGGCAAAAATTAAAATTAAAAATTAAATCTCGATTGAGGGTTTAGGATAGGTTGGATCACAGGGAGTATATGTAGTGCTATTAACATTGAGAGGGAGTGAGTATATATTGAGAATATAGTAACATTGGGTGGAAAATAATTGCTTATAAGTGTGTGTTTTAAGTACAACAGTTCAATCTTACAAAAGGAACGAGGACATTAATCTTGACTCATGTCTTAGTCAAGGGGGCTTGAATAGAGAGTGGCAACTAAAATTTTGTCTAACTGTAGTGTACTTCTAAGGTTGAAAGAAATAAAATACATCCGATAATTATTCGACCAGTGTTATCATGGGTTTGAGTATGATGTGCATTTGTGATAATATAATTTACTACCAATATTAATGAAGTAAATACTCAACTTAAAGCTAAAAAAAATCTGGTAGCAATAAAGTACTTTATTTACTTTCATATAATCAGAAGAAAGTTATATATATATCAACTCAAAAGCTAAGCTTCACGATTATAACTCGTGAGACGTGAGCTTTAACGCCCTGATAGAAATTACAGGATACAATCCTCAAATGCATGCGTTCGAACGATAGTAAACAAGTGAATATAAGTAGATATCAAAGTCATATATTTGGTAATCCATAATTTGATAAATTTAAATTATACAATCAAACTTTAGGAGTGAAGTTCTTGAACTTTGATTCAACCTCATACCAAGACTCCAAGCTAATCATATCATTGAATTCATTGAATGTAACCATTTGATCAAAATCATCCCTAGTAGTTCCCTTCTCCTTAAGAGTCCTCAAGATACCCATCAAAGCCTTGGTTGTAGCATAGAGTGTTGAGAGTGAATGAGCAATCAAGTGAAAACCCATTTCTTGAAATTCAGCTGGTGTGTGCAATGGAGTCTTTCCACCTTCAATCATGTTTGCAATTCTCAAACCTTTAACACCTTTAACAACCTCATTCAACTCATCAATGTTGGCAGGTGCCTCAACAAAGGTGGCATCAGCACCAGCCTATAGGTAGAAGTTAGAACACGTATTAATAATAACATCATAATGCATAATCGAAAATTTCTGAACAATTACATGCTCTCAATCTCAACCAAATTGGTGCATCTATTTAAAAACAGATCGAAATCCGATCATAGTTGATACCTCCTTATAAAGGTTTGCACGTTTGATAGCTTCTTGAAGACCATGGGGTGCTCGTGCATCGGTTCTTGCTACTAGGAAAAAATCATCATCTCCAATGGCTTCTCTTGCAGCTGCTATTTTGAGTGCATGTTCCTCTGCTGGGACAACCTGCTCACAACATAGATAATAGAATAAAAACTTCGTTAATTGTTGTCGTTTATTTGTTTTCATATATCTTGAATAAAAGAAAATTTATACTAGTAGCAAATGTATATCGAAACTGGGAGGTGATTTAGAATTTACCATCTTGCCCCGCATATGACCTAGGGATCAAGGCACAATAAAATGAATTAATATTGATTTTGAGTACCAAATTGGCAATAAATCATGTCATCATAACATCATTTGTGTTTTAACTCATGAGATCTGACAAAATAGGGAAAATGTTGATAATTACCACACTTCTTTGGCCAAACTTGATCCTGACAAAAGAAAAATTCACTCAGCACAATGTTCAGATAAATACACATAACCATTATTTTTTTGAGATAGTAGAGGAAATAAAATTATGAAAGCCTTTTCTGAAATCTGAAGGAACTTCTCACTACAAAGCTTTTTCTAATTATGTTTTAATTCGGAGTTTATACACTTTTAAGGTTATTGATAGGACTACAACTGCATGTTTATAAGGATTATTGTTCCCTAAGTTGGAGAACTATTTACCTCTAAAAAGACGCCCTTAGCACCCGCCGCAATCAAGTCTTTGATGAATCTTTGTACGTTTAGAGGACCGCCACCACCAGTGTCTTCACCCAAAAAAATAGAACCCTTCTATATAAGTTACCTTGAAAACCATTTGATCAACGAATGATGAAACACTATTTTGTTACCTCCATCAACAATGACACACAAATTTGGAGAAGCCGCTGTTATTCTACTAGTAACCTGTGTAACTTCAGTAGTCCTGTATCATAAAACCGTCATATAACTTTTGAGATATAGTGACATTGTTCTTTCTAATCCACACAATTTGATTTTAACTTCATCTTTCATCATCATAATTTGACTTAACTATAAAAATTCATGGGAAATTACATAATTTGACTTAACTATTCTGTTACATACCCATAAATCAATGAGCAGTACATCTCACATGTACACTGCCGATAATGAATAGTAGGTGATAGCTTTGTGGTTTTGGTATCATCTCCGATCCCAGAGATCATGTGATCGAGTCTCACCCCTTAAAAGGAGAAACCTCAATATCCCCTTCCTTGTAAAGATCGACATCTTATCTTTTACAGAAAAATGTACACTACCGGTAATTTACACCCGTTGAGATAAAAATACTCACGAAAAAGTTTTACCGGTACCCTTATGAGTTATGGCTTATAACATGCTAAGTTCGTAAATTGTAACAAGGCTATTAGAGTCTTTTAAATGCCTTTAGTAATTTCTAATGCTCATATTATTAGATGCTATTTACCTGTAAAGGCAACTATAAAATTATAAATATTCATATTTTGAAGATATGTATTAAAGGATTCTAACAAGATATTACATACCGATATAGTTTTTTTTTTCTTCTTATATGCATATAAATTACTAGTGATAGATAAAGTGGATCAATAAATATGTAAATAGTGCGAAAATATAAGCGGATTAAGTTTTATTAATACTCATGAACTAATTAGCCAGTAGCCACCCTAGCACCCCCTGTCGTCTCAGTCATTTGATAGATTGTTGTTATAAGAGGTGCTTGGATTATATTGGTGCATATTAATTCTTAGGTTGTCATGTTATATGTGACCACAATGAATGTACTCCCTTTGTTTTCAAAAAAAATTCTTTCTAACGAATTTTCTGTCACAAAAAGATTTCAAATAACAACAAAGGAAAATAAAGAGAGGAGTTATTTAGAATAATTTCAAAATTATAATAAAATGTGGCTTTATTTCAAAACCAACATAGATGTATTACATATGTTATTTTTTTTGATAAACTAATGAACATTTCCCAACATAGATATACATATGTTATTTTTTAAAGAAGGATAATCTCTGGGTCAGGTGGGTGCATGAGCTGTATGTAAAAGAAGATAACTGGTGGGAGTACAAACATCCTCAGCAATGCAGTTGGTATTGGAAAATGATATGTCAGGTGAAAGATCAACTCAAGGTGAATTTTTCTTTGCAGCAGATATTGAATATGGGGGCTATTCAATAAAAAGAAGTTTACAAAAGGCAGATGAATATGCAGCAAAATGTGAGCTGGTATGGTGCTATCTGGGGTAGACTGAATATACCAAAGCAAGATTTCTATGCTGGTTAGTAATGCTAAACAGATTGAACACAGCAGATAGATTATCCAAGGTGGGTGTGATAGATGAGGCTAATTGCCTACTGTGTGGTTTATCTGAAGAGACACACTGCCATTTGTTTTTCCAGTGCTATTTCAGCAAAGCAGTTTTAAGGAAAGTCTTTCAATGGTTGCAAATGCAGCTCCCTGACATATCAGTACAGAGTATGATTGACAGGATAAACTCAAATGGTGAATCACGTTTCAGAAGACAAGTTAAGATTGCCATCATTTGTGCTTCAGTGTATCAAGTATGGTGGGCTAGGAATGATGCGCTGTGGAATAGTAAACTAGATATTGTGGAGAAACATGTGTATAGAATTAAACATACATGTATAGATAGAATCTATAGTGTGTTGCCAAAGAAAACAACTATGAGAGATAGAATGTGGTTAAGGGAGCTCTCTCTTACAATGTAATCTTCCTGTTTTTCCTTCCTAAAGGTTTGGGAGTCCAACCTAGTTGGTTTGCCTCCTTTAGGTTTGGTTGGTTGTAATTGGAATGTTCTTAATCAATATACTCACTTAATTAGCAAAAAAAAAAAAAAAAAAAAAAAAAAAGATATACATATGTTTTATAGAAGATGAAGGCCTAGCAACATAGATATACAAAGGTTAATGTACGATGAATGTACATACCGGTTTATTTAATTTTTATGCTAAAGAGAATTAATATATAAGAAGAGGATAAACGGGAGATCCTTTTTGTAAAGGATGAGATTTGAACCTCATATAATAAGTTTGAAAGGAGAGCCTCACAACTATTAGTTCAACTTTAATTATTGGGTGTGTACACCAATATAAATAGTAGAATGGGTGCAAATGTTAAAATTGTTAGTGGTTTGGTACTAAACTATTTAGGATAGTAGCAATTTCTTATATTAAGAAGGTTAGATTCATACCTCTACTCATCACATTTTTAACTAATTACTATGCACTTTCTTGTTTCAACTTTCAACTAAGTTTTGTTTCCTCCTAGTCCTTGGCTAAGATTAGTTGGGTTTCCCTTACTAGAGCTAATCACGGATTCTGAAAAGGTAAAGTGGGCCCATTCACCGATAAAATTTGACATAAAGCCCGACTTGAAAGTGTATTTAGACTCAGACCCATTTCTATAAGTAGGGGAGTACATTTAACCTATAAAGTTCTTTTATTCCTTGTAACTTTTGAAGTGAGTTTACACCTGTCTCCATGAAAAATGAAAAAGGTTAAAATTTCCAGACTTCACAAAAATACATAAAAGTCTTAAGCATGCGCATAAATATACATTACTCTTTCCTACTGAAGAAATCTATGACTCTTTCCTACGGAAGTAGAGTATTATGTGGATTTCAGATAATATACTTGGTAAGGTCCTAAATGGCGATAATCGATATCCCCCATCAAACATATTTTTCTGTACAAAAACATCAATGATTCACATGATGAGTTTTTTTTTTTTTCAAAGAGGAGCAAGTATTCAGAATATAATTCGTATATTCTTCAATCTTCAGTATAATAATTATTTTAGGCTCATCAGCTCCTATAGTAAATACTTCATCCGTTTTAGATAAGTGTTACATTCATTTTTTTAAATTAAACCCCAATACATTTCTTTCATGATTAATATCCTAAATTGCGAACAAGTAAGAATTATAAAAAGTCGATATTTTGAATATATAAATTGAGACGAATCTAACAAGATACTACTCGAATATGTTTTTCTTTATATAATAGCGAGAAAAGAAAATTATAAATTAGTTAATGATTAATGCTGATTCACTAAATTTTACATTTATTTGGAAACATAAGAAGTATGAATAGGAGAAAGAAAAAAACAGCAAGGGAGAGATAGTCTGTCTTCCATCATTGTCTAATACTTTAAAGCATGACTTTTTTCACCTATAAAGATATAAAGTTACTCACCTTTTTACTAACATCCAACGCAACGTAAGGTGTTGAAAAATTAAGTTCGATCCTATATGATAATAAATACGAAAATTAATGTGCTTCTTGTGTATTTAAATCTCGGTACTACAATGCTTATATGATTACACGAAAATTAATGTGCTTCTTTTGCCACTGTTTATTTTTTTTTACACTAAGAAATTAAAAGTTTATGTAATGACGTGATAAGTAAATTTTTTTGATTACACGAAGGTATGTAATAAGAGTGTTAAAAATGTATATACTTGCTTAAGTCTTCTTCATAGTCAAGTATATTTATTATAGATTTCACCATATTATATTTCAAACATTAAACAATAAAGTAATAGTGTATTGATGGTTAAACTCTTATTTTTCATTTCAAATGTGACGTGTTCGAGACCTTGCAATTACATATTTGTATAGATTTTAAGATCACCTCACTTTTTGCCTTGAAATGGTCACTATAATTATAAAGTTAAAAGAGTAACTTTATAAATTGGTCACTTTAGGATAAGAGTTCACCTTTTACCTTAAAAGGATTACTTATAGTAGAATTGACTCTTTTAGATCAAAAAGTTAATTACCCTATCTTACAACAAATTTTAATTAACTAGAATTTTTTGCATAATATACGTGCGTGTCATATTAATGTTTTTTTTTTCTTCTGATAAGTAAGTATATTAAGCACAACTTGATGCAACCTAAAGCAATGAGAACCATTGCTAACAATCACAACTATACATCACTATACATCCCATTATTAAGCATCTAGCCACTGTGTACTCTTACCGTCATTCTCCTGGGCAGCCTATATTTCACTCTTTGCTTCACAACATATTTAATATCATGTACAACTCTATTCACAGTGTTTATCTGTATATTTCAAAGTGTACCGTTTTCTTTTTTTCAATCAGTTATTCAAAAATTGGAAGAATTTATCTGTATATTTCAAAAATTGAATAGATATTTACAGTATTTATCTGTATATTTCAAAAATTGAATAGATATTTATAATTATTTATAATATGTTTCTTAAATATTTCGTAGGTTTTTTAGTTATTTGTTGGTCATTATTCAAATATAGTATTGATATAAGGAATTATGAAGCAAGAGAAAGTTTGTGCTCAAATAAAATGGAATATATTGTGTATCATGTTTAATCATTAAATATTTATAAAGTGGAAGAATTTGATTTATATAATAGAGATAATCGAATAATAATCAACATTTAAGTTTAAAATATTATTAGTATAATTATGAATATGAAAATAAAATTCTTATTTTTTTTTCTAATTGTGTCAATCAAGTTATATTGTCAATTTAATTTTGGATTAGAGTATTTCACACATATGTAAGAAGAGGAATCATTCTACTTAATTTAATATTCAATTGGAATTTCAATTTCAATTTCATTGTTAACATGTTCATTATATATGACAAGTATGAAGACGAAAAAATTATTTAATATTCATGATAAAGGTAATATCAGATTTTTTATAAGGGGAACGCCATGTTCACCACTTCACTTATATAATAAAGATAATAGTTAAGATAGTTTATATGAGATTTTGTATCAAAACCCTTGTGTCAATCATATCATAATTAAACTACTACTTCACCAATTATAATCAAATGCAACATTTGCTTTCTGATTTTTAAGATATTCACCGCTTGCTTTAAATAATGTTATAACTTTTTGTTGAACATCCTGAATTAGGACAAGAAGTCAAAAATTTCGAACAGGGAAAGTATTATATTCCAATCAATGAAAATGTAGAAAATGCATGTAAAGTCATAGTACCAAGGTAATTTCAACTGCTACTAATTCCGCGTGATAAAACATCTACTAAACCTTGTACTATTACTATACGTATGTGGCATGTATATGCTCAGTCAATTTGTGTCCATTAATCAACTAACTTAACGACACCATGCTCAACAATTCATTAATTAATTACAATGAGGAATTAACAAAGTACAATCAAGAACAAAGGGAAAGATTGTACATACGTGAGCAAGCCAAAGTCAGGTAAGCCAAGGAGAGCAGCGGAAACACCAAAGCCAGATACAAAGCAGGCCTTAAACCCCGTCTTTGCCGCAATTGCTGCAGAGAAAGCGTCTTGGACACCCGGCATCAACACCGCGCCTTCCTCCGCTATCAGACGGTGCATCGTCGTCTTCCCCACCGCCACATTATTAGCCTCAATAGACCCCATTTTTAGAGTAAGTAGCTTGCTTTGTTGGTGTTATATTTGTTGTAGTGTTTTTAGTTGGATTATATTTTGTTGTTCTCATTTCTAGTATTTATACTAGTAGCAGTAGACTGGCTACTAACACTTGGTAATGATCCTAGTAACATAGTACAGAGAATAAGTGTAGGTGGAAATTTCGCGGGGTCCTTTCTTGTACTTTGAACAAGTGGAAATTTCGTGCTTTGTATTTTTGTTTTGTGAGATAGAGATTAGAGTCTGACAATATAATGGAGAAGCTATTGAAGGGTCCCTCCATTTGATTGATTTACTTGGTGTTTTCGATTTAGAGCATTAATCTCAAAACGAACCCTAAACGAGAAATTCAAAATAAAGCGCCTATATCACCTTAATTATACTACTTTCTCCCTTTTTTTTTTTTTACATCTTACAATTTTCAAATCACGGACCCTAAGTAATTTTTGAAGAGGAGAGAGATAGAGAGAAAGAAAACAAAAGAGTCTCATGTAAACATGTGATAGGAGAGAGATAGAGAGAAGTTATTACCCAAAATAAAAGTGTAACATATAATTTAAAACTTCCTGAAAGAGAATGTGTAACATGTAAACAAAACGGAGGAAGTATTAGAATCACTCTCACACAAAAACAAAAGAACAGAAAATTCTCGTAATAATAATTCTTTGTCATATTAATTATATATTCGTGAATTTATTATTACAATTCAATAAAATCAGTCAAGTGACTTGTACGTTTGAGCCTCCACCTTGGCGTATGGACATGAAACATGATGGTACCTTGTAGCACGAGCGAATTGTAGCACATAAATTCCTTTCTTAAGCTGGCACTAATTTATTGCAATGTCGCCCTTGCTATAGAAGTTTCTCCTGGTTAAATCATGTACCAAACTTTCAAGAATGAGTTTCATCACACCTCGAAAGACCTCCGTCACCTAGTACTTACATAAAAAAACAAAGCCTCACACCATTATATGAACTAATTAACTCAAAAATTCATGGCCATAGTAATAGTAATATGTGCACATTATTGTTGTTAATATTTCGATCTGGATCATACGATCCTACAATTTTACGATCTTGAAGGAGCTTAATAATCCCGATTATAAGTAGAATCTTAATTTTGTAGCATCTCTCTACATAATTTACATGGTAGGATCATAAATGTAACCTCACATAATATCTTTTTCCTATTAGATTTTGGATGCATATTACTGTTACTACCATTTCGAATGTCAAGTAACATTTAATGTGGTACATCGAATCAAACCTCAAAAGGTTTAATTTATGCTCTAACATAAGGGCCCAATGTAAGTAAAAAGTCCATTTAGTGAGGACAATAGAGGCCAAAGTCAACAAGACCCAAATGAGGGTCATCCACTAGTAGAGAACAAACAATTTGCGTCGGTCCTAGGACCATCATTTGCGTCGGTCCTTGGACCATCATTTGCGTCGGACCTTGGTCCAACGGCACAGGTCTTGACGCAAATTTGTGAGACATGATATGCGTCGGATAGGTCCGACGCATTTGAGGAGCTATTTGCGTTGCACATGGCTCGAGGTGCGACGCACATGAAATCCTATATGCGTCGCACATGGCTCAGGATGCGTCGCAGATGGAACGCCAAGCCACACCACCAGCAAGCCTGGCCTGCCATTTGCGTCGCAAGTTGGACCATGTGCGACGCAAATTATGCATTTTTTAACTAAAAAAACGAATTTGCGCCAGATTTTAACCACCATCCGGCGCAAATGGCAGATTATATAATAAAAAAAAAAAAAAACAAACCAACCTAGCTGCAACAAGCACGAAATTATAGTTCTGCACATACGAATTTCTTCTCTACAATAGTTTTGTAATCAGAAAACATGAATGAAAATCTAAAATGATAAACTTAACAACTGGTACAAAAAAAATGGAATTAAACAAACTTAAACAACAAAAATCTAAATCATAAATCAGTAATTTCTTCTCTTCCTCCACCAGATCTGCAAATCAATAAATTTCATTTTAAAGTTAAAAAACTGATAAAATACAAGAAATTTCATTTTCGAAAGGTTCTTTTTTTCAAAAATAAACATAACTATGGCAAAACAAAGAAATTCATAATAAAATGTGAACTAAAAATACTTGGAAATCGTTAATGAGAAGATGAACCCAATAACTTCTGAATTCGTGTCTCTCCTCTTTGAGTTTGTGCTCGTCGGCGAGATCCAAAAACCAGATCATAGCACTCGCCGACGAGATCCGAAAACCAGATTGTAGCACTAGCTGGCGAGATCCGAAAACACCCAGAAGAAAATGGTGAAAATACCCAGAAAATGCAGAGATTTTTTGAGATTCGAAATTCAAAGGAGAGAGAAAATACCCACGAAAAAATGGCGCAAAAGAGAAAATCTATTGCGACGAATCTCGATGAGGTGGATTGAACCATCGGACAATATCTTTTCTAGCCAGCAAACGTGATGGACTTGTATATATATCTTACTTTTTGCTTTTGTTTTTTTTTGTTTTAATTTGCCAGAATTTTTGTTTTTTGAGGGTTTTGTGGTGTTTTCTAATTTGGGTTTTTGTTAATTTTTGACGATATTATGTGGTTATGATGTTTTGAGTGATGAGGGTTTCATTTGATGATGAATTATTCCTTGTTTGATTGTTGTTTGAGAGTGAGAGAGAATGAGGTGAGGTGAGGTGAGAGAGACTGTGGTGAGAGAGTGGCGCTTGGGAAATGAAGTTAGAGTTTGGAAATATGAGGAGTGGACTAGGAGATTAAAAGTAACGGGTCATCTGCGTCGCGTGTCGTGGGGCATGCGACGCATATGACTTAATAGGCCTCCAAGCATTTAAAAAATTATAAGTGGGTTGATATGCGTCGGATGGGCCAAGGTGTGCGACACAAATCAGCCTTTTGCAACGCACTTTAGTTAAGTGAGACGCAGATAGGGGCCTCAATTCTATATCCATGATGCAATGATGTGCATCAGATAGGCTTTAGTGTCTGACGCACATCCTTGTATCTGAGCTATATGTGTCACACATCAATAGGGTAGACGCATATAGCTCGTATCTGGTGCTTATGCAACGATGTTTTGCGTCGCACTCTTCATAGCATGTGACGCAAGTTATGTTTTTGCGTCGTTTTGCTTGTCGTGCAATGCACTTGGGGGGACGCAAATTGTCCTTTTTCTACTTGTGATCCAAACTATCAAGATATGAAATCAGATGTAATAGAAGAATAACAATCAAAAGAGGATAATCAAGAGGTGGTTCAACATGAAAACGAACGTGCTTAGAGGACTACGATTATTCAACGCTAGAAAGCGGTTAAGATTGCAATCAAATATGCCTCAAATAGTTTCCCTCCCTAGCATACACGGAAATTACATATTATGATTCTCTATAAATAGAGAAAGCATAGTCAAGCAAACGACAAGAAACAACTCATGAAACTGCATTTCTTAATTCCCTAGCGTAGCCTAGCTTTGGCATCCGAGCATGTTTAGGCGCCATTAGACAAGGTCTCAAACACTTACGATTAAAGCAAGGAACCATGGAGGTAATAACTTTCATGTCTCCTCTTTAGTTGTCCAACCTAGCTTATCCTTTTGTGTGTGTAAAATTCATCTTGAGGTTTGTGGCATGTATGAGAATTTTATACTTTACACTAGGGAAAAAAAAAGAAGGGCAGCGTTTTCTTTAAAATGCAGCCCTTCTTATATGAAGGGCTGCGGTTTTTGGGCTAACCGCAGCCCTATTAGTGAAGGGCTGCATTTATTTAAAAACCGCAGCCCTATAAGTAATAAAGGGCTCCGTTTTTTAAATAAACGCAGCCCTTTATGGGCTTTTTTTTTCTAATAACTTTATTTAAAAAGAATTGTGGGGACATTAAGGGTTTCTCATAAACTCAACAACATCTGCCTCCTCATTTCACGCCTACCAATCTTCTCTCTCCTCATTTCACTCTCCTCATTTCTCTCTCCTCATTTCGCCCTCGTTTTTCTCCCCCCCCCCCCAAAACGTGTCGTCGGTCAGCATCTTCTCCGGGAATCACCTCTTACTTTCCCGATCATTTGTCGCCGCCGTTAATTACTTCCTCTGGCGGTGAATTGAGCATGGAAGAATGCAACCTTCTCTCCGTAGCCTACAAGAACGTCATCGGATCTCTCCGTGCGGCGTGGCGAATTGTCTCATCGATTGAGCAGAAAGAAGAGAGTCGACGCAACGAGGATCGTGTTCCTTTAGTCAAATCTTACCGTTCTAAAGTTGAATCGGAGCTTTCTTCTATTTACGGCTCCATCTTTAAGCTACTCGATTCTCATCTCTTGCTTTCGGCTTCTAGTACTGAATCTAAGGTCATTCATTTGAAGATGAAGGGTGATTATCATCGTTATTTGGCTGAGTTTCTTGCTGGTGATGAAAGGAAGAAGTCTGTTGAAGAAACTCTTTTTCTCCGTTGACTATTTTGTTCTGCGTCTGGCTTGTTGACCTCCAAATTCGTGAGTTTCGGGAGAGAAATTCTTCCAGTTTTTGTATTTCATTTTGACAATAACAATGTCCATTTTAATCTATATTCTCGTGTTCACGCCGTAATTTCAAGCCGGTCTTCTACATCTAGATCTACTCTCTCTCTCCCTTCTCTTCATCTCCTCGTTTCCGCCCCTTTTCACCGGCGTTTGTATCCATCGGCGTGCATTCGTTTTCACCGGCGTTCGTTCGTCTCCACCGGCGCCGTCATGTTGGCCGTCATTCGTGTTGCCAGTGCACACCATCTTCCGCACCAACATTTCATAAGTTAGGGTTTCAAGAACTAATGTCATTTTCTCTTTTTTTTTTGAATTTTTTTTTATTAATTTTATGTATCTCTAATGTATTTCTGTATATCTATTTCTCTTATCCTTTTCGATTTTTTTTTCATTTTTCCATATTAGCTCTATTTTCATTTCTTTTATATATTTTGTAATTAAGATTTGTAAAATATTATTTTTATTGAATAATTGATGGTTCGAGGTTCAAGATACGTAGTTTTTGTTATTATATATAAATGTCAGTTTGTGATTTTGTTATAATTTTATCAGTTTGGAATTGATTTTGTGTCAATTTGACATAAAAAGCAAAAAAGAATATTTTTTTTTTTATTTTTATATTTTTTTGGTCTAAAAGGGCTGTGTTTTTGAACTAAAAACGCAGCCCTTCACTTGAAGAAAGGCTGCGTTTTTAGTCCAAAAACGCAGCCCTTTTAGACCAAAAGGGTTGTGTTTGTGTGTAAAATCGCAACCCTTCCTTTATGTTGAAGGGCTGCTATGGAAAGGGCTGCTGTCAAAAAACGCAGCCCTAAGGGACTTTTTAACCGCAGCCCTTCCTTATTTTTCCACTAGTGTTAATTAAGAGATTAACAATTGTTTGATCTATTTATTGCTTTTCGTTTGAAATTAATTTGTTGTAGTTTGATCATTAATTAAACTGCAACAGTGTACATTAGCAAACTTTTTATCCAATTAAAACCAGTAGTCCCCCGGGATTAATCTCCCAAGGTATTCAATACTAAACTACTGGGTGTCCATTGACTTGTTTGCAAGGTCAACGAACTGATTTTACAATAACAAGTTTGTTGGCGACCATAGTGGGAGAAGAAGATTCATAATCAAATTGTGAAACTTCTTTTTCATACTTTTGAAAAACTAACTGTTAAAAGGCGGTTATTTTTGTCTTCACTAATATGTCGGAAACATATTCTAAAAAGAACAAAGAAGTTGTCTAGGGCGAATCAAGTTTCCATAACATGGAGACTAGTTCTTGTATCCTTCCAGAGACAAGGGTGCATGGTAACATTGATGAACCAATTCATCATGGCCCTGAATAGTCAGTTGGAGATACCTCATCAAGAGATGGCTCATCTCCAGGTAGTACTGGTCGTGGATTTATACATCAAATATATGGGAAATTCAAAGAGGTAGTAAAGAATTTACTATTAGAAGCCAGAGGGAGTCAGAGGCAACAATTTGACTCTAACTACAGAACTCTAGCCCACGAGTCTGCCACAGTCTTCAAAGGATAAGCGAAGAAAATAGAGATACTAACTCTAGGCAAATTGATAGAATCCTTGTGGATATCAATGACACTATCATTGCAACTTTCACGACAATGTCTAAATCAATTTCTACTGAAGTAGTTTCTCGCTTAGAACCACTAGTCTAAAAACAATATCATTTAAATGAAAAGCTAGTTAAGGACTCATAAGAGGTTCCTTTAGATAGAGCAAGTGGAATTCTTGGCACAACGCCAAAAGTTCCTCCAATAGGATACCCTCTATAAGGGTACATTTCTCTCATTCTGAAACTAGGGATCCAGTTATCCCAAGGGATCCAAAAACTTCCTCTCATGTGCATCAAACAAGGGAATACCCATGAGCCATGGAGAGGGTAGTCATGGAAACCATAGGAGAATTGATCAAATGGCAGCGGACATGGAGGCAGGCTGGCACCAGACGTCATGACATCATCAAACTTCATTTTCCATGGGTGGTGGACTTGTTGATGACAACACACACCAACGTGGATCGTCACATGGAGGACAGAGGCAGGGTGCTTTTGTTGCAAACAACAACAGTATGCCACATGCCTATATACCTCCTATTCAACCTACTATGGTTGGTTCTCCTATACGTCCTAACCAACCAACTATGAATAGTACTCCTTATCATGGGAATGTTTCATGGTTTGGTCAGCCCCAAACCCCATTTGCTCAAGCAGCTAGTGCTTATTATCAAGGAATGCCTACAAATGGAAACACGCCTCCGCCACAAATGGCACAAGGAGAACCCGACGATACCTTCATGCACAATCAAGAGATCCCTATGAGAGGTTATCAAAACCAACCTTTCAACCCTAATCCTAATCCTACATATGATCCTGCAGGTAACATGTGATATGGGAATATGGGATATCCAGCAAGGCACAATCCATAAACAGCCCAGGTTAAGGAATTAGTTTAAACACTAGTGTGTGATACATCTAGGAGAAAATCAGAGGAAGATAGGTCAAAAGCCTTATGGGGCAAATCCATTTGCTATAACTTTTATGATACCTGACTTTATGTTGTTCTCTAGGAATGATAGAGTTTCTGCTGAAAAACAATTAGTTAGGTTCAATTGTCAGTGTAGGGAAGTAACTGACAATGATTTCGTAAACTTAGAATGTTCTCTATGTCCATAATAAGGCTTTACCGACGGCCTAAATCCGCCGGTAAAAAGACGGAGGCCGTCGGTAAACAGTTTACCGACGGGAAACCGTCGGTAAACGACCGTCGGTAAAACCTTCGTCGGTAAATACTCCCTCTGTTTCAAAATATAAGGCATTCACGCTTTACGAAAATTTGCTTTGACCACAAATATCTCTCAAATACGATAAATAAAAATTATAAAAATTATACCGTTGGATTCGTCTTGAAAAATACTATAATAATATTATTTTTTAAAATTTTTTTATCAACATAAATTGAGAGTAATTAACGGTCAAAGTTCGACCTCGAACCTCGTGCTTGCCTTATATTGTGAAACGGAGGGAGTACAACATTACCGTTGGGTTGGCTGTCGGTAAATTTTACCGACGGATTCTTCCAATTTACCGACGCTCAAAGCGTTAGTAATTGTTGATTTTACCGACGGCTGGAACCGTCAGTGATTGTTGTTTTTATAATTCTTTGGTATTTTATCGTCGGTTTATAGCGTTGGTAAATGTTACTGACGCTTGAAACCGTCGGTAAATCCTGGGTTTTTATAATATTTTTTTGCTTTACCGACGCTTTTATCAGTCGGTAGTTTCTGGTTTTTTATATTATTTTTGTCGGTGTCGACGCTTTAACCATCTGCAAGGGTTGATTTTTTTTGTTAAACAGATGGCTTAAAGTGTTGATTTTTTTATTCTGTAAATGTCAAAGAAATATAGGAAAACATATTTTTTAAATGTTAAACAAATAGGAGACATAAATTAAGGCTTGATATAAGTTACATTGTTCAAAAATTAAAGTAGTTTAAATTACATAAAAGTCAGAAAAAATCGCATAATATAACTTCTATAAAAAAATTACATAACTTTCACAAACTTAAAATCTAAGAAAATACATAATCTTGCAAACTTTACTCCACAGAATCTTCAACCTGCAAAAATAAAAAAAAAAAATTAAGCGCAACAAGTTAGAATAATACGAAGTAAAAAAGTTTGAAATAACCAAAGAACCAAATATTAAACGAAATTTGAGAAAAAAACATTTTTCGCCAAAATTCTACCAAACCTACCATACATAAACAAATCAAAAACCCCCAACCCACCTACCCCGATAACACATCGGCCACCATGCCACCATAACTCACCCCCAAAACCTACCATAACCTATCCCTAATTAAACACCTACCCCAGCCAAAACCTACCCCTAATCGAAAACCCACCCCAACGCCCACCCTAACCAACATACCCCAAAATAACCAAGAAACCCACCCCGAAAACAACCCATAAGCCCACCGCAAAATCGACTTTCAAAATAACCCATAAATCCACCCCAAAACGAGCGAAAACCACCCACAAAACAACCCAGAAAACCCACCGAAACCCACCCCAAAACCACCGAAACCAAAAACCCCAAAAACGAACTTGATAATCCAACAAAATGTCAATTTTTGATGTCGAAATTCCCCAAAATCGAAGCCAAAACTCAAACAAAAATCCCCAAAATCGAACCCAGAAACTTAAACAAAAATCCCAAAATCGAACCCAAAAACATAAACAAAAAACCCCACCTCGAAACCACCCAAATCCCCTAAAATCAAACACAAAAAAGACCCAAAATTTAAAGAACAAAGCCTAAAAACAAGAAGTGAAAATAAATAAAAAAGAAATAATCCCACCTAAATAACCTAGAAAAAACGAAATAGGAAAAAAACGAAGAAGAAAAAAAGAAAATCAGAAAAAACGAAAAAAAAACGAAAACAAAAAAAAGGAGAGAACACTTGTTAATTTGAGATGATGCGAATTGAGGTTTTTAGGTTGAAGACTTGAAGATGAAAAAAAGAAAGAGGGTGAGAAGAGAGTGAAGAGAGAGGAGAGAGAATAAGATGTGGAGACAGACAAAACGGTGAAATAAGATAGAGATGGTGAGGGTTTAAGGGAATTGAGGATAAGGGGAAATGAGAGGATAGGAAAAGGACGACGCACAAGAAACTTAACAAAAACAATTTTACCGACGGATTATGCATCGGTAAAAACACAAAGCCGACGTTAAATTTAATTCCAAAAACAAAAAGAAAAAAAAAATGTATTATTACCGTCGGCTGACCCGATGGTAATGCTACCAAACCATCAGTAATTACCGACGGTTTCCAATATCCGTCAGTAATATATTTTATCTGTCAGTATTTTTTATTTTATTGACGGATATTTTGGCCGTCGGTAAAATACGTCGGCAAAAACGCGGATTTCTGTTGTGGTCTCTTATTGAGACTGTGTTTTGGTGGTACACTATTTTACTACCTAATTCTATTCAATCCTGGCAAGAAATGCAGGTGCAATATACAAATCATTTTGCACGCTTTAGACAAGGAATGACCTTAAGTGATCTGGCGGGAATCCAACAAATCAGTTAGGGGAGTCTGTGGAAGACTACCTATCTAGATTCAAGATGCTCAAGAAGGAATGTTGATTCAGTTTCGGAAAAGGTTTGTTAGTCATGCCTTTGGCGATTTTGTTGAATTAGCAGGATTGACCATTAGGTATGAAAGGAGCCTCCAAGCGGAAAGTGCAGCAAGACACCATAGCTTCTTTGCTCATAATGAGGAGCCTTTCAACTCTGAGACTGCGCAGGAAGTAGTGGATGTGGCAAAAGTCGTTTAGGGAGTACCTTATAAATGCTCTCCTCTAGAAAAGAAAGAGTTTTTGGCTCCATAAAATATGAAATATGGACAAAAAAGGACATATACTTTTGATGCTAAAAAAGCTAATGATATTTTCGATTGGTTGTTATCTAATAAAAGATAAAACTGGTAGGGGGACATAGAGTAAGAACTGCTGAAGAAGTTAAGGGTGAAAAATACTTGTAATTGGCATGATGCAGTAACTCATGATACTTTTGAATTCATTATTTTTAGAAACAAAATCCAGGATGAAATTGAAGAATGTGAATGTTGTTAGAATAGAAGAACCATTTGAACTTTCTTGTGGTATGGTAGAAGCTAATAATGCCTTTACTGTCACCTTCCAGACATCTTAAGCTACTGAAGTAGGCAATCAACTCTTCAACAAACTGCTCGATGAAGGAATTTTAATTATGCCAAAGATAGCAATGAAGAAGGGTTGAAGGATATGTGCAGATGACACATGAATGGGTCACATACTACAGACTAGTGCCAAGCATTCATGGGATTCCTGACCAG
Source organism: Beta vulgaris subsp. vulgaris (assembly GCF_026745355.1). NCBI lineage: Eukaryota > Viridiplantae > Streptophyta > Magnoliopsida > Caryophyllales > Amaranthaceae > Beta > Beta vulgaris. The sequence continues at coordinate 41,416,333 of NC_079202.1, read as the reverse complement.
ACAATTGAATCTCAAAAGAGTGGTTGTCTCGGACATGGAACATTAGGCTATAAAGCTGGAAAAATATGGGCCCAACTTAGCCAAAGCTAAGGTACTTACTAAATCCAGTCCAACTCCAAACCTAGTTATGTATGAGGAAAGAGCTAAAACCTATAAGGAACAAAAAATTCCCTTTGCAGACTAAGACAATAAAAGAGTCGAAGCCTTGAGGAATAAGATATGTTCATAATTTGCAAACAGGCTAACCTTTGAAATGGTTATAACTCAGATCATCCCAAATGATTCGACTTATGTGTCCGCTTATCAGTGTCCATTGTAGAAAAGGTCCAGGAACCAAGGGCCAAGGAAATATGATAGCCTCAGTTTAGGCTCTTCCTCAAAATAAAAAGAACTAGAACCAAGTCATACTCTTGTTCCCAAAATTCTTAAATGGAGGACTAATTCCCACGAGGATTAGAGGAATATCAAAATCAAACAAGTAGTTAAGCTATTACCACTACAAGATGTCCAGAATCTACCTAAGAGTAGAACATACATAAAAAATGACAGAGCTAAGCGCAAAGGCTGCGGGAGCAAGGGCTCAAATAAGCAATCAAAATATACAGGAGTCCCTTATTGCAAATGTAAGAACTGATGAAGAGGCATTACGAGCCGGCATTACCAAGTTGTTACCTCTGGACACTAGTATAATAAATGCTTATTGCTTCAATCATTATTAAGTGCCCTATTGCGACGGTTTTGGCCGAGGAACAATTAAGGGGGCAGAAATAGGTAATTAATATTGCTGCGGTTTCTTGGGTAAATCGCATCAATAGGTATTTTTTAATATTAAAAATACAAGTATATATATATTGCTGCGATTTCTTCCCAAAACTGCAGCAATATACGCATGGCAGGTAAAAAAAAGTTTTTTTTTTACATTACTCAAGGCGTAAATTTTTTATAGTTGTAATACAATTATAATATAATCATTTTTAAATCAAAGGAGACTATTGCAATACAATAACAACACAAAAGTAACTAACTCAAACTGCCATATATTCAATAAAAATAATATTTTACAAACCCTAGTTACAAAATATAATAAAAAATGAAAACAGACTAATAAGGAAAAATTAAAAAAACGAAAAAGAAAAAAAATAAAAATATACAAAGATCTAAAATGAAACAGGAGTACAGAGAATTAAAAAAAAATTAAAAATTTTGAAAAAAGGGGAAAAAATGGTGGAGACTAACTGTACAGAGAATAAGAACAAATGCGAACCACCACCACACCACCGGTACATAGAATGGTTCGAATGCCGATTGTTGAAGATGAACAATGGAGAGATGCGAATGCAAACCATGTTGGTGGTGAGATGCGAGCATCTGGTGCGGACTAACGTTAGTGGAGAGATGCGAACCAAGTTGGTGGGGAGATGCGGACCACGTTGGTGGAGAGATACGAACCACGTTGGTGGAGAGATACAAACCACGTTGGTGGAGAGATGCGAACCATCAATCGGAAAAATCATCGGAGAAATCATCGTCGATCTGGTGCGGACTAACGATCGATCAGAGAAATCAACGTTGATGGAGAAAGACGAATCGGAGAAATCATCGTCGGTCATAAGACCGACCTTACACGCAGCTTTTCTCGTGATGGAGACATGTCGTCGATGAGGAGATGAGAGAGAATGAGGAGAGAGAGTGTGTATGAGAAGAGAGAGCGTAATATTTTTTTTACTGATGAGGAGGAAATGAGAGGGAAAGAGAAGTTAAAAGGAAGAAGGATGATCTGTGAGTCAACTTGTTAACTCTGTTCTCATTAGCATACATAGCTAGCTAATGGGCTCAGATCTTTTTTCTTCCTTACTCGATTATTCAGAAGATTAATACAATCTCTAAAAATTTCTTGTGGACTGGTAGTGCAATGGGTGATAAGCATGGTTACTTTAAATGGGCCAGTGTGTGTACTTCTAAGAAAAGTGGAGGCCTGGGATTCAGAGACATAGGTAAATGGAATGTAGCAGCTGTTGGCAAGCTAGTTTGGCATATAGGAAGCCAGAAGAATGATCTGTGGGTCAAGTGGGTTCATTCCATCTACATCGGAACTAGAAATTGGTGGGATTTTCAGGCTCCTACCAGTGCTAGTTTTGTTCTAAAATACATCTGCAAAGTGAAGAATCAAGTGCAACAATTGGGGATGCAGAATTGGAGTCAGTCAACTTAATATTCCATTAAAGCAGCCTATCAGGATCTGCTAAGTGATATCCCTAGAGTTCCATGGGACAAAGCTATCTGGAATAAAATGACTATTCCAAAGCATAAGTTTATTACATGGCTTGGTATTCAAGGCATACTAAGAACTAAAGCCAAGCTTTTCCAGCATAACATCAGTGCATATGATATATGTTGTCTTTATGGTTTGCAGAGTGAAACACATCAGCACCTGTTTAATGTGTGGGAAATCATAGAGATTCTAAAAGAATTCAAAGACTATTTTGCATTGGAACATCATGAAATGCCTGACATTGATAGGCAAATAGTAAAGCATCAACTATCTATCAAGGACGGATTTAAGCTTATAGCAGAAAGTCCTAGAAGACAAGCGTATGAACTAATTAACAAAACCTAAATTTTATGCAGAAAGAATCTAGGGAATAAATAAGAGAAGCCAGCCTTCCACTTACTCCAGAATCTTCAGCGAGTTGGTGACCATTTGGCAATTTCTACGGCACAAACAAACAAAATGTTATGGCTGAAATTTCAGGTTGACATTGACGCAGTGACGTAAGGTGTTCGACACAGTGACGTGAGGTTAGTGACATTATACCAAAAGACGTTGACGCAAAGACCAAGTCAATAGACTCCAAAGTAACTATCCGAGATCAAAGGAATTGAGTTGTTCATTGTTCAAGTACTTCACCAATGGGAATATGGGATCGAAGAGGTTGTTACAAGAAAGGGATTCAATTGGAATCGAGTGAGCATCATGCGGTGCACTTCTCGAGATTCCGGCAAGGATCCGGTTAAGACGATTATGAGCTCTAGTACGAGTATTTAAGCAGAAAAAGCCAAAGACTAACTATCTAAGCATTGAGAGAAAATACATACGAAAAAGGCAATCAATATTCCTTATTTACATTTCCATTCTACTTGTACTCAGATCAAAAAGCTAAGATTGTACTAATTGTCATTCACTTCAGGTTACAATTACTTATAGTGGATTGGTAGACTCATTTCCACCCGCGGCTTTTACCTACCTTTATTGGGGTATTTTGCGACACCATCTCTCTGTGTCACTCCCCTGAAAATCCCGATTTGCATACCTTTTCCTAATGATTATGCATTTATTTGGTTGTCGTGATCCCTAAATCAAATTTCATCGCTATGGCAAAATCTAGCATAAATAGTTTGGCACCCATCGTGGGGTCACAACCAGATAAATCAATTCCTCTTAAACTCCATAAATAATTTGGCAGCAATGAACCTTGACGAAATGAACAAAGCTAACGAACGTTTGTCCTCTGACTTCTTGTCCTCTCAAGAAAAAATTCAAAAGCTGCAAGAAGATCTAGCTTTCACGAAGGCGTCTAAGGCTCAACATCGTGTCAGTGTGGAGGACATCCCTATCATGCACCCCTTCACTAATTCTGACAGCGTTGAATCGGATGGCGACGAAGATTTCACAAATGATGTCTCCCTGCATGACCATGACGGAGGGAACCCCGAGAAGACTCCTGAGAATGAAGGCGGAGATCCCATTGCAAAGCGAATGATCCAAATTAAAAAGCATAATCGACACTTGATGAAGCTTATGTCCCAACTTCCGGGGGCACCAACGCTCAACATTGTCGATCATCCTAACGGTTATGCAGCATCACCGTTTGTTGAAAGAATTTCAAAGGACGCACTCTCGAAGAACCTTAACCTCCCCGTCCTCGCTGCCCATATGATGGTTCGATCGATCCTACTGAGCATGTTGCTCAATACAAGCAATGAATGTGGCATGCATCCATCCCATGGCACCTTGTTGAAGCGTGCATGTGCAAGTCCTTTGGAGCCACGCTGACTGACCCCGCTCTCAAATGGCTTGGATCCCTCAAGCTAAGAAGCATCAACAATTTCTTGACCTTGGTCAATAAGTTCTGTGATAAGTTTGAGGGCAGCCGCAGTCTGGATAAGCAGACAAGCGACCTATATGGCATCGTGCAAGGACCAGGAGAATCCGTCCGCAATTATTATTATCGCTTTAATAAAGAAATGATTAGCATTTAAGACCTTGGCACTAAAAATACTATTGAATGTTTCAGGAAAGCCCTCATCCTCAAATGTTATTTATTTTAAAGTGAGTAATTTGGGGGTCTTTTATAATAAAAAAGTTTGGGTGTGTTACAATAACAAAGTTTTGGTGTAACTTGTTAAACTCAATATGCACTCTTCTAAAAATTATGGAAAATTCCCAATTGAGTAAAGGAAAACATATCTTTTGAAAAAGGATATTAAGGAGTAGTTAAACAACATCATTTATTTACAAACCATAAGCCTGCAGAGAAGCAATAGAAGGTGGAAAGTCAGTGCTCCAGTATAGAAACAAAATCATGTCTCCCCATTGAGCATCCAATGATGAAACATTTTGTCGTCCTAATTGATACGGTCCAAGGAAGATCAATAGAACGAGTTAATCCCAAAATTTCGAAAAAATAAAGTCTATTATTAGGTTAAAACAATCCTAACCCAATTCTAAAGCAAATTAATTATTCTTTATAAATATTGTACTTTTAATTTTAAATATTTATGATTTCAAAGGATAAAACCGAATCTTAAAACAATAGAAAAACAGCCAGAAAGCAAGTGCGTGTGACACACATTCTATGCATTTCGCGCTTCGGATGTGCGCCAAACGCATTCGTTTTTGGTTTCTTCAAACGACTTTTTACATCGTTTTCCTAAACTTTAGCACTTTGTGATCCCTAATACAAACAAATACTCAGATTGTTCTATGTGTGAGGTCACCCCCGAGAGGTTTGCGCTTTTTCCATCGAAAAAGCTTCCTCAGCGCTAGTCTTGGATCTTAGTCATAAGCAAACCTACCCAACCATGGCATTGTTCTCTTATTCCTGAATTGAGAACTGGAGTGCGTCTTACACGTGGCCACCTTTTTCAGCAAAAGGTATGAAGTGTGGGATCAATGTCTTACTGATGGACCCTTTCAACCTTAACCTAAACCTGACCAATAGTCGAAACGTAGAACTTGACTTTAGGTTGGAACTTTGCATATTATTATCCTACTTGTTCATCTTTACATGTGTGTGGTTTTAATTGATTGTGTTATGCAATGTCCTCGAGTTAAAAATTTGTCGAACGCTAACACGATAAAAAAAACGAAGAAGGAATAGGAGTTGCGCTTCGGACTCTTATCATGCGTCTGACGCCCCTACATTGCATGCCGCGCTTCCTGGTTACGCTTCGTGCAGACTCAGTGCGTTGCACGCACCTATTCTGTGTCGAGCGCACCATTCGCACGTTTATTGCGTCTTTTCTTTTCCTTACCTGCATGCTCCCGCCTAAATCATGCATATACATTTCCTAAGGTAATTAGAATTTTTCTTCTTTTTATCTTTCTTTCGCTTGATCCCTTTTCATCTTAAAACAAAGTTATTCCTTCATAAAGATTAAAATTTACATCTCCACATCTTCTAATTTTCAAAATCCATTTTAAATATATCGCATATCTTTTTCGAAAATCGGTCTCCATTTTTTTCTGTCCCCTATTTTTTAAAAAAATCAATCTCCTACCTTTTTAAAAAAAATCTGCTAGCCTTTTCAAAATTTCATCCCATCTCTTATCCCATATCTTTTTTTCGAAAATTCATCCTTTTTCTCTATCCTATCTTTCTTTATATTATCCATCCCTTATGTGCACATCGCCAACGACTCGTTTTAGTGTCCATCTTGTTGTAAAAGTCTTATCCATCTAGGAATTCTATTTTCAGTAGAACTCCATCTAGCTCATATGTTTAGGTTCATCTAGTTTCACTCCATTTAGAGTTCTTAATCCTGTCTAACTCTATCCATATTAGGAGTCTTAATTAATTCGCTTGAGTCTGATCCATCTTATAATTCTATAACCCTTACAAAGTCCATGCATGATAGGAGTCTAAAATCATTGGAGTTATGTCCATCTTAGGAGTCTAAATCCATTAGAAGTCCGTTCATCTTAGGAGTCTTGAATCTAATAGAGTTTCGCCCATATTAGAAGTCTAAATCCATCAGAATTCCGTCCATTTTAGGAGTCTAGGTCCACTAGAGTTTCATGCATATTTAGAGTCTAGCATCCTCGAAAGTATGCCGAATCTAGAATTCTAACGTCATTAGAAGTCTATCAAGTCTAGGATTTTGAAGTCATTATAATTGCATATTAATTTAGGATAATATTTATACTAGAGTAGTAGAGTCCCTCTGCATTGTGTAGTCCATAATTCATACACTTCATGCATAACTAGAGTTATAAGGCATTTAAGAGTTCCAATACATCCATACTCTTCATTTCATCTCATGCATTTCGCATTTAGTATTCCTGTACTACAAGTGATATGACTCCCTCTTTGGGGAAATGTATACTAGTAGATTAAATGCTTATTGCGGCGATTTTGGCAGCACAACAATTAAGGGCGCAACAATAGGTAATTAACCTATTGCTGCGGTTTTTGACCGCAACAATAGGCCAAGCTATTGTTACTGTTCCTAGCCAAAATCGTAGCAATAGTTTTATTTTTTCATTAGAAAAGTACAACATATTGTTGAGGCTTTGGCTAGGAAACGCAACAATATGTTTGACTTATTGTTGCGATTATTGCCCAAAACCGCAGCAATAGGTCCTGCTACGGGTAAAAAAAAAAATTTTTTGCATTTTGCAATCTAATTTGAAAGATTAAAACTAGACAACTAACTCATCCACTATCTACCAAATTCGCAAATGAACTGAAGATGAATCTCATTAATAAATAAAGATAAAAAAGCTAGTTACATAAATAATACAAAAGATCAAAATGTTAAATGAAAAACCAGATGACTAATTACAAAAATATTGTAAAAATAAAAAATATATTAAAATAAATAAGAAATTTAAAATAAAAAATAGATCCTTAAACAAAAAAATAGAAACCTAAAATAAAGAACAAACTCGAAGAAACTGAAAATCAACAACAAACTCGACCAACAACTCGAAAACTCGCCAAGAGCTCGAAGAACTCGAGGAGACCCACGAGGCGACCAACGAGCGAGTGTTGACGAAGGAGTCACATAGCAATGACGACCAACGAAAGCAAGCAACGACGGAAGACCGGAGCCACGAGCGAGTGTTGAATCTGGCGAGCGACATTTTCGACTAACGAACAGTCGACAGCGAAGGATGGTTGATGCCGAATCTGGCGAGCGACCTTGCGACACCGTTGATTTCTTGTCAAACGGTCGACCGACGATAGGTGGTTAAAGCATCGGACAAGAATTGAGAGGATGAGAGGGTTAAGAGCTGATTGAGATGATGAGAGGGTTAGAGGAAGAGAAAAGATGAGGGGAGTAGAAGGCGTGAAACTGATGATAGGAAGAGAGAGAGAGAGGATGAGGGCAGGAGGAGGCATGAAACTGATGAGAGGAAGAGAGGAGGAGAGAAAGTGAAAGGAGTGAAACCCTAACTTAATAGGGAAACCCTGGATGGACCCTTTTAATATTAATTTTAAAAGCCTATTGCTGCGGTTTTTTGTAAGAACCGCAACAATAGGTTCAAATAATATTTTTAATATATTTTTGCGGTTCTTGCTAGAATCACAGCAATATGTTTGCGCAAATAGTAAAAAAATTTCAAAAAATTTCCGTTAAAACCATGTTGTGGTTTTCGGCCAAAACCGCAACAATATGATTAATTTAGATTTTTTTCTTTTATTTTTATGTGATATATTGTTGAATATGGGTAAAACTGCAGCAATATCACCGCAACAATAAACAATTATTCTACTAGTGGTAGGCAACCATTACAAATTCGAACGCATATATTAAGTCATGCATATATGGTTTAGTTCTAGGTGCGTCGAAAAATTTATGTATACAGACATTATGCCTGGGTGCATTCAAAAAACAAAAGAAATCATCATACTTGTAGGATATTCATATTTGTTCCTAGGAGCTCAAATTTTAAACAAACAAACATTCTCCTTTGACCATCTATGTAGAAATCAAGCGACATTGAAATCGACAGTCAATCGTATAACGAGCAACAACTCACTGAAATGGCTACAACCAAGCTATCTAACATGCTGGAAGAAATAGATATAAAGCTTGAGAAGGTTGAGTCTGGTGAATCTCATGGATTCAACAAGAAAACGAAAAGTGTTGTTCATAGTGTAACCAATGCAAATTCCTATTTCGAGCCTATTAATAACACCAAACTGAAAGGAAAACTGCCTAAAGAGTTCTCTACAGCTAGCATCCCTAAATGTAAACCAATTGATAATAAAAAAGTATCATTTAAGGAATTTCCGTGCAACCATGTTTGTCAATCGGTAGACCCTAAACTCTACCCAACGGTATTCCCGATGTTGTTGGACCAAATTAAACGTCTTATGTTTTATGTTAAAGAAAACCCAACTAATTCTATTCGTCTTGTGGCAGCTCCTATGTATTCAAAATGTAACAAGTATAGGAAGAATTATTCTTTGATTCTTACTATTGCTATCATGCTTGATCTCCGTTACAAAAAAAAACTTTCTTCATGAGTTTTATGCTATTATTTATTTACCCCCAAGATCTTGATGGTAAGGTTATATAGGTTGTTGATGCCTTTATTGAGTTTATAACCTCCTCCCTAAATACAAAAACCACCTCCAATACTTGGGTCTTGATAGCTTCGCAAGAGTCTATGATATGGGTATCCTGGTTGAGAATAATTTGCTAAAAAACACTGAAGATAATGACCTGAATGTCATAGAAATAGACATATCGCCGAGATCAATCGCTTATTAAAGCATTTGAACTCGCTTAGGTTCAATCGACACAAAAAAAATACACTTCTTCTCTTTTCATTTAGAAAGAGAACTCATTAAGATCGAGGCAACAAAGTTGTCTCGTCACATGATGTAGAAGTCTAGACTTAGGAATTCATTTTCAATTTAATATCTCTTATGTTTCCCTGTCTAATAAAAGATTTTCCCCACCTATTGCATGTACTCATAATTTTCAATTAATAAATAAGTATTTATTTTCTAATCTTGCATTAATGAGCATTATTAATGGAAATCACGATTCTCGCCTTAAAAGAAATGAATTTCTAATTCTCATGACTATTCTAAGTAAGACATTAAACAAATTGGCATATATAAAAGAGACATTATTCCTCCTTTCACTACAATTATCCCTCCCTTTCAACCTATATCAAGAGAAGTATACTTGACAACAAATCAACATAAAGGGAAAGTTAAAAAAAAAAAAAAGAGCAACAAAAACAAAACAAAGCAAAAAAAAAAAGAAGCAAAAGCAAAAATGATGAAAAAAAGAAGTGCAAAATATCAAAAAGTCGAAAAAGAAAAGAAGTGTTGCAAATAAGCCTATCAATACCTTCAACCTCCGATTCTAAACCTCCAACTTCAAATCTCTGTGATAAACCTTCTTAACAACCATTCACATTGCATCCCAATAAGCCAGAAAAGACAAAACAAATCCCGCTAGGTCGAAAATCCATATAGGCAACTTAGGCAAAAGTCATGGCATCTTCTCATTCATCAGCCTGAACTACGACTGGTCTGATATTGCAAAAGATACGTAGGAAACCTCAACCCGTGGTCCGACCACTCTAAATCAAACCAAACCAACATCACTATCTACCCTTGCCAAAGACCTCTTCCCAATCAATGTCAAACTCGTTGCAAATGGCTCTAAAGCAAAATGCTAGGCCACCAATTAAAATGTTAAGAGCTACAGCTGGCTTGATTCCATTATGAATACATAGGCAACCTCTTTCGATGCCCGACCTTTCAATTCAAAACATATTTTAAGGCTCGCCATGGCCCATGAGAGAAGCGCGATCGCCATCATGAATTTTAAATGCTCATCCCTACATTTAGAACATAGATCAGGATTCGAAACCGCATCATTAGCCTACCTTATTGTATGAGTCAATTCATTATGGCTCCGTCCTCTTCTAATTCTTATCTCTTGCCATTTTCTCCGCCACAATATCGCTTTTAAGCCAACCTTGCATAACCTTTCAACACTCAACGCTATGACCACGCCTCATCTTTTCAGTGTTTCTTTCTTTGGTCTTTCTTGTCTTTTCACCTTAGGAACCCTATATGGAATCTTTGGCCGAAAATTCCACTAAATATGACAAAATATATTCAAAATCAAGAAATCAAGCTTAGTACATGTAATACTCCGTATTTTTGGAATTAATTCGTAATAATTAAGAAAATATAAAGAAGTTAATAAAAAGGATTTTGTAGTATTTACAGAATAATAAGAATATAATAATACTAATATGAGTCGGTTGTGTTAATTTCGGATTTATAAAAGTTAAGCCGAGTTTACCCGATCTAGAGTTACCAATTTTAGAAGGTTATAAAAAGGAAAGGAAGAGGAGAAAAATTTCAGAAACCCTAAAACTCTTCCTCTCCTTCCTCAGCCGTCACCCTACCTTTCTTCTCTCTCCTCTCTCTTCTCTCTCGTTGTTCTTCCTTCCTCTCTCGCTGTTCCTCCTACCCCTCTCGCTCGCCCCTCAGCTTCTATCTCTCGCTCTCTTGTCACCTCCCCTAAATGCTTCACCGTCGAGGGTGCGTGACGGGTGACGCTGCTGTGGGTGCGGAGTGACGAGCGCGCGAGAGAAGGTGTCCGACGAGGGTTGCGCGAGGGTTGTGTGAGACGAGCGAGTCGAGGGCTGGATCGAAGGCTGTGCGAGCGAGCGGGTTGGTGCGAAGGGAGTGCGAGCGAGTGTGTGAGTGAGGGCAGGACGCAGGCTCGAAGCGCGCGACGAGGGTGCGCGAGACGAGCGAGCAGGTCCTCGTGCGAGGGCTGCGAGCGACGACGTGCGAGGGCTGCGAGCGACGAGAGATCTGGCGCGAGGCCGCTGCTGTGCGAGTTGTGCGACAAAGCTCGAAGCGTGCGCGAGGCTGCTGCTGTGCGAATCGAGGGCTGGTTCGAGCGTAGTCGTGCGGCTGCTGTGGTAGAGTGCGGGGTTGTGTGCCGTTGCCAGGTGCGGAATCGTCGCCCGGAACTTGATTTCCGGCGAGCTTAACGGTATAAAACATTTTATATATTGAATATATTATATTAAGTTTAATTATAATTTATGTTTTCATATTATGTTAAATTATAATTAGTTAATTAATAGTTCAAGTTAATGAGTTTATTTTACTGATCTGAGTATAATTGCGGATCTGACTTTCGGACATAATACTGGATTGGACCTAAGAGTTTTGGACATAAGATTTTGGACATAAAACATGGTTGGACTTATAATTTAATTGGTTTGGTAAAGATAGTGGACTAATGACACTAACTAATATTAGTATGTTCACTACTTACCCTAAAAGACGTTAAACTATTTATAATAGAAAAGTAACGAAAATTCAAAACAAGGGGTTTAGTTATCGTTTACTTCGAATTATTAAACCGTATAGTCTTAGTTACGTAGTAGTTGTTAATATTACCAACGACGTAGCACTAAAGCTTTTATTTAACGGTTTAGGTCCCAATTTCATAAGCGGAACGTTCGATTAAGACAGCGAAAATTCTCCGTTACAAGGTACGTACGCGTACCAGTTTAATCCCAAGTATTAGTATCATGATTAGGTTGCAATCTATGTTATTGGAACCTAGAAGCATGATAGGGAACGTTTGATTGATTGAGATTGTCTGGTTAGACATTTGTAATTGAAATGATATGTTGCATTGGAATGCGTAATTCTATCGTAGTATAAACAAGAGCATTTTTAATCTATCCATAGTGTAACAAGGTTGTTACAAGAGATATGATTGAGCATTGTAATAAGAGGACAGGTAAATGATTCTATGTATCCATAGTGTAACAAGATTGTTACAAGAGATACGATTTGAGCATTTTAATGAAGAGAACAGGTAATGATTCTATGTATCCATAGTGTAACAAGAGTGTTACAAGAGATACGATTTGAGCATTGTAACTAAGAGAACAAGGTAAATGACTATATGTGGTTATGAAATGAATGGTTAATATTAAAATGAATTATGGCAATATCTTGTAGCTGGACTCCCTACAAGTGATGAACAATGGGGGAGTGTGGGACTTGTCCTACGCTCCTACGCAGGCCTACTGTGACGACAGTAGTGTCCTTATATTTTTGACACTCAAGTAGGCGGAAGGTTCCGTTCGATCTTGGGGGTATGCATACTAAGGTGATGGGTGTGAGACGGAACAAAACCGTATTTGCATTTCATCTAACAGACCTAGTGTCTGTTAAGGATTCAGTAGCCCGTATGATTCTAGTAAGATGACGGTGCCCGTTCGATGCCAATTAAAGATTTAAAGGTTAAAGGATGTAACAGTGTAGCATCATGCTTAAGATTGTTCATGTGTGCATCATTTATTTTACATGTATTCAATGGTTCATTACGTACTCAGCATAGCTGATTGTGTGTTATTATGTGTTTGATGAACTGCGATGAACCATTGATGCTACAATGGGGAGCAGACTAGGTGTGCTGGTGCTGCTGCATAATCTCGAGCATACGGGGACTAGGCTTGGGTATTTACATTTAAAGCATTTTGAAATAAGTATTATTGGTTTTTCTAAGACTTATATATGGTTTGTGGTTTGAATGAAAGGGGTCATTGATGATTCCCGAGTTGTATTTATATTTTAATTCCGCTGCATTTTAGTTTTCAAGTTAATGTTTTAAGTTATCGTTAACTCTTATTATGCCTTGCGTTCCATCGCGGCGGTAACGCCCCGAGGTCGACGCGACGTAGCAGTGGTAGCGCGTGTGGATTTTGGGGGTGTTACAAAACTGGTATCAGAGCCGAAGGCTCTGAATTTCAAAGACGTTTTAAAAACGATTTCAAAATGGGTAGTATGGGATAGGAGCATATAGAACATATTATGTTATGTGCATTAAGTCATAGGAATGATTGCAAATGTGATTTCGTTTCGTGTCTTGAACTCGAATGTGTTGTTTGATTGTTCAATTGAAGTTGCGAACGATTCTTGCAATATTCACAATATGAATAGGTTAAGAGGATGTACAAGGATGTTTCAAAAATGGTGTTGAATTAAAACCTTATTTTTGCGACAAAACTATTTACTTGCTTGAAACGATCGTTTTATCTCTTAAATACATATATATATATACATATATATGATATATGTTTCGAAAACCTTTAAGGATACTTTATGATATTCCTTGTTATGGTTGTGACGTCTCATGTGAGATGTTTGTGTTGCAAGTCAATAAAGACTTAATATTTGTTCGTGACAACTGCTTGCTATATGTGCAATGTGTATTGGTTAAGAAAGACAGGATGGATGTGTGTCACTGAGATAGCTATTATGTTATTTTCAGCGTAGAATGGTTCGTCGGGAGGAGGCACGCCTGAAACCTCTCTGAATATCGAGCAATCGATACGTGACTTGGTGCAAATCACTGCCAACCTAGCCCAAGGTCACAATCGTGAAGGGGATTTACGAAAAGGTTGCCCGTAGGAACCCACCAATACTGAATGGGAAAGGGGGACCTGAAGAATTAGAGAACTGGGTTGGGGAATTCGATAAACTTTTCTTCACCTTATCCTGCCCTGATGAGAAAACTGTGCCCTTAGCGAGCTACTACCTTCAGGGAGATGCTCATTTCTGGTGGACCCAAGCTAAGAGCAACCTCCTGAGTCAGCCTGGTTTTGGGTGGGAAACTTTCAAAAAGGCCTTAAGGGACAAATATTACCCTCCATACCTTAAGAAGCAGAAAGCCCAGGAATTTATGATGTTGGAACAAGGGACTCTGTCTGTTGAGGAGTACTACCGGAAATTCATCGAGCTGATGAGATTTGCCCCGGAAATAGCACCTACTGAGGAATCTAAAGCCTCACGTTTCGAACTAGGACTTACCCTTGACCTGCAAGGAAGACTGGGGGGAGATACATTCACCTCTTTAGATCATGTGTTTGGCAAAGCTGCTCATCTTTATGCCATCAGGAAGAGAGAGGAAGGGGGTAAGCAGGGTGAGAAACGAAAGGATAATCCAAACCCTGAGGTCCAGAAGTTTGAGAAGAAGCATAATGGGAACCAAAACCATCAAGACCCTCAAAGGAATTTCGGTAAGGGACCCAATAACAACAACCTAATCCCAACAACAATAACCGCAATAACAACACCAATAACCGCAGATCTGAGCGTGTGTATAGGTGTAGAAGTGCCCTAACAACCATCCTGGTAGAGACTGTGAGGGTAACAAGGTGGAATGTCGAGAATGCGGGAAATTGGGACATAGGGCATATGAGTGCTACTCGAAGAACAAACTGAACCCCAATGGCCAAAAGAATGGGAATTATGGGGACAAGCCCCGAAATGGAAATGGAAACGGGAATGGAAATGGGGGAAGTGCTTACAATGGGAATTCTAACTACTCCAAGCCTGTAACCAACACCAATAATCAGACATCTAATGGGAACAATGCAACCAATTCCCAAGATAAGGGCAAGGGGAAGCTGTATATGATGTCGACTAGAGAACAAGAGGCTCGAAGGGATGTTGTCTCGGGTACATTTTCTATCAACTCCACTCCTGTTAAAGTATTGTTTGATTCTGGAGCATCATTGTCATTTATTGCCCATTCAACTGTTAGGACTTTAACATTGATCGAGTCTGAGTCGATTTCTATGCCTATAGTCATTCCGTCTGGGAGACTGTTAATTGCTCTAAAAGATTTCTAAAAGTGCCACTGAAAATAGGAGAGATTTCTTTCCTTCTGACCTGATAGAGTTTAACTTATCAAACCTAGCATTATTTTGGGGATGGATTGGCTTGGAAAGTACATGGCTAAGATAGACTGCGATGCGCAGAAAGTGGAACTGAGAGATCCTTCGGGAAAAAGAGTGTCATATAGGAGAATACCTCGAGAACCCGAGATTAAGGTGATCAATGCCTTACAACTTAAGAACTACGTAGACAAGGGATGGCCTCTATTTATGTGTTCGGTGAGAAGAATTGAGGATGATCCGTTGAGGCCTGAGGATGTGCCAGTAGTCCGAGAGTTCCAGGATGTTTTTCCTGAAGATATACCTGGTATGCCACCAAGGAGAGATGTAGAGTTCACCGTTGACCTAGTACCTGGGACTGGACCAATTTCGAAAGCCCCATATCGAATGGCTCCAGCAGAAATGAACGAGTTGAAAAACCATTGGAGGAACTACTAGACAAAGGGTATATTAGACCTAGCATGTCACCATGGGGAGCACCTGTCTTATTTGTGAAAAAGAAGGATGGTAGTTTGAGGTTGTGTATAGACTATCGAGAGTTGAACAATGTCACTGTGAAAAACAAGTACCCATTGCCTAGGATTGATGACTTGTTCGACCAACTTCAGGGTGTGGGGATGTTCTCCAAAATAGATTAAGGTCAGGTTACCATCAATTGAGGATTGTTGATCATGATATACCTAAGACTGCTTTCAGGACTAGATATGGCCACTATGAGTTTACGGTAATGCCTTTTGGGTTATCTAATGCACCTGCAGTTTTCATGGACCTTATGAATCGGATTTTCGACCCTACCTCGAAAATTTGTCGTTGTGTTCATAGACGATATACTGATCTATTCTAGGAGCAAGGAGGACCATGAGGGTCATTTGAGAGTCATTTTGCAGACACTTAGGGATAACCAACTATATGCGAAGTTTTCGAAAATGTGAATTTTGGTTGGAAAGAGTGTCATTTTTGGGTCACTTTGTCTCCAAGGAGGGTGTGTCAGTCGATCCTGCAAAGATCAAAGCCGTGAGTGAATGGCCTACTCCAAAGAATGTCACAGACATAAGAAGTTTCTTGGGTTTAGCCGGTTACTATAGGAGATTTGTGAAAGACTTCTCCAAAATAGCAAAGCCCATGACCACTTTGATGAAGAAGGATTGTAGGTTTAACTGGAATGAGGACAGTGAGAAAGCCTTTCAAACGCTCAAAGAAAGGTTAACATCAGCCCCTGTCCTAACCTTGCCTAATGGGAATGAGGGATATGATGTGTATAGTGATGCGTCCAAGAATGGGTTGGGTTGTGTTCTTATGCAAAATGGGAAGGTCATAGCTTATGCGTCTCGGCAGTTGAAGCCGTATGAAGTCAATTACCCAACACACGACTTAGAATTGGCCGCAATAGTGTTTGCCCTAAAAATCTGGAGACACTACCTTTACGGGGTGACTTGTCGAATCTTCACGGATCACAAAAGTCTCAAATACATCTTCACCCAGAAAGACCTTAATATGAGACAACGCAGATGGTTAGAGCTCATCAAGGACTATGACTTAGACATCCAGTACCATGAGGGTAAAGCCAACGTCGTTGCTGATGTGTTAAGTCGCAAGTCTAGCCATAGCCTGAATACATTAGTCGTTGCCGACAAACTTTGTGAGGTTTTCTAGACTCCAGATAGAAGTTGTTCATGAAGGGGAGGTAGAAAGATTGCTGAGTGCCTTAACCATCGAGCCCAACTTTCTAGACGAAATAAGAGAAAATCAACCTGGGGATGTGAAGCTTGAGCGAGTCAAAGCAAAGTTAAGGAGGGAAAAGCAGAAGGGTTTGCGATCCATGAGGATGGAAGCATAAGATATAAGGGTAGGTGGTGGTGCCACAAAAATGTGAAGAATTGAAACAAAAGATAATGGGTGAGGGTCATAACACGACTTATTCCGTCCACCCAGGGGGAGATAAGTTATATAAGGACCTCAAGAAGATGTTCTGGTGGCCTGGGATGAAAAGAGCAGTAGCTGAATTTGTTTCAAAATGTCTAACATGCCAGAAAGTCAAAAGTGAACACAAGAGACCTCAAGGAAAGATTCAACCTTTAGACATTCCGACATGGAAATGGGACTCGATATCCATGGATTTCGTTGTAGCCTTACCTAGGAGTCGGGGAGGCAATAATACCATATGGGTGATAGTAGAAAGACTAACCAAAACAGCAAGGTTCATACCTATGAAAGATACGTGGAGTATGGAAGCCTTAGCCAAGGCCTATGTGAAAAATGTCATTCGATTGCATGGAGTACCCACGAGTATAGTATCAGATAGAGATTCGCGATTCCTTTCGAATTTCTGGAAAAAGGTTCAGGAAGCTTTTGGTAGTGAGCTATTGATGAGTACAGCTTTTCACCCAGCTACAGACGGTCAAACCGAAAGAACTATTCAGACCTTAGAGGACATGTTAGAGCGTGTGCCTTAGAATACCAAGGATCATGGGAAGACCATTTGGACCTCATAGAATTCTCATACAACAACAGCTACCATGCTAGTATTAAGATGGCACCATTTGAAGCACTATATGGGAGAAAGTGTCGTAGCCCTTTGTGTTGGAACGACATTAGTGAGACTGTGGTGTTAGGACCTGAGATGATTCAGGAGACAATGGATCAGGTGCGATTCATTCAAGAAAAGATTAAGGCTGCACAGGACAGGCAGAAATCCTATGCGGATCAGAAGCGAAGGGATGAGAATTACGAAGTCGGGGAAAAAGTATTGCTTAAGGTGTCTCCAATGAAAGGAGTGATGCGATTCGGGAAAAAGGGGAAGCTAAGCCCTAAATTCATAGGACCATATGAGATTCTGGCGAGAGTAGGCAAAGTTGCTTATCGCCTAGATTTGCCCAATAACTTAGAAAGGGTCCATAATGTGTTTCACGTATCCCAACTCCGGAGATACGTACCGGATGAGTCACATGTACTTGAACCGGAAAATGTCGAAATAGACGAAACCTTATCCTATGAGGAGAAACCTGTCCAATCTAGACCGCAAAGTGCGTAGTACGAGGAATAAGGACATCAGAATTGTCAAAGTGTTGTGGAGAAATCAAAATACTGAAGAAGCCACCTGGGAAGCCGAAGATGCAATGCGTCTGAAGTACCCTGAGCTTTTTCAAGAGGTACGTGAGTTACGGGGACGTAACTTTTCTTTTAAGGGGGAAGAATGCGATAGAATTTCGCGCTTTCACCCTAAAGTATGTTAATTATGATAGTTATTTGTAATTATTGCTGATCTGTTGTGCGAACGTTAGAAAACGCTTATGAAATTTTGGGACTTAGAAGTGCAAAAGATCGTCGTTAAGACTGGCTACCTCCAAGTTTCGGGACGAAACTTCTTTTAAGGGGGAAAGCCTGTAATACTCCGTATTTTTGGAATTAATTCGTAATAATTAAGAAAATATAAAGAAGTTAATAAAAAGGTATTTATATATTTACAGAATATAAGAATAAAATAATATTAATACGAGTCGGTTGTGTTAATTTCGGATTTATAAAAGGTTAAACCGATTCACCGATCTAGAGTTACCACTTTTAGAAGGTTATAAAAGGAAAGGAAGAGGAGAAAATTTCAAAACCCTAAATCTCTTCCTCTCCTTCCTCAGCCGTCACCTACCTTTCTTCTCTCCTCTCTCTCTCTCTCGTTCGTCTCTTCTTCCTCTCTCTCTGTTCTCCTCCCCTCTCGCTCGCCCCTCAGCTTCTCTCTCTCCCTCTCTTGTCACTCCCCTAAATGCTTCACCGTCGAGGTGGCGTGACGGGTGACGTGCTGTGGGTGCGGAGTGACGAGCGCGCGAGTGAAGGTGTCGCGAAGGGTTGTGTGAGACGAGCGAGTCGAGGGCGGATCGAAGGTGGCGAGCGAGCGGTTGGTGCGAAGGGAGTGCGAGCGAGTGTGTGAGTGAGGGCAGGACGCAAGCTCAAGCGCGCGACGAGGGTGCGTGAGACGAGCGAGCAGGTCCTCGTGCGAGGGCTGCGAGCGACGACGTGCGAGGGCTGCGAGCGACGAGAGATCTGGCGCGAGGCCGCTGCTGTGCGAGTTGTGCGACGAAGCTAGAAGCGTGCGCGAGGCTGCTGCTGTGCGAATCGAGGGCTGGTTCGAGCGTAGCCGTGCGGCTGCTGTGGTAGAGCGCGGGGTTGTGTGCCGTTGCCGGAAATCGGTCGCCGGAACTTGATTTCCGGCGAGCTTAACGGTATAAAACATTTAATATATTGAATATATTATATTAAGTTTAATTATAATTTATGTTTTCATAGTTATGTTAAATTATAATTAGTTAATTAATAATTCAAGTTAATGAGTTTATTTTACTGATCTGAGTATAATTGCGGATCTGACTTTCGGACATAATACTGGATTGGACCTTAGAGTTTTGGACATAAGATTTTGGACATAATACTGGATTGGACTTATAATTTAATTGGTTTGGTAAAGATAGTGGACTAATGACACTAACTAATATTAGTATGTTCACTAACCTTAACCTCTAAAAGACGTTATACTATTTATAATAGAAAAGTAACGAAAAATCACAAACAAGGGGTTTAGTTATCGTTTACTTCGAATTATTAAACCGTATAGTCTTAGTTACGTAGTAGTTGTTAATATTACCAACGACGTAACACTAAAGCTTTTATTTAACGGTTTAGGTCCCAATTTCATAAGCGGAACGTTCGATTAAGACAGCGAAAATTCTTCGTTACAAGGTACGTACGCGTACCAGTTTAATCCCAAGTATTAGTTTCATGATTAGGTTGCAATCTATGTTATTGGAACCTAGAAGCATGATAGGGAACGTTTGATTGATTGACATTGTCTGGTTAGACATTTGTAATTGAAATCGATATGTTGCACTGAAATGCGTAATTCTATCGTAGTATAAACAAGAGCATTTTTAATCTATCCATAGTGTAACAAGGTTGTTACAAAAGATATGATTTGAGCATTGTAACTAAGAGGACAGGTAAATGATTCTATGTATCCATAGTGTAACAAGAGTGTTACAAGAGATATGATTTGAGCATTTTAATGAAGAGAACAGGTAAATGATTCTATGTATCCATAGTGTAACAAGAGTGTTACAAGAGATACGATTTGAGCATTGTAACTAATAGAACAGGTAAATGACTATATGTGGTTATGAAATTAATGGTTAATATTAAAATGAATTATGGCAATATATTATAGCTGGACTCCCTACAAGTGATGAACGATGGGGGGAGTGTGGGACTTGTCCTACGCTCCTACGCAGGCCTACTGTGACGACAGTAGTGTCCTTATATTTTTGACACTCAAGTAGGCGGAAGGTTCCGTTCGATCTTGGGGGTATGCATACTAAGGTGATGGGTGTGACCGAACAAAACCGTATTTGCATTTCATCTAACAGACCTAGTGTCTGTTAAGGATTCAGTAGCCCGTATGATTCTAGTAAGATGATGGTGCCCGTTCGATGCCAATTAAAGATTAAAGGTTAAAGGATGTAACATAGTGTAGCATCATGCTTAAGATTGTTCATGTGTGCATCATTTATGTTTACATGTATTCTATGGTTCATTACGTACTCAGCATAGCTGATTGTGTGTTATTATGTGTTTGATGAACTGCGATGAACCATTGATGCTACAATGGGGAGAAGACTAGGTGTGCTGGTGCTGCTGCATAATCTCGAGCATACGGGGACTAGGCTTGGGTATTTACATTTAAAGCATTTTGAAATAAGTATTATTGGTTTTTCTAAGACTTATATATGGTTTGTGGTTTGAATGAAAGGGGTCATTGATGATTCCCGAGTTGTATTTATATTTTAATTCCGCTGCATTTTAGTTTTCAAATTAATGTTTTAAGTTATCGTTAACTCTTATTATGCCTTGCGTTCCATCGCGGCGGTAACGCCCCCGAGGTCGACGCGACGTAGCAGTGGTAGACGCGTGTGGATTTTGGGGGTGTTACAGTACATCATCAACTCCATCTTACTGGGGGATTAATCACTGGTCCACCCAAAAAAAATAGGCAACTCCAAGTCTAGGCCTATCGTAATAAGGACTTCATTACGAGTCCATACATAAAATCTTGGGTTTCAAAACCCACAACGATACAAGATTGAGCCTACTTTATGGGCTCACTTAGGCCTTTGCCTTACAAAACTCGAAGCATATACAACTGAAGCGCTATTTATTTTTTTAGTTCCTTTTTCTCGATAAATATAAATAGGGGATGTTTCTTATTATTCAGTTATGCACGTTATTATTAGTTTTAGCCCTAAATTCAGTTTTTAGAAAAACATTGGAGAGTTTTGAAGATTAGCTTGATCAAGCATTTTGGAATTCTCTACGATTCAAGCGTTATCAATAAGTTTTACTCTTTCTTCTCCTTTTGATCTTCTTAATCATGTCTTTGATTTTATTTATTGTTTTATATGCTATGATTAGTGAGTAGTTTTTCTATCTAAGGTTATGTTGAGCCCTATTATTAATTGATCATGTAAATTGTCGCTCTAATTCCCGTTTTATTGAATTATAGACTTAGGGTTTGACAAGGTTGTTATTGTAGTCAATTGTGCGTCTCATTTATACCTAATTTATATTGTCAATGAGAGTTGGATTAGGGATTAGGATTATATGTTTGATTGCTAAATTGTTATTCTCTCAATTGAGATTATCAACGAAAGTTGGGTCTTAGTTAGGATCACCTTGTCATTAATTCAACTTCTTCCATGAGAATAGGCGAGAATTGGAATTGGGTTTTTTTTTGACATTGGCTCTTAATGCTTCTAATTGTGTATGTAGGTCATGAAAATGGGAGATGTACACATTGGTTAGGCCTTTTGTTATCATGAAAGTGAACTTTAGGTAGTGATAGATTACTTAGGATCTAGTTTCAGTTCGCAATTGTGCTCTATTGCTAAGTCATAAGGGAATGTCAATCTCACCTAAGTTATAATTGAATAATTGGGAAGCGAGTTATGTTTTGATCAATCTATATTAGTGGTGATGCTTAACCTTAGTGTTTTAATTATTTTATTCACAAAGTTGTTCAATTTTATCATTAGTTTATTCTTAGTTCATAGTTTATTCTTCACTTTTGGATTGTGTAACTATTTTATAATCTAGAATCAAGTAATGACTATTCTTGCACCTCCCTGAGTTCGACCAGTATGTGCTATGACACTGTACACTTGCGGTATTTAAAATATAACCCTAACAAGTTTTTGGCGTCGTTGCCGGAGAGGCTACGGATTAGAATTATTTTGATTATAGATTTAATAGATTACACCTGTTACTTTGTTTCTTGTTCATTTCTTCACTAGCTTTTGTTTCTGAATGCGCAGGCTATCGCGATCTGTAGATCGTGTGGTCTTTGATCCTGAGATAGAAGCCACAACTAGGAGACTCTACACTGAGAGAAGAAGAAGGGAGCAAGAAAATTTATAGAGAGAACTGATGGCTCGTCCTCTTCGAGAGTATAATATGCCAGATGTCACATCTACATCTAGCATTGCTAGGCCAGCTGTAGAGGCTAACAACTTTGAGATCAAGATCCAGTTGATCCATTTCATTCAACAAGATCAGTTTAGCGCCAGTCCTATGGAGAATCCAAATGAACATTTCAACGCTTTCCTTGAAAAATGCGATACTGTGTAGATTAATGGAGCCTCCGATGAAGCTCTTCGCCTCCGCTTATTCCCTTACTCCTTGCGGGACAGAGCAAAAGAATGGTTGAAGAGTCACGAAACGAATAAATTCACAACTTGGACTGCTCTAGCTACTGCATTATGTCAGAAGTACTTTCCTCTTGGGAAGACAGCCAAGCTACGCAATGCAATCACATCCTTCACCCAGTTGGATGGTGAATCACTTTATGAAGCTTGGGAACGGTACAAGGATCTACAAAGGCAGTGTCCTCATCATGAGATTCCAACATGGCTCCTTATCCGGACATTCTATAATGGGTTGGCTCATGAGGTTCGGATTTCTATTGATGCTGCAGCAGGGGGTGCTATCATGGGTAAGACGGTTGTTGAAGCCAAGGCTTTGCTTGAAGAGATGGCAGCTAACAGTTATCATTGGTCCAGTGAACGGTCCACATCGAAGAAAGGTTGCAAGTACGAAGTCGATGCACTAACGTCGCTCTCTAGTAAGGTTGATGCTCTTTCTCAACAGATTAGAAATATATCGGTTGGTCCTAGTGTCGAGATGAATGCTTTTCAAGGGAGTCATCCGAGTTCCACTTCTGGAGACATGAGTTTTATAAAGCCCTACTCCAACACATACAATCCAGGTTGGAGAAATCATGAGAACTTCTCCTCGAGCAACAATCAACCCCGAGCCCCACGCAACACCAATCCTCCTGGGTTCCAACAGAAGCAACCGGGTCAATCATCTCAACAACCTCCACAAAAGTCGTATAACGATTCCCTGCTAAAAAGGCTCCTTGCAACTATAATCCCCCTATTTTTAAAGAGCATTTTATTAATAGCTAAGTATGATCATTAACGTGATTATACATTAATACTCCCCGAGTTTATAAAAAAAATAAGTTGAATTTGGTTATACACTTATTGAAAAGCTAATTATATTTAATTATTGAACTTTTGTTGTAATGGAATTAATTTGAGAAATATTGAGTTTTTTTTTTTTTAACAAGTACGAGTTATTATTGTTTTATATGAAGTTGTATTAGTATTCTTATCTTATTTCAAAAGGTAAATAGTTGTGCTTAGATATATATATAAAAAGAGATGGATTAAGGTATTTGGACCAAATAGTCAAATGGAGAAGGTTTAATTATATTAAACTAGAAAAAAAAAAAGGAAAAAGAAAAATAGACGGGAAAAATTATATGGAAGGAAGGAAAGGAGGTAGGGGTGAGTCATTTAAGTGGGAAAAAAAAAGAGAAAACAAAAAGAAAGAAAACAAAAGAGAAAAAAAAGAAACGTGATATTGGTTTCTTCAGTAAAGGGAAAACAGAGAAAGAGAAATGAAAGGAGGAAAGAGGGAAGAGTGAGATCGAAGGAAAGATAAGAGAAAGTGGAGGATGGCAGACTCCGGCGAGCCATTCACGGCGTCGATGGCGTCGAAGTAGATGCACGTACGCACAGTACAAGAAGGAAGAGACAAAGAAGGCACACGAAGAGGAGGGAGTAAAAGCACGTTTTTGTTCGTTTTAGGGCGTTTAGTGCGCATTTTATGATCAAATTTACAGGCTTACTTCATGCTTAATCTTCCATAATAGTGGGTAAGTTAAGTTCTTAATTTAATTTCAGTTTTTTTCCAAGTTAATGAAGTTAGGGTTTGTGATTCAAATTGAGTTGGGGTTTTTTTTTTATAATTTGAAGGTTGTGAGTATGAATTGATTTAGTAGAATAGTTAATTTGGATTGGTAAAATGACGATTAAACTTGTTAGTGTGAGTTGGGATGGCTTGAGGTTTGATTGAATGGAAGGTTTGTATCTTAATGCGATGTAGAACAATAAAGTGTTGTAATTCGTAGAAATCACAGGTCAGTTTCGTAATTCATGTTGTTCAACAGTTTACGGGCATTTTGCGCAAAAATACTATTTCACAAAAGTTGTTCATATCGAAATTCTACTCAAGTTAGGCTCAAGAAACGCTTGATTCGGAGTTCGAATGAGGAAGTTATGCCCATTTTAATTTTCTGCTGAAATTAATAAATTTAGTTTCGAGTGTTTTAAGTTTGAATGTTTTTCCTAATGGATTTTTAAGTATCTACATATACATTATGAAGCTTAGGTGTTGGTTTTATATAAACTAAGAGAGATTTTAGTATTGTTAGTATTAGTTAGTTATGTCATTTGAAGTGAGGCTCATAATTTATAAAACTAGAGTTAAGCAAAGCTCATTAACTAGTTAAGCCAAATCTATTATTACTTAATGAATTCATATATGTTTACATTGTAGATTCCGGTTTCATTGAGGAGCCGTATTGACTGCTTGAGATAGTTGATTTGCTGTATTTCAAAAGGTAAGATTTCTTACTAAACCTCTTGTTGTTAGAGAAGAGTTTTGAAGAGGTATGTATCTCATTTTGGTTAAAAGTAGTTTGAAAACGAGGATGTTCCTCCATTAATAGAAAGTTTGGTTGGTAAGGGAGGATGTTCCTCCAAAGATAAAGATGTTGGTTTCCGAACCACAAATAGAAAGTTAAAGGAAAGTTTATGGAAAGATTATGTGAAATAGTTTTGTGTTTTTAAAGTTGTGGGGATTGCCTGTGTGGCATCTCAAAGAATGGAACTTTGTCGGGTTGGGCTCGATTTTATAGAATAGTTTGTGGGGGTACGTTGATCAGTACCTCAGACTCTGATCTTCTGCTACAGTTTGGCCGTTTGTAGGGTGTGCACACTAGGGATCTTTGTCTTAGTTTTATCCGGAGGGCCTAGCTAGCCCAATGGAAATAAAAGTTGTTCCATTCTCTAGATTTATAACTTTGAGACTTTTAATATATTTTGTGAAAGAAAAAGGAAAGAAAGAATTTGGTTTCAAAAGGAAAAGGAAAGAAAAGATTTGGTTTCAAAAAGAAAAAGAAAGAATGTAAACGTTTTGGAAAGAAATACAAAGAGAGGAAAACGGGTTTTATAAAGCTGTATTTAGTATTATGTTTTGAAAGTAAATGATTTGTAGGATATGTTTGTTATATCCTACCTGTATATATGTTTGGCTTCTTAGTATGAAATTTTGCTCAGCCAGTTTGGCTGATACTACATGGCTGATATATGCAGGTACATGAAGGTAATGTATAATGAAGAAGGTTTGATGTTGGAAGTTTGTTGTATGCTTTATACTATTTGTATCGCAGCGAGGACGATCAACTTTGTAATATTATAGTTAATAGTTAATTTGTAATTAAATTAAAAAGGTTTGAATTTGTAAAGTCTAGATTTGTTTGGGTTGCTGGATTTTGAGGATACAGGATTACGAATCGGACGCGAGTCCTAAATTAAGTTTTAGGCGGTCCATATTACAAATGGAACTCTGCCGAATTTTCTGTAGAATCTTAGTAACATATCTAGTTGTTTAAAATATTTGAGGATCACTTAATGTAGTTTATTAGAGGTTTCAATATAGTCATTACCGTCTGAAAGTTTTAATAAGTCAAGGTTTTTGAGGTCCACACTCGTGGTGAGTGTGATGGTAATGGCTCGGATTAGGATTTCCGCTGTGTTTAGTTCCTAATTAGGTTGGTTGTAGATTCGGGTTGTTACAGCCACTTACGAGAAAACGAATAAAAAGTTTGATAGAATGGATGCGCATAACAAGATCGTTGACACTCAAATTGCACAACTTGCCCAACAAATGTCTCACGTGACCCAACAGGGGACTCAACTTCAAAAAGCACCACCTCAATTTTCGGGACAGCCGGAACCGAATCCAAAGGGGCATCAAAATGTGAGTGCAATCACTTTGAGGTGTGGAAAGACTTTGGAGGCACCAAGCAAGCCAATTGTGACACCATCAGAGGCTGTGGGAGACACATCTGAGAGTGTTGGTGATGTAGTTGATAAGGAGGAAGACCCTATTGAAGAGGTTGAAAAACCATCACCCAAGCCCTCTCTAGTTTATGTTGAGCCGGCCCCTTTTCACCATCGGCTGGCAAAGGCACGAATAGAGAAGAAATACGGGAAATTTCTTGAGTTGTTGAAAGGTATGCACCTGAACATCCCGTTCCTGGAAGCCATTTCTGAGATTCCTACATATGCTAATTAAGTTCATGAAGCAGCTCTTATCCGGTAAGAACAAAATTTGTGAAGCTTCTACAGTGGCACTTTCTCAAGAGTGTAGCGTTATTTTTCTTAACAAGCTTCCTCCAAAGTTGAGTGATTCTGGGAGTTTCTCCATTGCTTGTTCCATTGGAGATGTGACTATTCAAAGGGTGCTTTGTGATCTTGGATCTAGTGTGAGCCTCATGCCTAATACTATTTTCAAGAAGCTTAACTTTAGTGATCTTAGTCCTACCCGTGTCTCTCTGCAACTAGCAGATAGGTCTATTAGATTTCCTTTGGGAGTGTTCTAAGCCTCCTGAGGTAGAGTTGAAACCCCTCTCTTCTCATTTGAAATATGATTTTGTGCGTGGGTGAACACTCAACTTTCCCCATTATTGTCAATAGTGCACTCAATCACTCTCAGCTTGAACGATTGTTATGTCTTGTTCGCAAATATATCAATGTCATTGGTTATACTATTGATGACATCAAAGGGATAAGTCCATCTTTTTGTACTCATAGAATTTTGCTAGAACAAGAAAATGCTTCTTCTATTGAGTCACAACGTCGTCTTAACCCTAATATGAAAGAATTTGTGAAGAAGGAAGTTTTGAAACTCCTTGCAGCCGGCATTATCTACCCTATCTTTGATAGTAAGTGGGTAAGTCCGGTTCAAGTTGTTCCCAAAAAGGGCGGCATGACGGTTGTGAATAATGATAAAGGTGAACTTATCTCTACTCGCACTGTCACTGGATGGAGAATGTGCATCGACTACCGTAAGTTAAACAAGGCCACACGTAAGGATCATTACCCTCTCCCCTTTATTGATCAAATATTAGGGCGTCTTGCAAAACATTCCTTCTTTTGTTACTTGGATGGATATTCTGGTTTTTTTCAAATCCCCGTCCATCCAAGCGATCAAGAGAAGATGACTTTTACATGTCCCTATGGCACTTTTTCTTATCGACGGATGCCATTTGGACTACGTAATGCTCTGGCAACCTTCCAGCGATGCATGACAGCTATTTTCTCTGAGCTTATCGAGCATTCTATGGAAGTTTTCATGGATGACTTCTCTGTTTATGGTACTTCTTTTGATTCATGTTTGCTAAATCTTGAAAAAGTACTACGTAGGTGTCAAGAAGTCCATTTAGTGCTCAATTGGGACAAGTGTCATTTCATGGTGCAAGAGGGAGTGGTTTTGGGTCATGTGGTTTCTGATAAGGGTATCGAAGTGGATAGAGCAAAAGTCGAAGTCATAGAGAAGCTTTCACCCCCGATCAATGTAAAGGAGGTGAGGAGTTTCCTTGGTCACGCGGGGTTCTACCGCCGTTTTATCAAGGATTTCTCTAAGATCTCTAGACCTTTGACCGAGCTCCTAGCCAAAGATACCCCGTTTGTGTTTACTGATGCTTGTCTTGAGGCTTTCCACAGGTTGAAGAATGCATTGATTTCTGCACCTATTATTCAACCTCCCAATTGGACCCTCCCATTCGAGTTGATGTGTGATGTCAGTAACCATGTTGTGGGTGCTGTGTTGGGACAAAAGCGTGATGGCAAAATGCAAGCCATTTACTATGCTAGCAAAACCTTAGATGGTGCTCAGATGAACTACACCACCACGAAAAAGGAATTGCTAGCCGTTGTGTTTGCAGTGGAGAAGTTTCGGTCTTATTTGGTGAGATCAAAGGTGATAGTACATACAGATCATGCGGCCCTCAAATTTCTCTTAAGCAAGAAAGATGCAAAACCCCGTTTGATTCGTTGGATACTACTTCTCCAAGAGTTTGACATGGAGATCAAAGACAAAAAAGGAACTGATAATGTTGTAGCTGACCACCTTTTTCGTCTCACATTGGATGCTAGAAAAGATGATCTACCCATCGATGACTCCTTCCCTGATGATCAGTTGTTCGGTATTTTCTCTACTACATTTGGTTAGTCTCCTTGGTTTGCCGATATAGTGAACTTTCTTGCTAGTGGAGTTTCCCCTCCCGATTATTCCTCATATCAGCGCAAGAAGTTCTTTCATGATGTCAAACATTATTTCTGGGATGATCCTTGTCTCTTTAAGTCTTGTGCGGATGGGGTCATCCGCCGTTGTGTACCGGAGGAGGAGGTGATTTCTATCCTATCTCACTGGCACGATATGCCTTGTGGAGGTCATGCTAGCACCTCTAAAATTGCTGCAAAGCTGTTTAATGCGGGTTTTATTGGCCTTCCCTGTTCAAGGATGCTCACCGTTTTGTCAAGGCATGTGATAGATGTCAACGTACGGGAAATATTTCGCGCCGGAATGAGATACCTCTTAATTTCATTCTCGAGGTTGAGATATTCGATGTATGGGGTATTGACTTTATGGGACCATTCCCATCTTCTTATTCGAATAAGTTCATATTGGTAACCGTGGACTATGTATCTAAGTGGATAGGGGCCCTAACTTCTCCAACAAACGATGCCCGTGTTGTTTCCAAGTTCTTTAAGAAGGTAATTTTTCCCCGCTTTGGTGTTCCCCGCGTTGTAATCAGTGATGGAGGAAGTCATTTTATTACACGAAAATTCGAGGCCCTCCTCAAGAAATACGGTATGTAACATCGTGTTGGTCTCTCTTATCACCCACAAACTAGTGGACAAGTTGAGATTTCAAATAGGGAGATCAAAGCTATACTTGAAAAGACTGTGGCTAGATCGCGAAAGGATTGGGCTATTAAGTTAGATGATGCGCTATGGGCGTATAGGACGGCCTTCAAAACTCCTATTGGTACCACACCCTATCGGCTATTATATGGAAAAGCATGTCACCTACCCGTCGAGCTAGAGCACAAAGCATTTTGGGCTATCAAGAGCCTAAATTATGATTTTGATCGAGCAGGTGAACGCCGAGCCTTGCAACTGAATGAGCTTGATGAACTCCGCTTGGATGGATATGAGAACTCTCGCATTTACAAGGAGCACACTAAAAAGTGGCACGATAAGCAGCTTATGAGAAGAGAGTTCCATGTCGGTGATTTCGTTCTCCTCTTCAACTCTCGACTGAAGCTTTTTCCTGGCAAGCTGCGTTCTAGGTGGTCTGGACCTTTTCGGGTCACCAAAGCTTTTCCATATGGTTCAGTGGAAGTCACTAGTGAAACAAGCGGTTCCTTTATGGTGAACGGAAGTTGCCTCAAGCACTATGTCACGGGTGATCCTATCGAAGGCAAGCAAGTCTACTGCCTATCGCTTCCACCAACTACCACTTGATCTTTAAGGAGTCGAGCTCATTGACTTTAAACGAGCGCTTTTCGGGAGGCAACCCGAGTTGTACACCTTTTTCTTTCATTTTCTTATTTTTTTTTTGTGTACTTTCATTTTTTTTTATTTTTTCCCGTTGATGTATTTGCTTTTGTTTTGGTGTGTTTTTAGGTTAAAAAAAAACAGAAGATTGAAGTTGCAAGATATCTCCAAGAACACGAGTCGCGGTCGACGCCTTAGCTCGCTGCAAAATTGTCGAGAGCTAACCGCAACTCGCGGCGAAAAGCGTGACTCGCGGTTTTCGAGGTAAGTGAACTACGGGTTAAACCCGTGTTCTTTTCTCTCTCTCTTCACTCTATTCTCTCTACTCCCTTTCTTCTTCTCTCAGAAAACTCTCCTCCCTCTCTCACTACTC
Source organism: Beta vulgaris subsp. vulgaris (assembly GCF_026745355.1). Lineage (NCBI taxonomy): Eukaryota > Viridiplantae > Streptophyta > Magnoliopsida > Caryophyllales > Amaranthaceae > Beta > Beta vulgaris. Next base: position 41,385,972 of record NC_079202.1, on the reverse strand, counting down.
TCCCACCACCACCATAACTCACCACCACCAACTAAATTCACCACTCACAAATCACTTCTTTTCACCTCCCTCTACTACACAATCTACCCTAACCCCCCGCCCCCTCTCACTCAAATTCCCCCACAACCAAACCCTCACCATAAACCCTAGAAATTGGGGCTTTTTACCTTGAAGCTTATTGGGTGAAATTAAAGCGTGCAATCAACCACATTGGGTGTTAACTTGGTGATTTTGGCATTGGAGTACATCACTTGATCT